>NC_070605.1:99043742-99346772 GCF_027172205.1 Podarcis raffonei | reverse complement strand
CCACAACCCTGCAAGGTAGGCCAGTACCGTTTGGAGCATTTCCCAGTTTCTTTGGGGGGGGAGGGGGGCATAGGGCCTTGAAACCAGCCATTTGCCAAAACCCCTCTGGCAGAAAGAGAAGGCGGCTACGAATATGCTCCTTTCTCAACCTGTGGGTCCCCAGATCTTGTTGGACTACAACTCCCATCACCCCTAGCTAGCCAGACCAGAGGTCAGGGATGATGGGAGTTGTAGTCCAACAACAACAATGGCGCTGTGGGTTAAACCACAGAGCCTAGGACTTGCTGATCAGAAGGTCGGCAGTTCGAATCCCCGCAACGGGGTGAGCTCCTGTTGCTCAGTCCCTGCTCCTGCCAACCTAGCAGTTCGAAAGCACATCAAAGTGCAAGTAGATAAATAGGTACCACTCTGGCGGGAAGATAAACGACGTTTCCGTGCGCTGCTCTGGTTCACCAGAAGCGGCTTAGTCATGCTGGCCACATGACCCGGAAGCTGTATGCCGGCCAATAAAGTGAATTGAGCGCCGCAACCCCAGAGTCGGTCACGACTGGACCCAATGGTCGGGGGTCCCTTTACCTTTGCCTTTAGTCCAACAACATCTAGGGACCCACAGGTTGAGAACCGCTGCAAGCAGCTGCTTACTAAGGAACTGCTGAGGAACATGGGTAAAAATAAAAATGGGAGGAGAACCTGCATTTATTTTATTTATGGTATTTTTTTGTTTATTTTGTATATATCCCTTCATCTGAAGATGTCAGGGCGGTTCAGGATCAGAGCACCTGTCTGTTAACCAGAAGGTTGGTGGTTCGAGTTGTGGGAACGATTCCTGCATTGCAGAGGGTTGGGCTAGATGATTCTGGGGGATCCCGTCCATCTCTATGATTCTGTTATTCTTACTGGGTGTTCTGAATGTGTTGACTTCTTTTGAATGCCCCAGCCTGTTTTATATTGCATATCTGCAACACTGTTCCTGTGGTCTTTCGATTGTTGTTGTTGGCAAACCGGTGAATATTTGAGTTGGGCATTGTGGATAGCTGTATGGTGGTTTGTCATGCAACGTACTGGTGTTGCTAAAAACATGAGAACTGTTGGCTTAATGTTTTATTTCTGACAAGATAGGTTTATGAATAATAGCTGATATGTGCCAGCATGGGGTTCTTGGTCTTGTATAGAATTTATACGCTTGATATGTTTCAGATGTAGCACAGGATAGGATGAATTCTTCTGTAAAAATCCTCCTACTTACCACCATTTGCTTCTATTTTTTGTTCCCCAAGTTACTTGAACTGCAAGTAGAAAGTCTTCAGGCACTGTCGGGAGAATGTCACGGAAAAGCTCCAGAGAATCCAAAAAAGTTAATGTTTCCAGCTCCTTGGAATTGGAAGATATAAGCTTGGAGACTACAGTACCCACTGATGACATTTCTTCCTCAGAAGATCGGGAAGGTCCTGTCAAAATTACTAGACAGCTGATTGAGAGGAAGGAACTGCTTCATAATGTGCAGTTGCTGAAAATAGAACTTTCCCAGAAGAACTTGATGTTAGACAACTTGAAGGTGGAATACCTGACTAAAGTATGATCTAGTTCTTACATGTTTTAGGGTTGCAAATTATTGGGAGATATAATAATATGTTCTTGGTTTAAATAGGCTGAGTTTTGGGACATACTGTACTAAAAAACTGAGGGTGGGTTTTTTGGGGGGGAAGGTGGGGTAGATAAATATTCTTCATAATATGTATTGTTGGAAAGATACTACCCTCATTTTTATATAATTCTGGGCCTCAATTAAATTCTCGTTTCTTTTCTGCTGCCTGATTATCTGTTTTAGATTGAAGAACTGGAAGAAAAACTTAATGATGCTCTCCATGAGAAACAGCTGCTATCTTTACGACTAGATAACCAGTTGGCCTTACAGCAAGAAGATGCTCGGTATGAGAAGGAAGAATTCGGAATCAGTGTATTCTAAATACAGAAGTGGGGCCTAAATCATAATTGACGGTTAAATATTTCTGCAAATTTTGTGTTACGCTTTGCATTTGTGTTTCAGATCTTTGAGCGCAGACATAATGCCAAACCATGGTTGATTTTTGTAAATAAATGGCTAGTTCTTCAGGTCTGTGTGCTCCCACCTGCTCCTCCTGCATGCAGAGATTTTCTCCTCCACATTCCTCGGTTTGAAGAAGATCAGAATTTTGTTCAGCTCATAACATGGATTTGTGCTTGCCCTGAAAATGAGGCTTGGAAGCAATGGTGAAACTCTTAATTTCCAATCTTAGTTTCAGAGTGAGCACAATCCACAGTTTACTGGTTTGAGCAAACTATGGTTTGCTTTAAACCTGGGAAAGATGGAGGAAATTGCTGTCTGTTTGGAGACAAGGCAGCTTCTGAGTCAATTTTCATGCATGTAACCCTAAACTCTAGTTTGGCATTTCTGAACTACCCCTTTATTCAACAGTTCTTACATAGATTCAGTGTACAGTCTCTGAAACACTGAATTCAAAGGAAATGAAACGTGTTTCTAGGATAAATTTATTTGGGTAAATCACAAATAATTTATTGACGTGTTTTCTTAGAAAACATCAAGAACTAATGAAACAGGAAATGGAAACCATCTTGCTGCGCCAGAAGCAGCTAGAAAAGAATAACCATCAGTTGAGAGAGCGGTCTGGAGATATTCGCCGCAGCTTGCGTGACCTTGAATTGACTGATGAGTGCTACACCAAACTCAAATCTCTTCCAGAAGATGAACTTTCAATTCCTGAATATGTATCTGTAAGTACTTGTGCCCCATCAGAAGTATAAATCTATCACTGCTAGAGATAATGGAGATGGAGATAACTGTTAGGACAAGAAAAGGAATAAATGATGCAAACTTCTATGCATGTTGTGGGTGGGAGGAATGAACTTCAAGGATCACTGTATAAATGTCAGCAGGTTCTGGAAAAATGTGATGATGGATGGAATGTGAAGTTGAATGTTTCCATTTTTTAAAAAAACACCTAGGGCAGAATCCGGTGTTGTGCAAATGCACTTCTGTTCCTGCAAAACAACTCCACTTTCCTCTTGTCCTCTTACACGCCCCGTCCCCCCCGGAAGCCTCCCAAGAGGAAGGTGAAGTCCTCTTGGCGTGAGTGAAAGTTCATGGGCAGCATTGGATACAACCTGCAATTTCTTAGCATCTGCTCGTCTGGCATTGACATGGTTTTCACTACTTAATAATGTCTTTCACTGGTATTCATAATATGGCAGTCTACAGCCTTTTTCAGCTTGAGGGCAGCCTTCCAGAAGAGACTTGTTTGTGGTGGGCAGTGCCAGAGGCAAAAGTATGGTAGGCTAGCTTTACACACACACACACACACACACACACACACACACACACACACACATTCACACTCTATTTAGGCATCAAGAGCCATTTTCAGGGTTCAGAGATGCTCTCAGCCAGGAAAAAAACATTTGGGGGGTGATCTGGGGCCACTGAAAGGTGTGATCTGCGGAGAGGGAGTGTAATTTACGGTTTCAAGAGCCAGACAGCGAGGACCGGAAGGCCACATTTGACCCCTTGACCTAAGGTTCCCCATCTCTTGTCCAAATAAAACATTCTGTATTTTTGCTTAATTTACAAGGTAGCATCCAGATCTGCGTTGTTGATCTTGTGTCCCTTCTTTTCAGTAAGCACAGCAGTAAATAGACACAGCGTATAATATATTTTCACACCCAAGATCTCATGATGAAACATGGGAGCTGAAATATTGCCTCTGAACTTTGGGCCACCAAATTAATTATCGCCTCATGATAGACACCTATTATCAGTAGGTAGATGTAAGAAGCGCCTGAAATTCATTCTAACTTTTGTCATTTTGTCTCTAGATAGTCCTGTAGATGTTTGATAAAATATCGTATGGAATTCTAAGAGTATATGTTTTAAGTTAATCTAGGAGTCCTTGGTTTAAGAAAATGTTTTTAGGATCTCAATTCTGAGTCCTTGATAAGAATAGAATAGAAATGCTTTATTGTGCATTTTTATACTTAATAAAAGCATTTAGAAGTTTGAAGGTGAATTTACCAGCGTTAATTGTGTGGTTGTATAGTGCTTAGTGTATTTTAAATGTGTACTTTATTTTATTCATGTAGATTAAAAAAATTGTTTGCCAAAAAGTTCACAATTGAAATGAAGTCAAGGTGAAGAAGGAAGTGGGTATAAAATATTAATTCTTTTACACTGAAGAGTAATAATTATGTTTATGCTTCATGCATTTCAGATTATATTTTACGAAGCAGTACATCCTTTAAAAAAGGAGCTAAATGAACTACAGGTAAAGAAGGATGCAGCATCTGAAGAACTGAATGATTACAAATCTCAGTTGAAACACTTGATGGAGGTTTGTATGCCATTTGTTTAAAAAAACAAACCTATTTTGTTCTGAAGCAGAAATAGTGACATGTTCAGTGGGATTTACTGCCAGCTAAGACTGCAGTCTTAACCCTGCTTACCTGGGAGTTAGCCCCATTGAATTCAGTAGGATTTACTTGTGAGTGAACGTGGCTAGGGTTGTACTTTTGTGTGTATAAGACTGGAGGCTTAATCTCCTGGGCTTGTCTTGCAGTATAAACCTGGCTCTGTTGGTCTGTTTATCCCAGTGGGTGTTACAGGTTTAAAATGCCTGATGCAGCTCTTTTCAGGGAGAGTTTCCCAGGTATTAGAGCAAAGGTGAGTGTTTAGTAGAATGGCTGCTCTCTCTTTCATGAATCTAATGATATCTTTATAATGCATTAAGGTATCTTTCTGGAAAACATTTACTAAAAAAGAAATATTGACCAAGCAATAAGATGCCATTTGGGCTAGTTTTTCAAAATGCAGGTTGTGAACTTTAAAGTTATACGTAATTCTTCATCAAGTTAGATGCTCATGGAAAATTAAAAATAGATATTTCTTTACCAGTACATGGTAGTATGCTGTGTTTAGTTTCAAGATGGAGAAAATGAGTTGTTTGTTAAAGCAAGCTCAACGGTCAAGTTTCAGGTCACATAAAGCCCTTTTGCACTAAGATGGGATCAGAAATGGTTTCATGAGGATTACAACAGGCTGAAACTCCCTAGATTTCAACATTGTCTCAACAACTGTTTCTAAGTGTTGGGTGACAATGGCTGTACTTTATTCTACTTAAAGTGTAATAAGCACTTTCGTGAGCCAATGAATACATTGTACAAACACACAGAATGACAAATGACAACATGAAATTCCAGAGCAACTCATAACTTGCTGCAGACTTCTGATCTGTGTCTAAGAGGAATCTTCAATAAATAAAATGTCTTGAGAGACAGATGCAGAAATTATTAAATGTGAACATTTCCTATTTCTTACCACTTGGTGTCAGTATCAACTCAGCAGTAAACAATCCCTGGAGATTAAAGAAATTGATACCTGAGAATGCTAATCAGAGAAAGTAGAGAGTAGTGAGCATTTGAGTGTTTGGGTTTCTCTGGCAAGAGAATACAAATGAAATCAATCAGCTTTCACAGTGATGAGAATTAGGACCAATTCCCAAAGTATTCTTTGCTCTAGCCAAGCACGCCCTCCTAAAATATATTTTCTTAGATTATGTATCTGTTAAAAGAATGTACTAAACCAGGTTGATCTTTTCAATGTTTTTTCTTCTTTGGGGCTCATCCATGACCTGAAAGAAGAAACCTGAATATTGAAAATAAGACAGTTTTAAGTCTGGCTCTCTGGTAACTAGAAAAAAAGGATTCTAGAAGTATTTGAGGAGAAAGTTTATTTTATCCTGTATTTTAATAGGAAGATAGGTATAGCTGATCCCCAGAAGAAAAGTGATACCCAAAATACATTGGGGCTATTATGCTTCATTCTTTATTTTCTTGGGGTTATTAAACCTCTAAGTAAGGCCTTAGAGCATCTTCTTATGAAGAAAGGCTGAGTTGGGAACACAGTAGGTTTGTAAAAGTGTAAATGGCTCAAGAGAAGAGGAGGGATTTCTCTCTAATTCTCATCTAAGTTGAATTGCAGGGGGTTCAGTTCCAATAAATGTATTACTGGTACATACAGATACACACGTAGCATTACTTCAGAATAGACGCTCTTGTCTATTATCTCATTATCCTTAAAGGAACTCCTGTGAAACTATCAGAAAAACTGTAAGGGTCTTTCAAGTATTGCAAGCCTGTCACATTTGTTCAAACTTGTTGTGACTAGCCAGTTTTGCAGCAGTTAGATTTGGAGAACCTTGCCTTATAAGGGAAATGAAAAAGAAGTATAAAACAACTAGTTTTTCAGGGCTTAATAAATCCACCTGCTTTAGTAGTGATTCATCTACCTCGACAGGTGGAAAATTGTATACTTAGCTATAAGCATAAATAGCGTGTTGTGACACCAGTGGATTTTTTTTTAATGCTGGTTGCAGACTTTTTAAGTTCAATACTGTCACACGCACTTGCCCCAAATCACTAAAATTTAGTCCTCTGCACTTGGCCTGTGAGACCATTTCAACCAAGCCACACCCACCTGCCCTACAGCTGACATCATTTATGACATCAGATGCAGGGCATAGTAAAGACTTGTCTCAGGTAAAAGAGGTGTGTGCCTGAAAAATGCTCCACAAGGGGTTCCAAAAGACCTGGCGGTCAACCAATAGTTGGTCTTGCAGAGTGCTCTGAAAGGCGCTTTTGAGACTGTGCTCCACATGGTTAGATTTCAAACTGTCCCACGGGAAGTGGGAAGAGATAAAAGATTTCGCTATTAGCTACTACTGGTCCAATTCAATTCCCCATCATTACCCAGAACAAGGTAAAAGAATGCATAGGATAGCTGAACTGATGGTGATGATGGGGTGCAAGGAAAACAGTACATCGAAGTCTGGAGCACCTAGTGGATTTATGCTATGTACAGAGCCAACTTTTTGATATAGATGGAGAAATTATTTTAAACCACCTTGTTGGTAGCATGGGGAGTCGTTGACATTGTGAAGATGATAGAGATATGTCTCTAAAAATTCAAGAAAAAGCAAAATACTTTAAACAACTTTAGACGTTGCTAAACCGTATTCATAAGATCCAATTAATTTAAAAATGGAAAGGATGATACAAAAACAACATAAATAAATTGATGGGAGCTTGTTTTACAAACCCCTGTAGCAAGTGTACAGGATCACTGTACATCCTTCCAAAGAAAGTGTTTATTGTGCAGTGAAAAACTCGAGTGGTAATGTTTAGCAGAAATAACATACAACTGGATTTAGTGAAAGAATGGGAAACTCATATTGATCTCTATAATGGAATGTGCCAGGCAAAAACTTACCATTTTACTGAGGCATTTAGCCTTTAGGTTGAAATATTTTAAAGTATTTGTGGTCTCTTTTGGTAAGGCAGGATCTGCTACACCTGTCTTTTAATGGTATAGCTATTTTTTAAGGTATGTGTTGATTGTGTTCATGGTAATGTGCTTTAGCATTTCCACTTGCCTCATTAGGATAGTAATAGATTTGTCTGCATTGGTAGACGGGCGGGGTATAAAGAATAAATTATCAGTAGTAGTAGTAGTAGTACGAACACTCTGTGCCTGCCGTAGCTATAGAGATCTAGAAACTCTGTTAGCAGTAATGCTAATGGAGATATCTTTATGGATGTTATATCTGATGCAAACTTGGTGTGGCTAGTTGTCTCCTTATTTAGACTTTCAGAAAGGACTTCTGTCTTAGTGAGAAGGTATTAGATACAGAGAAACACTGGCAGAAGGGTGTTGGTAAAAGATGATTTCCTGCCTCCTCCCAAAGCCACAAGAACCAATAGAATGGGGCGGCTGTAGCATAGAAAGGAAATAAAAGTTGCACCCACAGAAGGTGCCTCCATCTGATTCCTGCCCCCCATTCTTTCCACCCATTCTCCCCATCCTGCTCAGCCCCCTGTGCCACAACATATCTCATTCAGCAGGTTTGGGGGGCTGAGGGAGGAAAGCAGGAAAGTCAATTTCCACTTGTTTTTCTGCTGCCTTATCTCAAGATTGAATCCAATGTAATACACTCCCGTCTTTGTAATTAACAAAATGTCTTTCTAACCTACGTCTGAAGAACCAGGACTTTTTTGCAGCCAAGAACTGAGTTCCAGCACATCTTTTGTGCGTTCCAGCAAAGCTCAAGAACTTTGGTTCCGGCACCTCTTTTTGTAGAAAAAAAGGCCCTGCGAAGAACCATGTATCAACTTCTGGAACCAAGTGTGGCTGTGTGTTCATGTTCCTTGCACAGCCTTTCCCCAACATGCCCTATGGCAACCCCCTTTTTAAACTGACAGAGTTTGTAAGACAATTGATCAAAGGGGGGAATTAAAAATGCCAAGGGCTGTGGCCGAACACTTTTGTGTGCGTGGTATATTTCTCTGAATCCCAGCCTCTATTTTCACATTAAATAGTGGTGTGGTGTTTGTTTTGCAGAACTATGAAGCAGAGCGAAGAAATCGGTCAGAACTAGAAGTCAGATGTCAGCGTTTAACACTTGAACTAGCTGATACAAAGCAAATGATTCATCAAGGAGATTATAGACAAGAGAATTACGATAAAGTAAAAGGGTAAGTGTGTCTTTAGTAAAGAAAATTATAGAAGGAGCTCTCATATTGCCTTGGATCGAAGGTAATTGGTTATATCCAATGTTGCTGTGAATAAGGAGAATGTTCCAATAAGTATCTTGTCTTGTACTGGGGCTACTTTGAGCTAGCAAAGAAGGGTGAATGCTTGGAGACCACCAAACATGTTTGGAACTATAAAACATGAGAGTGAGTGTATCAACCAGGGAGCTTTGCAGGGCTTTTGCAGATTGTTGCTGCGTTACACAAGCATGGGAAAGTGATGACACTGCATTTTGCAATGTGAAACGATATGAAAGCGCAAGGAAAATGAGATTCTTGAAATCAGCAGGGTCCAAATTAATGTACACAAGACTTACTGTAACTTAATTTGGGCTCCACTGATGAAAGAATATCTGAAGGACTGTTGGTGTTAGATTTGCACAGGAAGCATAGATTACAGAAGCAGTCAAGGGTTTGAGGGGGACATTATTTTACAGTACTCTCATTTTTCCCCCCAACAGTGAGCGTGATGCATTTGAACATGATCTTTCAGAGCTTCGAAGAAAATATGAAATATTGGAAGTATCACACAAAGCACTAACCAAAGAAAGAAATGATTTATCAAAAGAGGTGAGATCTTCATATCTAATTTGACCTTTATCCGAAACATTTATTCAAAATGTACAAAGGCCCAAATTAGAATTTTCTCCCCCCCCCTTTTTACACTTATATTTGAGGTATACCTGGAGTAGTTTATTGCAGGCATCCCCAAACTCGGCCCTCCAGATTTTTGGGACTACAACTCCCATCATCCCTCACTAACAGGACCAGTGGTCTGGGGTGATGGGAATTGTAGTCGCAAACATCTGGAGGGCCGAGTTTGGGGGTGCTTGTTTTACAGAGTTTGGATCTTGATGGTACAACAAACTGCTTGTCAATCCAGTTCATGAGCTAGGCATCCCTTCTTTGCCAATCTCTTTCCAAATATTAACTGCCTGAAACTCCACCGGCCATCCTTTGGCACGTAGCTTTCTTTGATTCTGTCTTTTAGGAGTATCATCTGTATTTAAACAGTGTTATCATTGTTCATGATTTAGATACCTCCTTCTTTTGTCACCTCTTTGCAGTCACACTTAATAGGTTCTGTGCCTACCCAGAACCACATTTGGGAAACTCGGAGAGTGGAAGGATGTGTATCCTTCTTCTGGTATTTCTTGAATAACTGAGATTCACCAAATAGTGCTGTTTCTATAGAATGGATAAGGGAGATGCAAAGGAATCTATTTGAATCCCATCATTTCACTGCTGAAATCTATATATCAAGGGGGGGAAGCACGTGGGCGAGGGGAAGAACAAAGAGACACTCAACTGTAAAACATAATAAAATTTATAAATTTTGAATATAATTTTATATAGGCAAATTATTTGTATATAATTTTGTGTATAAATGATACACTTTTTTTTTAAGACTTGGAATGGGTTATACAGTGTACCTTGGTTTAAGAACAGCTTATTTTATGAACAACTTGGATTAAGAACGCTTCAAACCCGGAAGTAGGTGTTTTGGTTTGTGAATTTTGCCTTGGAAGCAGAACATGTTCCTCTTCCTGGTGAGTGTGTTCCCTTTGTAAATTGAGTCCCCTGCTGCTATGGGAAAGCACGCCTTGGTTTAAGAACACTTTGGTTTAAGAACGGACTTCCAGAATGGATTAAGTTCGTAAACCAAGGTACCACTGTATATATAAATTACATTGTTCTGCCTGCAGGGATAAACAGTATGCTGCCACAGCAAATATACCTAAAGAGCAAGGAATGAGTACAAATGCAAATCTAGGTTGTTCACTTAAGAGAAGTGTGTCATCCATTGCAATGAGGAGATTCAGAATTGCATCTTGTTTTCTTAAACCACCTTGGAAGCTCTGTTAAATATAAATATTCACAGTGGTACTCAGCTAAGTCATACAGAGTTGAGCAATTGAAATCAGGGGGTGGTAGTCAACTAAGTTTTACTCAGAATAGACCCATTAAATTTAATGGAATAATTTAGCTGTGCTCATTCATTTCAGAGAGTCGACTCTGAGTAAACCTTTGTTGAATACTACTCAGTGACCTTGCATCCAACAGCTTCAGTGGATCCACCCTGAGTGTGACTAACATCTATAAATCTTTTAAATAAAATAAGAAAAAACTAACCTGGGAGGTGGGGGTTGTACTACAGACTGCCTGGTTTTAATCATAGCTATTTTGTATTTAAAGGTTGCAGCTTTACAGCAGTCTGTTACCTTACTGCAAAAAGATAAGGATTACCTCAACCGTCAAAACATGGAGCTTAATGTTCGCTGTGCTCATGAAGAAGATCGTCTTGAAAGGCTTCAGGTTCAGCTAGAAGATGCTAAGAAGGCCAGAGAAGAAATTTACGAGAAATATGTCACATCCAGGTACATAGTTCTGTTAATTCATTCAACAAATGATTCATTGCAGTAGGCTATTGTTGGGTTGGACAAAATTATTTACAGTGAACATAATGTTTTTGGTCAGTTGATCAGATTTCCCCAGAAACAATCAGTTGAAATCAAATTATGTTGTAGCGTTCTCAGGTTTTAGTTTCTACATACAGAAAAATCTTAAAGCAGCTGTGAGACCTTTATAAAACTTAAAACAATAATTTTCCATTATCGCTAGAGGATTTACAGTCAGAAATTAAGCCTGTTACCGTATTTTTCGCCCTATAGGAGGCACTTTTTCCCCCTCCAAAAATGAAGGGGAAATCTGGGTGCGTCCTATGGGGCGAATGCAGGCTTTCGCTGAAGCTTGGAGAGCAAGAGGGGTCGGTGCGCACTCCAGGCTTCAGGAAGACATCCGCAGCCTAGGCAACCCTGCGGGAGTTCCCGCAGGGATGTCTAGGCTGCGGATAGCAGCCTGCTTCCCGGAGCGTCGGGCGCCCCGAAAGCAGAGCGCCCGGCGCTTTGGGAACACATCCGCAGCCTAGGCAGGGCTCCCCACAGTGCGGATAGCAGCCTGTCGCCCGGCGTGCGGGGCACCCTGAAGCAGAGCGCCCCGCGCGCCGGACAGACATCCGCAGTGTGGGGAGCCCTGCAGGGGTTCCCCGCAGGGCTCCCCACGCTGCGGGTAGCAGCCTGCTGAAGCAGAGTGCCCCGCGCGCAGGACAGACATCCGCAGTGTGGGGAGCCCTGCAGGAGTTCCCCGCAGGGCTCCCCACGCTGCGGATAGCAGCCTGCCGCCCGGCGCGCAGGGCTCCCTGAAGCAGAGCGCCCCTCGCACCGGACAGACATCCGCAGCGTGGGGAGCCCTGCAGGAGTTCCCCACAGCACAGGCCTCCCCACGCTGCGGATAGCAGCCCTGAAGCAGAGCGCCCCTCGCGCCGAGCAGATATTGGCCAGCCCCACAAGCTCGGAGGACAGCAGGGAGGCGCAGCGCCGCCATCCCGCTGTTCCTCGACCTGGTTCGGTTTCTCCGACCTGCTTTTGGGGGGGAAATAAAGGGAAAATTTTTTCCTTTATTTCCCCCCCAAAAAACTAGGTGCGTCCTATGGGGCGGAGCATCCTATGGGACGAAAAATACGGTAATATTTTCCTCAGGTTGCACTATATTACAGACTACAGTGGTACCTCTGGATGCGAACAGGATCCGTTCCGGAGCCCCGTTCGCATCCTGAAGCGAACGCAACGTGCTCCTGTGGACTTATTTGCAATGCTATAGCGTCACCAACATCAATACAAAATAACTTAGAAATGAAAGGGAATATTTGTGAATTCTGAACGAGTATTGATTCAGTTGGTAACAACATATATGCAGGAATCTGCTACTGCTTAAGGGATGGCAACTCTTATCATTTTAGCTAGTAGCTGAGCTCAGGCTCAGGTTGGCAATAGGCCAAAAGGAAGACCTATATAACAGAGAGCAGTTCTTTTTATCTAGGAGTAAAAAAGCAATGATTCTTCTCAGTTGGTAAGATCCAACATCACATTTTCTTCAGAGGGTCCCCCCAACCCAACCTTGGAAGCAGAATGGGAAGTCCTTGTTGCCCAAGCAGAATGCCACTGTTTGATAAATCTTACTGGGTGATAAGCAACTCAAAAGGGATAATACAAAGAAAGCTGCAGATATTTTTTTAACTTGCTTTGCTTTTTTTTTAATAAAGAGACCATTACAAAACAGAATATGAAAACAAACTGCATAATGAATTGGAACAAATAAGGCAGAAGACATCTCAAGAAATACAACAGCTTCGAACAGCTACAAAGGAAATGTATGAACGTGAAAACAGGTGGGTAACTACTTTTAGAAATATTGGAACATAAAAACAAATAAGGAAGGAAAATACCTTGCATTTGGTGCTTGATAATTCTGAAACGCATTTTAGATCCTCATTTTTACTCATCACTATGGCTTCTCGAAGCTACCAACATGAGCTTGACCAAACTGCGGGAGGCAGTGGAAGACAGGAGTGCCTGGCATGCTCTGGTCCATGGGTCACGAAGAGTCGGACATGACTAAACGACTAAACAACAACAACATGGCTTCTCTCTGTGCCAGCATTGGTCTAGAATGCACTCGGAAGAGGCTATGTTGTGGATTTGTCTCCCGTGACCCTTGTTTCTGATGACGAGGCACACTGCAACAGTTCCCACACCAAAATATTTTTAGTTGGAATGGCAAAAGCAACCTTCTGTTTCATTCAGATGTAAGATAGACCATGCTGTGTCATTAATGAGCCACAATGAGCCTTCAGCTCATTTTTAGAAGTCTTACTTTCTGTCACTCCTTGTTACCTTCAAAATCCTTTTTCTAAAATCCCTCTTTTTGACAGTGGTGGCAGAGCTAATGGAAGTTTAGTTCAGAACACGATGCTGCCTCTGTGAGAGAATATGATCAAACTCTTCTATATAATAATCAGGTTCTTATGTGTGTTGCATCGTTACTGAAATATGAACATACAAATTATGACAGGTAGTAATGCAAAGAGAATGCAACAGGTTTGTGCAATCAACTGCATTTGCATGGAATGAAGTTTTAGGTTTTAAATAGCCTTATGTTGACTTGTGAAAGCTAAAGAACTGATACGTAGTATTTAGTCCTCATTTCCCTTCTCCTTCTCTACCACCAGTCAGGTAAATTATACCAACTACTTATTGCATCATTGGGGTTAACAGAAAGCTTTGCTTCCCATGTACAGACTTGTATTGTGTTACATAAAACAGCTTTAAGGTCTGTTTGTTTATGGAGGTTTGACAGATGTAAAAATGTTTGCATGCAAAATAGCTAAAAATATTGGTCTGGAACCAGTTGGCAAAAATTTTGTTCTTCATCTTGACTGCCAATTCCTGAATGTCTTTATGATATAAAAGAACATTTGTGAATAAGAATCTTAAAAACAATGCTTTATTTTTATCCCTGTTGGGACAAGAAGGGTGTGGTAAGCCAGTGAATCATTATATTTCTGTTCTTAAACTCGCACACGTTTTCTGTTGTTTAATGTAGCTATGTGCTTTGAAAATTTGTATCGGGTTATGAAACTCAAAGCCGGTTCTGCTTGTAGGCCTCTGAAGTGACTATCAAAGCTGTCACACTATAGTTGTTCAGCTCTTACACACCATTCCTAAACCTGCTAACTGGGAAACAAATGTGATTGAAAACTGAGTTACATTTACCGTATTTTTCGCTCTATAGGACGCACTTTTTCCCCTCCAAAAATGAAGGGGAAATGTGTGTGCGTCCTATGGAGCGAATGCAGGCTTCGGGCAGCTATCTGCAAGCCTTCGGAGCGCAGCAGGAGTTCCCGCCGGGCTCAGAAGGCTTGCAGATAGCAGCCTGAAGCCTGGAGAGCGCAGCGCCAACTCCCAACTTCAGGCAGCTATCCGCAAGCCTTCGGAGCCCGGCGGAAGTTACCGCCAGGCTCAGAAGGCTTGCGGATAGCAGCAAGCTCCGGGAGCGAAGACGAGGTTGCGCGCAACCTTGCCCCCGCTCCCAGACCTGTTCTGGGGGCTGGGGTCGGGGAAAGCTCGGGCTTCCCCCACCCCAGCCCCGCGGCTAAAAACGAAGCCAAGACAGCTAGCGGGATCCATCCTGCTCGCTGTCTTGGCTTCTTTGCTCTTTGGGGCTGGGGGGGGGAATAATTTTTTTCTTTATTCCCCCCCCCCCTAAAATCTAGGTGCGCCCCGTGGTCCGGTGCGCCCTATAGAGCGAAAAATACAGTACATAGACGCATTTTAGATTGGGGTGTTAATCATTCTGTCTCTGCTTATTTCCAGCACTTCTCTACATAGTGCTTTTCTAGACAAATACGCACTCTATTTTTCCACAACCCAATTCACTGCTGCAACAATCCTTAGGCCACATAATTAAGTTCGGATGCTTGGCAAATGCCAACTTTTGCAGAGCTGGAACTTGCTTTTAACCCAACTTGCAACATTCTATACTCTTCATCTACCACCACCACCCCTTCTCAAAAAGAGCAACGGCAACAAATACAATGGCAATAAAATGGTGGAGGCTACATTGATGGGACCAAAAGGAAATAATGGCACATTGTTACAGGCTAGAGTTCTAGGGCTGCCTAGCCTACAGCTACTGGGTTCCCTCCACTTGGAAGGACAATCACACAAGCATACTGACAGACTCTTGGTTGGGTTAACTTTGAACAAGGGCTATGGTTTTCCTTGTTGATGGCAGCAGGTTAAATTTAATTGAGAAGGAGTGGAGCATGATTCACACAAGGTACAGTGGAGATGTAACAGGGCCCTGAGGAGACAGGCGCTTCTGACACAAACAGAGGCAAGCAAAACTGAGGAGAAGAAAAGGCACTAAGACAACAGGGGAGGGAAAAATCACAGGAGCTCTCTTCTCCCTGACTAAGGCACATGCAGACACAATAATGACACAACGCACAGACAGAAGAACAGGATATGGTGTTTGAAAGATCTGCTTTAAGCAGGAAACTGACTCCCACTTGTAGGCATCTTAGCACCTGGTCAGAAACACTTTTCAGGTAAGCCTAGCAATCCCATTTCCAGCACCAGTTTTGAAATAAAGAGGTGACTTTCATACAAACAGACTTTCAAATTACATACATGAACTTGCAGGAAGAAGTCAATCAACTCAAGGAACACCAGTTTTCTGCACTGAAAGCAACAGATCTATTGACATAAGCTGAGGTGTACTTTAGTCCCCCCAAAAAAGAACATGCTCTTGAGATAGTAGCTGGTATGGATCAATATCTTTACATAGCAGTTCAAGGATGTAGCAGAAGAGTCTTCAACTCCTTTAGAAGCTGCAGGAATCATTTGATCAGTGCATGATCTTTAAAGAAAAGTGTTTGGTTCTTTGCAACTATAGCTTTGCAAGAATAGCTAGAATAAATCCCTTGGAAACAGTATTCCCAGCCAAAGTAATATTTCACTTTATATCATTTTGTAAGCCTTTTCTGACAGGCCTGTGTTACCTTTTCAGCCAGTCTCAGGACAGTCAGCATCTAATATAATATGAATAGATGGAAAAATCCTTATTTACACTCAACCCATCATACTGTCGCCAGTTAAAGTAGACTTGACTGGGCAAGATTACCTAATGATGTAACTCCGTATAAGGCAGCTTCATATGTTCATAAAAGCTATGCAAAACAACATCATCCTGCTGCTGAAAAATGGGCAAAATGATTAAAGGAAGGCAAGAGAAAAAACTCACTGCTTTTTGAGGAAAGAAGGAGGAACCCAGAAAGAAATTACATATATTTGTGGAAGATACAGATTTTTTTGCTGACATAAAGCCATATGTATTAGATCCTTTTCCAAGGATAATATAAGATCCCTTTTTCTGGTTTGAGGCAAAGCAAATTTCTCTCAAGGGATTGTTGTAACATCCCTTGCAGTGTTCTTGAAGATGCCTCTGGGCTTATAAATGTTGCCTTGAGCCATTTTACACATTACAAAACAGCAAACCTAGATTTGACACTGAGTGCAAAGGCATAATTGGCACCCTACTGACTGTTACATGTTTGCAAATAACTGTTTGTTGCATTCAATGTTACTTTCTTTGCATTTAAAATACTTTAAAGTGTACACTTAGAAAATGTGGTGTGTGAATCAATCCCAATAAGATTAAGAATCAGAGTAGGGTGTACACTAAAAATTTAGACAAATGCACCTGAAGTGACTTGGAGGATACATATTTGATTGTTCATTTACTGAATGCTCTGCTGTTCTATTTATTTATTTGTTGCTGGAACTATACGAATCAGCCTTGTCACAATGGAAAGTGTTCCTCAGTTGCATCTCACTTGATATTTTTGAATCCCTTTGTGTTTTGTTTTTAGTTTCCCTGTTTCTTGTTGCTGTTGTTCACTGGCTTAGTTGTAGTTTTCCCATTATTATTATTTGGCAGATAAGCACACACCATTTGCTCACTCAAAGAAAGTAAAAACAGACCTAACCATCTATAACTTTTGACCATAAAATGTTTTCCTCTGAGAATTTATTTTATTTTATTTTTTAGATACAGACCATTTTAAAATGGCAAATTGTTAGGAAAATTCTCCTCATGAAATGGTATTTGAAGGCCTGTACAACATTTGTACATAAGGCAACAGAGTCTGACATTTTCATCTTATAGTAGTTACATAAATCTGCACCACTTTAAAATTTTCTGTATTATAGGAAAGGGATGTTAATAGTAAAATCAGTGAGGGGGTGTTTGGGATGAGGGTGACCCCCCCCCAAATCATGGCCAGTGGTGAGGGATGATCCAATAAAACATCTGGGGGGTGCCAGAATGGAGAAGGTGGATCTAAAACATAATTGTCATGAAATGTTTCATTTGATTATTATTTTACACGATGACATCTAGCATACCACATCAGAATAAACAGCATTCACATGAAATATTTACCACATGACAATGATATGGTAAAGTCACTTTGTGAAGCAGCACCCACATCAAAAAGTAGTGTGAGAATTGAGCCTAGTGTTTCAAGCTTAAAAGCCTTATAGCTAAATGAGAGCTGCTTTTTGATCTAAAAATAGCAATTGTTAATGCAGCATTTCTCCTCCTCAAAAGAAACAATGAAACTTCAAAGGTGAAATCTCTGTGCAACTGCCACGTTAAAACACATATTCATAAAATAGGTGAATATTTGATATTATGAGCATAAATTTAATATAGGAGCTAGGCCTTAACAAAGTTTGGGTCTCAAATTAGGAAGAACTAAAAATAGTAGGGCTGTGATACAAATATTTTAGCATGAAAGGGGTTTTTCAGTAGCTTTGATAAGCTTTACCATTTCAGCCTTCATTCTGGGAACAGTATGTTCTTCAATCGGCCAATCAAATTTGGCAGTGTGATGGCATCACGGAAAACAAGTGAAGTTTATTCTGATTGAGGGTAATTCATCCTGAATTGCATTGCCCTCACTCTGAATTAGGTTTAGTAGCCACTTTCAACCAATCAGCACTATAGTCTCAGAATATGAGTCTAGCTGGCACCCGAGTGAGTAAGGGGATTGCAATTGTATTATTATTACCTACTCTTGAGGGGGGGTATTTAGTTATCAGGCAAGGGTATAACCCACTAAACACCAAAATGGTACCACAGTGGTATACATTAAAATAAGTACCACAATCCTAAACAAAGCCAAAACGCCTAATTGTTTATACCGTCTAGAAAAATTGTTTATATTTTATTAGATGCTTGACAACCTATGTTGGTTGCCAATCTGACCTCAGTGGTAAGTGTGCTCCACAGGGCAGGGGCCACTGTACTGAAATATGCAATCCAGAATACCATACAATGAATCTCAGGTCCATGTGACACTACAGAGTTATAAAAATATCTAAAATTCACACACACCCAATTCCAAGTCAGCCCTAGTAAATAGAGTATATAAAAGGAAGCATCTGTTATATGTGGATTCGTTTAAAGAAAAAAAGCATTGTCTGCCTGTACAAGGATTTCTATATCATAGGTCATATGCCATATTTTGTACAGTATAGATTGAAGTTGTCTACCGTATCTGCCTGTCTGGTTAGAGTTGTTCCAGCAAGGACTTGAGGAAAATGTGGCGATGGCCCCTACCTTGGGTGGTTAAAAAATATATTAGTTATATTCACACATCGTATCAGTGTATTATCAGTTGATGCTAATTATGTTCGGTAAATGGAACCTTCATATATATTACACACAAACACACACATTTGACTCCAGAAAACAGGATTTCTTACGGTTTCTTTCATACCCTGGCAAGAAAATGCTAGCCTAGATGGACAAGGATGTGATCTGCACAGCAATTCCACATTGTGACTTGGGACCAAATCCATCTCTTTGGCCTCCTTTGCCCACTTGTGGCTTCATGGTACACTTGCTAGACCCTGTTTGTGGTTTCTTTCCACCCTTCTTGCCCACAGTTTCCAACTATTTTACCATTTCCCTTTTTCATATAGCCTTCCTCCAGGTACTCCCCTATCCTTTATTGCTATAGTTCCCTGATGTTAACTTGTCTTATCTTGAAGACCTTACCATTCTGCTTCTCAGCTTTTAGATGCTAGGTCTTTCCAGTTACTACTACCAAAATCTCATTGCTCCCCCGTCCCTGAGCTCTTTGTGAGTTTCCTTTCCTACACCCCTGCAAAGTTCTACTCTCTGACAGATCTGTTGCTATTACACCTACCCTTTCAACAAGCCTTCTAAGTGGAGATCTTTAATCCCAGTTTGTATCTGCATTAGATTGGAATTGGTTTTTATATAAGTAATGAAGTTGTATGCTTTTTATTGTTGATGGTGTTGTTAATCTTTTTGAGATATTTCATAGGAAGTGATTCATAAATGGAATTAATAAGCTAGTACAGTGGTACCTCAGGTTAAGTACTTAATTCGTTCCGGAGGTCCGTACTTAACCTGAAACTGTTCTTAACCTGAAGCACCACTTTAGCTAATGGGGCCTCGTGCTGCCGCCACGCGATTTCTGTTCTCATCCTGAAGCAAAGTTCTTAACCTGAGGTACTATTTCTGTGTTAGCGGAGTCTGTAACCTGAAGCGTATGTAACCCAAGGGACCACTGTATTCTATCTAAATACATACACAAGTTTCTATGAAATTTTGAGGGAATTGGTGGATGCAGAATGGAAAGAAAAATGTATGCACATAACCAGATTTTCCCCTGTTGGAGCTCAGTTACAGAAAAACTAGATCAGTACCATAACTTGTGAAAATATACTAGAGAATAAAAGGAACATTTACTCTGAAACACTTTTGAATTTCAGAAATTTAAGAGAAGCCAGAGATAATGCTGTGACTGAAAGAGAGAGAGCTATTGCAGCTGAAAGAGATGCGTTAGGAAAACATGAGCAGCTTTTAGAACAGTAAGTACGTTCACCTTTCTTTTTCCTTTCACATTTATTTAAAAAGAGACTTCAACATTTGTACAAATAAAGTTGAGGTTTCTGGTTTCAAACTACTTGTTCAGAGGTGTCACTGTGCTTGACAGCTTGAGCTTCTCCTTTCACCCTGTCCAGGCTGTCATATTTAGATCTCTGACAAGCTAACTAGTGTAAATTGTTATTGGGAGTGAAGTATTAGAAAAGCCAAGTTTCTAGTAAACCATTTGAAAATTTAGCAGGAAAAAGTAAACTTCCCAACGAATGTATATTTGCCTGAACTGTAGTTTGGTAGTTGTTGTCTTTATTGGCATCTTGAATCCATTAGCAAAGATTAGAGATTTCCTTTGGCTCTCCGTGCTAAGCTGTGGAACATTCTGTTTATTGGCAATATGGACATTCTGCACTACAACTGTTAATTTGCCTGCATAACAACCTTTTTTAGGTAGTTAACTGCAGTCTCTGTCCCACTCTTTTAGTCATTCAACCTCATGGCTCCTTGTTCTTAGCTCCTTCAACCTTAGAGCCCCGTTTCTCACTCAGCTTGCCAGCTGGAAATTCTTAGCAGATAGGAAGTCAGAAGTCACTTATTGCTTCATTCATAAGGCTGTTATATCAGTGTTACGATAAAATCTGTGCTACAGCTTTTGACACAGCAGTCATGCTATTGAACACTTCTCTTGAGAAAGAACTTGGCAGACAGTCTTGGTTTATTGTCGGTCGTTTTCATATTTGTCATGAGATTTTCATAAGACTGCAAGTGGTGACATAAAAGTGTAGCATCTTTTATTACTGACTAACATCACTTGGCTTTTGATGTGAAAGTAAACCCATTTTGAAATTTTATGACAGATGTTAATGACAGTTTTGTGCTTATGTGAAAGCTTTTTATATCAGTCAGTTTCTTTTTTAAAGACTATATACTAATATGTTTTTGGTCTCTGGTCTCTTACTAAAGTGTGACATGTCTTATTTGATTTTCTTGCATATAAAGCAGTAAAGGATATAAATTAATGATTAGGATGTCTCAACTGAATTAGGTCAAAATAAAATTATGACATTTAAGGTTGTCAATATATTTTTAAACTTGAAATCAGCATTTCTGGGAAAGATGCTTACACGTACGTTTGTTTTTAGCAAATTGTCCATAAAAATTTTTTCTGTACTCATTTTATCATTAAACAAAGCACTTCTGGATTAACCTTGTATTTTTGCTGACTTTTATCAAACATATCCCACTCCCGCATGACCATGGGTTTTTGGGATACCTATGCTCTAAATTATTTTAAGATATGAATGTCTGGGGAAAATGAAACAAGTTAGCAAACAATGGCTGACATCAATGACCACACAGTTGCACAATAGAAATCCCCTGGCGCATCACGACTTCCACTTTCTCCTTTCCCTCTTCCAGCACCCTTCCCCTGTGGCGCAAGCACACACACACAAACAAACAAATCTGACCGGTGAGCTGGCTGCAGGGGAGCGAAGAAGAAGGAGAAGCCACATTGCATGAGCAAATACCACTTTGGAAACATTTTAAGCACGTGGTGCCTTCAAAATTACAGTGGGTGATATCGAAATCATACTCTTGAGTAGGCCTATTGAAATGGGTAAATTCTGAGAATGTCTAATGTTAAAGTACCACCCGGTATTTGTGAAACATTTTTTTTTTAAAGCAAACTTTGCTCTGGTTCCTGCTTCTGCCACCTGCTGCTTACAAGGGAGTGTATACTAATACCGTATTTTTCGCTCTATAGGACGCACCGGACCACAAGATGCACCTAGTTTTTAGAGGGGGAAATCAAGGGGGGAAAAATATGTCTGCTTCTCCCAGAGCTTCTTGGGGCTGTGAGGGAAGCCCAGGTTCCCCCCCCCCCCAGCCCCAAATAGCAAAGAAGCCAAGACAGCCAGTGGGATTCATCCCGCTGGCTGTCTTGGCTTCTGCCATAGCCGCGCAACCTCTCCAGCGCGGCTAAAGAAGTGTGGCTAAAGAAGCCAAGGCAGCGAGCGTGATCCATCCCGCTCGCTGCCTCGACTTCCTCTTTAGCCTTGTGCAGCCTCTCCTGGCTGGAGAGGCTACGCGCAGCTATGGCAATTCCCCCACCTCCCGCAAAAGCCCACAGGAGCCGCGCACCCTTTAAGGAGCGCGCGGCTCCTGCACGCTTTTCTACGAGGAGGGGGAAGGGACTGACTGACTGCATCAGTCCCTTCTCCCTCCTGGGGAGAAGCCCGCAAGAGCCGTTCAAAGCTTGTGTGCGGCTCTTGGGGGCTTTTCCTGCCTGCCTCCCCCCTGCATTCGCTCCATAGGACGCACAGACTTTCCCCCTTAGTTTTTAAGAGGGAAAAAGTGTGTCCTATGGAGCGAAAAACACGGTAAGTTTTCTTCAGAGTAGATCATGCTAATTAATTTCAATGGGCCTACTCTGAGTGAAATCACCACCTGTCAATCACCATAATGTAAGGTGATTTAACCCACTTTGCACAGCGCTTCCCAAATGTCGAACAATGCACTGGTTGCTGGGCACTCGGGGGGCGCTGTGCAAGGAAGTTTTCAAGCCCTATGCTTGGTGATTGGGCAGTGCTGAGCATAAAAGCCCTTTGCACAGCAAGTCCCAAACACTCAGTAGCTCCTTGAGTGTTTTGCATTTGCAAAGCACTGCTCAATCAACGAGCTGTCAGGTGTTTGGGAAGTGCAGTTCAAAGTGCTTTGCAAGTCCTGCACTTCACGTTCACAAAGCCCTTGGGGAGCAGCGTGCAAGAGGCTTTTCAGGCACTATCGATTAATAGTGCCTGTGGTGCACCTTTCAGCCAACCTGCTCCCATGTAGGATGTCCAATATAGGACAGGTGGATGTGACTAGGCTGAAACAGTCTCACGGACTGGTGGTTCCCCATCCCCGATTTAAAAGAATGGAGTGGGATGCATGAAATATTGTTGCAAGTTTGCTTCATTGATGAAGATAATTGATCTGTGGAAGATACGGAGGGGAGAGGGCAGAACCAAAGGGAAAGGAAGTATTAATTATTTGAAGCCATCCTGATTCAACAGGATTGGATATAACATGCAGCCAAATCAATAAATAACATTTCTTTGTATGAGCACGTACTTGGGGTGTTCAGGACTGATCAAAAAGACAAAAGTGTATTGTTGCTAACCAAGCCCTAGTTACCAATGTTGGTATAATCTGAAACTTCCAAACATATTTGTTTATACAAAGTATATGGAATGTTGCCTAGCCAGACTGGCAGTTAAGAAATGCCTCTGGCAAACCATGTGATGAAGAGTGTAACTAACACCAAATTTTCTAGTCAGTGCAATTATTATAACTTTATTCTGGTGACTAATAAATCAGTTTCTTAGTCCAATACCTGTTTATAAAACAGAAACAAAATTAGCACCATAATTGGACAGTAACTCTGCATATTCTAAAACTCAAACATAGATTTTAAAATCTGCTCTTTTTAGTTATAGAATCTTGTCTTTTTCTGAAGCAATTGATCGCTTACATCAGCCTGAAAAGCTGTGTTCTCTGTGCTTATGGAATTGCTAAAACTATTGCTTAAGGTGAATCACAAGTTCCAGAAAAGGAAAATCTCTGTTGATGTAAGGTGTAAGGCAACGTACGGCAAACACTAATTAGGAAAATTAAATTCTTAGCCAGCAAATCATTGCTGTAATAGGAAACATACTACCCCAGAACCACCCCAAAAAGGCATTCCGGGGTTGGGAGACTCTTGAGCAAGGTATGGCACAGAGGGCTGCAGATGGATGGGAGATCTGGTGTAAATCATGGCACCCTTCCTCCTTTGTGCAACTGGAAGTGCTGTCCTGCATGCACTAAACATGTTTCAATCCAAGCTGTTGACCGCTTCATGAGCTATCAAGCCCCACAATGTGTGTTCAGTTGTAGCTATGCATTTAAACATATATATTTTATAGGTTACAAATGCATCACAGACCCCATCAAAAAGATGTAGCATTGTCATATGGAATATCTTCTTAGAACTTCAAAATACAGTGGATACGAAATTAATTCGTTTCGGGGGTCCTTACGTACCCCGAAAAGTCCACAACATGATGCGCCGCTTCTGCGCACATGCATGGCACAATAGAGCACTTCTGCGCATGCATGTGCGGCGAAACCCGGAAGTATACACTTTCGGGTTTGCCACATTCGCAACCCGAAGGTAACGTAACCCGACAGTCCGCTGTACTTGTAAAACTATGTTTGAAACTGTGGGCAGACTTTTAAGCATGCTGTTTGTTTTTTATCTTTATTTATTTATTTCATAAAATACACCACCTGATTGGGGGGAAAAACCCCTTCAAAAATAAAAGAAGAAAGTCAAGAAAAATTTACAACAGTACTTTAAAACAGGCAAAAGTTAACATGCTAAAAGAGATTAAAACTACCTCAACTTCCTAAGCATCTATAATTGTTATAATCCTGTTTGGATAGTATGCCTTATGGACTATCACTGGACTACTTAACATTTATTTATTTATTTAAAATACCAGTATACCACAATTCCATTAAAATTATCAGAGCTGTTTACAACAATTATACATATATACAATTAAAACCACATAAAAATTTAAATAGGAGATTGTTAACAACAACAACAACAACAACAACAACAACAACAGTAATAATAATTTATTTATAACCCACCCATCTGGCTGGGTTTCCCCAGCCACTCTGGGCAGCTTCCAGCAAAATATTAAAAATACAATAAAATATCAGACATTAAAAACTCCCCTAAACAAGGCTGCCTTCAGATGTCTTCTAAAAGTCAGATAGTTGTTTATTTCCTTAACATCTGATGGGAAGGCGTTCCACAGGGTGGGTGCCACTATTGAGAAGGCCCTCTGCCTGGTCCCCTGTAACTCCGCTTCTCGCAGTGACGGAACCGCCAGAAGGCCCTCGGAGCTGGACCTCAGTGTCCAGGCAGAACGATGGGGATGGAGACACTCCTTCAGGTATACTGGGCCGAGGCCGTTTAGGGCTTTAAAGGTCAGCACCAACACTTTGAATTGTGCTCGGAAACATACTGGGAGCCAATGTACCAAGACCGGTGTTATGTGTTCTTGGTGGCCGCTCCCAGTCACCAGTCTAGCTGCCACATTCTGGATTAGTTGTAGTTTCTGGGTCACCTTCAAAGGTAGCCCCACATAGAGCACATTTGCAGTAGTCCAAGCGGGAGATAACCAGAGCATGCATCACTCTAGCGAGACAGTCCGCAGGCAGCCTGTGTACTAACTATTGCAGGAGATGTACTCTTTAACTGTCTCCATAAGCCTCCATTTATTTGTGAAACAGTCTGATCCTGAATCTAAAAGTTAAAGAAAAATCCACGGAGTGAGTCTGAAAATAGTGATACCTGCCTGCTATCCTGCCTTCATTCTATGATAAAGTGGCATTTGACTTTTCGACAAAAAGAGACCCTTTTGACTATTATTAATGGGACATGAATGCATTGATCTAGCAACATATAAATTTTCAGCAATAGTGCTGAAGGAGCATCAACCTCTGACCTTCATTCACCTCAATGTTCCATAATGTTTAGTGTCTGTAGCTGGAACCTGTTGCTTTGCTTTGCTTTGGTTTTGCTTTAACAATTTCTTTGGGCAACATTTATCTCCACAAATAAAGCTGTCCCGGCCTCCTTTTGTGGGTTTTTTTGCCCTTGACAGTAAGGAAAACTGACTTGAGAAAATATCTTATAGTACTGTATCCATAAGCGTGTATCTTGGGAGGCTTGGAAGTCACACTGTCACAAATTCAAGGATGTGTATTCTGCAGTCGGAACTCCCTAGCACTGCTGTGGTTTTGGGCTTTTTTATTGCTTAAGAGGTATAAGATGACTTGCTTTCACATTGGCTTATGACTCAGAGTAGCTACCACTTTGGCAACACATTTGCATACAGATGGACAAAGAACCCAAAATGCAACAATACCAGGATTTGGCATAAAGTCTTTGCATCTCTATTCTTTAAAAGAATGGTGTTTAACACTTCCTCTCTAAAGACTGAGTTTAGAATCCAGAGGGTTGAGCTTTTGGCCTTGGCTTTACAAGCTTCACCAACTGCTATTTTAAAAAGGAAAACAAAGGCTTATTAAAAAGCAGTGGGGCAAAAACTTGACCTGCAAAAAACAAAAGGAAGCATTTATTTGTTATATTTATTTAACTCACCCCCTCCCCTCCTGTAATTTCAAATCAGTTTTCAAAGTGGCTTAGAGAAAAAGATAATAAAACAATGAAGGGAACAGCATCAACATGGCATCAAATGGCTAAAATCAACTAAATGTGTGTGCAAATGGCTGACACTTAAAACTTTTCATGCTAGGCACCAGATAAGCAGCTCTAGAGAGAGAGTTCCATGATTGAGAGGGCTCTCTCTTGGTGATATCTGATTGCTATGGCACCTGCAGAATGGTCTCCTTTGCAGAATGTTTTACACAGGAAAGATGCCCCTCATATATGTATATTAACTTAGAAGTTGGAGACTCGCCAATATTATCTTTGGTGGCTAATCAATTGGGCACCAACACCAAACACATTGCTAAAACCAGTACAGTGGCACCTTGGGTTACATACGCTTCAGGTTACATACGCTTCAGGTTACAGACTCCACTAACCCAGAAATAGTGCTTCAGGTTAAGAACTTTGCTTCAGGATAAGAACAGAAATCGTGCAGCGGCAGCAGGAGGCCCCATAAGCTAAGGTGGTGCTTCAGGTTAAGAACAGTTTCAGGTTAAGTACGGACCTCCGGAACAAATTAAGTACTTAACCCGAGGTACCACTGTACCTTCTAAATATGAGGCATGCTTCTGCATAGGCAGGTTCAGCAATCTTGAAACAGATTAGCCATTTTAACAGAGGTGCAAAAAGGGAGGGCAGAGTTATTTGGCTGTATCCGGCTAAGTCCTACTCGAGAGTAGAGCAATTGAAATTAAATGAACCTAAGTTAGCCATGTCCGTTAACTTCAGTGGGTCTACTCCTGAATAGTACTAGCATTGCATATTACATACAGACAGATCCTTAATTAGTGAGCTTTTTGTTTTTATGTTTTAAGGAAAAATGTGTTCTGATCTAGGATAAACTGTGATGGATTGTTCTTCTAATGGCAAAAGACACAGTTGGAACTTGAAGTGTTTTATCTTCATTTTAAAATACATATTTTGACATGTACAGATGGACATTTCAAAATTTAATAATTTACGACTTCAGAAAGAGTTAGGGTGGCTCCCTGCTTAACCAGAGTGGAAACAAGACGATTTCAGTAGATACCAGGTTGTACGTCTTGTGATATTGCAGGACCTGTGAGTATCCCATGATTTTAAAATGACTAAATTGGAAGGCGGTTATGGTGTTTAAAATAGCATCAAGCTATGTTTCTAGCTAATTTGCCTGTTTCTTCAACTTTTGCCAAAAAAATAATAATATGTTTGAAGATAAGACTGTTGAAGCTCAGTTTTCTTCTGAGCCTAAGGAGACATAGATGGATGAAATATGCCCTGCCCAGCCACAGAAATGTGTGTGACTTGCTGGTTAAAAACAGTTAGTCTTGGTGATTTCTTTATTTTATTATTGATTGATTCAGATAATAAATCAGTAAAAGACACAGGACAGTTATATTCTACCCTCATGGAAAAACTAACTAGAGCACTTAAAATTTTAAAAGCATATATATTTGTGAGCATATATATTTTTGAACATAGGGCGGTATACAGCTAAACAGTTCTGCTAGCACAAGGACTTTTAGCTACACAATGGAATGTCCCTGTGCACCCTCTAAATCTGCTATGGGGGTTTTCTAGCCTTCTGGAGCAGATTTAGGGGGTGCACAAGAGAAGAAGAGAAGATAGAGAAATTCCATTATACAACTAAAAGTCCTTGTGCTAGTGGAACCGTTTAGCTGGATACCACTCAATTTCTACATATTCTTATGTAGTATTCCCTCTTATATACACTGCATGTTAATTTTCTGATTATATTGCTTTATTTGCTGGGCTACCTTTTAGTGTATTTTTCACCTGTGCTGCTACTGGACTTCTTCAGTATTCTATCCCCTTCTTGATTTAATCCTTTGATTAGGACAATGCATCCTAGTGGTGATTTCAGTCACTTTTCATAGCCCTTGAAATGCTATTTAAAACAAATTGCGGCTTGAAACTTCTGATGGTATATAATGGCAGCATGATTAACTCTTGTCTATTCTCATAACTATGTTTATGTTACTCTTTTAGCTGTGTGTTTGTATTACCCTAGTAACATGTCCATCATTATGATACGTGGAACAGACAAAGGGTCAGAGTGAATTCCTGTATATTGCAGGGACATGGTTTTTTTTTTTTTATGAATGAAGTTGACCCCCTGGCATGCATATATATGGTATGACAAGGTAAAAATTCATAAAGGTTTCAAAAACCATATTGTTAGGAAAGCATTATACAATGTTTGGATTCGTTATCAAGATCTGTTGGAAAATAAAACCCCTAGGTGGTTGTCACCAAGGGAGGCTAAGGAAGTTAAAAAACTCAATATGGAATCTAAATGGCCAAAATATTGGGAAATCATAGAACAAGAAGGTGGAAATGTGAAATTACAGAGTTATGAGAAATTGAAATCTAAAGTAAGAGATTGGCTTCATTATTATCAGATAAATGAAGTTTTTAAACAGGACAGGAAAACCGGCTTCCAGGTGGAAAAGTCAAAGTTAGAAACAGAATTGTTAGAACCCAATACTAAGAATTTGTCAAGAATGTACAACTTGCTGTTGAAATGGAATACACAGGATGAAACGGTTAAATCAGCTATGATTAAATGGGCGCAGGACATTGGTCATGACATTATGTTTGCTGACTGGGAACAGTTATGGACCACCGGTATAAAGTTCACGGCATGTAATGCCTTAAGAGAGAATATCATGAAAATGATTTATAGGTGGTACATGACCCCAGTCAAGCTTGCAAAAATTTATCATTTGCCCAATAACAAATGCTGGAAATGTAATGAAACTGAAGGTACTTTCTACCACCTTTGGTGGACGTGCCCAAGGATTAAGGTCTTCTGGGAAATGATTTATAATGAAATTAAGAAGGTGCTTAAGTGTACCTTTCATAAGAAACCAGAGGCTTTTCTCCTGGGCATGGTAGGCCAATTGGTGTCAAAGAAAGATAGGACGTTTTTTATGTATGCTACAACAGCAGCAAGAGTTCTACTAGCAAAGTATTGGAAGACACAAGAACTACCCACGCTGGAAGAGTGGCAGATGAAGGTGATTGACTATATGGGACTGGCAGAGATGACGGTCAGAATCCGTGACCAAGGGAGAGAGACGGTGGAAGAAGATTGGAAGAAATTTAAATTTTATCTTAAAAATTGTTGTAAAATTAGTGAGTGTTAAAATGTCATGGGTAAAGCATAGCAGATTTGCAGAGATAAATGATTGGACAAGAGGAAAGAAAAGGGTTAAAGAAAGGAATTTATAAGTAATCTAGATCAGGGGTTGCTGAAAAAGTTTAAAATAGGGATGCAGAAAAGGGAGGCATGGGGAAGTCGTTGAAATTGGGTACATGAAAAAATTCATGAAATTATACATGTTTTTATGTTTGTTTGTTTGTGTTTGTCGTTTGTAATGTCTTATAATGTATGTTGAAAAACCAATAAAAATTTTATATAAAAAAAAAAATGAATGAAGTTGACCCTTCCACCCTCCTGGTATCAAGAACATAGAGGCATCTCCAATAACAGCACTGTGTGTGTGTGTGTGTGTGTGTGTGTGTGTGTGTGTGTGTTTTAAACTACATTTTAATCTTGATTTTCCTTCAAGGAATTTAGGATGGCACACATTATTTCTCTGTTTTCTTTCCTCTCCCCTCCCTGCCCTTTTTTGCCACCACACACCACACTGGCTTTTTGTGTGACAGTGAGTGGCAGCAATGCACCTATAACAAACCAAGTAAAGATGTGTACTCAAGTTGGGGGACAACATTGGAATTAGGGTTAAATCTGTGCTTGCTGAAGTGGGTTATTGTCTCTCCTCCAGAGCTTTCCCAATTGCAGCCCATTTATTTTGTCCTGTAGAGCTAAATGGGAGCCCCGGAAGTGAATTGTAGAGCCTACAAAGAATTAAAAGCTGGAATTCTATTTGGAAAAAGCAAACTCTGGGCCAATTAACTGAAGTAATGGTGCATGTGTTTGTATAACCTGTTCAGTTTAGTCTTCCTTGGGAAAATTTGCTCCCCTCTTTACTCTGATCTTAAGCAAAGCCATGGCAGTTCATAAAAGCTGGATGATAATTTTAAAAACAATTTAAAGAAACGCTACAACCATAAGGACTGTTTTGTAATGTCATCCTAGATCTGTGAATAAAAACAGCAGTGAAAACAGACACATTTTCCAGAATTTTAAATATTATGTTTACTGGAGCGGAAGTTCCATAAATTACTGCCAATGAAGTGTGAGTATGTTTCTCCCACTTGTAAATGAGCTTTTATTTCCTACAGTACATATTCTGCTGCCACAATGACTCATCTTATACATGTTTTAGTTTAACTCCAAAAACATTTTAAATCTTGGCAGTGGTACTGGGATGTTGCACCCTGCTGTAGAAACTTAAAAATTTATGGTCAGTTGCAGCAATAACCAATGTTTGCTGGTGTTGATGTCTCCAGGTTATATAGAGTGATTATGAGAATATTTAAAAGAATTGTGCATTTGTTGTTTTCTGAACAAGACTTGATGTGGTGGTGATTCTGTTCTCTGATCTGTCACAACTGGGCACTTGTTGACTCAGAAAATAAATGAAACAGTATTATCGGTTGCCCTCTCTCATTTATGCTAGCTAACTCCTTGCACATGCTTACAGATAATTGGTAAATGGAATGAAAAATGGAATTCTGTATGGGAAAATGTTTAGAAAGTTGCTACTATGGGACTGACGTAGTTGTGAGACACTTTACAAGTTTTAATATCTCCATGGTGGTCTGTAATGCTGGTGATAGATTTGTTTATGTGTCTACATTCAATTTTTTTTACAGCTAGCACCTTGATTCTACGCACATTTACTTCTCAGTGTCCCATGGATTAGAGCTATAGAAATATCTGCTTGTGTAAGCATATTAATCAATATAGGGCATTTTCTTTCAACTGAAGTTTTTGTTGTTGTTGTTCAACAGGTTTTTCCATTGGAAACGTTGCCAAGTTGTACTTTTTTGTTGTTTAACCCAGGACTTACAACGTAGTGGAGCTCAACTTTCTGTCATGGCGTTATTTTCTTTCAAATGTTCCTAAGCCTGATGGCATCCCCTGTGTTCATAATCCTTTTGGTAATTTATCTTCTCTGGATATGCTTTCCCTGAGCTGATAAATGACAACTGCTTTGTGCCATTTTAACTACTATCCTTCCAAACCTTCACTGGTGACACATAAAAGCTCATCTTACTCATCATGGCTTTCGGACATGCACGATGTTGTAATTTGTATATAAGCACATGCGAATTCATCTCTATACTAGATGACTTCTACCCAGATTAATTTTGACAGTTTTGCAGTCTTTAAGCTCACAAATGCCCCAAGTTTACTGCAACGGAATAGTGCAGGTTTCAGGACCAATACAAACCTTCATTCTGAGACTGCACAGATATCGTCAGAAGGCAAAGGAGGCTTCTAGATCCTGTCCATTAGAATCTGGTGAAAATACTAAAAAGTTTTGGGATGCAAAATTGAGAGGTTGGGGAAGCGTTGAACTGCTGTTTAGAACCTGTGATGTATTGAATGAAAGCCAGTAAACTGAAGCTCAGTAGATTATTTATTTATTTCATGTATAAGGTGATAGTTGTGTTGGTAAGTGGTACATTTGACCAGGAAGGTAGGCTTCTACCTGTTCAGGTACATAACCAGCCTGAGATACTGTTGAATCAAGTATTGCCACTGGCCTATAAAGCAGGTTCATTCACTGAGCTGCAGTCCTTCCTATGTTGAATGCACCTCACTTCTCTTCTCCAGCGGTGGTAATAGACAAAATAAAAGGGAACCTGTAGTGAGGGACAGTAAAGATTGTATTGGCTTTAAAAAATAATAATTCTCTCCCTTCCCCACTGCCTGGTCTGCCTTTTTATATGATGGTTCTTTGAAGGGACACGGAAGATGGCTTAATTTTGGCTCCCTTGTGCCGCAACACACACCCTGTATTTGTTACAGTCATCTCTTGGAAGTTAATGTCAGATCTCTATATACTTTATTTTTGTATCTGTTCCTGCAGGGATATGTGCCGTTTTAATGGTGAAGCCAATCATAAAGTTGCAGTCCTTAACTATAAAATCAGACTAGTTCTATTGTGCTTTGCAATATGTAGTTAAGATGCAAGCTTTAGAGGAAATGGAAGAAGATGCAGAGAGGTTGTTGTTCCAAAGAAAGAACTGGAAATAATCTTGACCGACAGAGAAGGAAGAGAGAGAGCTTGCCCAAATGTATTTTCTGCCCTGGCTTTTTGAAGCAATGCAGAACCTCCTTTGGAAATTAGGCTTTATCCTTTCAATCCGCACCCAGTTTAAAAGGATGCTGTTAGATATAAAAATCTGGATGAGGATTAAACAGAACTGATTTTATAACATAAATGTGCCTAGGTCTCACTGGATTTAACTACAACTTTGCACTTATTAAACTAAAATGTACTATGTGTTCTGTGCAGGATTTGAGCGTTCTGCATTGCTTAATTGATCATTGCCGATTCAGTGATGGTCCAGATGTTGTGATTTTTATCGGCAATTTGTTCTAGCATCTGGATGCCATCAGTATTTTTGAGCACCTATTAGTTTTTATTTCAGAATTGCCAATGAATGTTGGTTTTGTATACTAATAACTCAATTCAATGAGTTTAACAGGCTTCTAACTAGACAGAGTCAATTTATTTATATACCACATATTCCCAGAAATTCATCTTTGCGCAAAGCACTTCACATAGAAAACAGTATCATTACTGTAGTACAGTAACAGTACATAATGCCTTTAGTACAACATTAACACACACAAATAAACAGAGATAAAAATTTAAGAGAGATGAAGCCCACCAATGGGTCAAATAAAATATCAAATAACTTCCTCTTCAAAAGCAGCCCCATACCTGATGACATTAGTGTCTGACAAGCATCCTCCCCTCCTGTTGTTTATGCCTCAAAAGGTTAGAAAGTCTACCCAGAGTTCTTCTGCAAGTGGCTCCCTTATGGAGGCCCTCAGGGTTAAGCAGGTGGAAGCAGCCATCCTCTCCAATGGCAAATACAGTGCACGTGTCTCTGAATTATCTAGCTTGTATCTAGTCTCATCATGCTCATGATCCCATAATCAGTCAAAAATTAAAGAGCCATCCGATAAGCAATGGCTGGATCTTTGCACAGAAACGATAATAATTTTGGCCCAGTATATATAGTTAATGAGGGACACGGGTGGCGCTGTGGGTAAAACCTCAGCACCTAGGACTTGCCGATCGCATGGACGGCGGTTCGAATCCCCGCGGCGGGGTGCGCTCCCGTCGTTCGGTCCCAGCGCCTGCCAACCTAGCAGTTCGAAAGCACCCCCGGGTGCAAGTAGATAAATAGGGACCGCTTACAAGCGGGAAGGTAAATGGCGTTCCGTGTGCTGCGCTGGCTCGCCAGATGCAGCTTGTCACGCTGGCCACGTGACCCGGAAGTGTCTGCGGACAGCGCTGGCTCCCGGCCTATAGAGTGAGATGAGCGCACAACCCTAGAGTCTGGCAAGACTGGCCCATACGGGCAGGGGTACCTTTACCTTTACCTTTTATATAGTTAATGGGTGATGTTGGTCCTTATATGGAGGATCAGTCAGAGTTCACACAGCCAGCACACACCTAAAGTAACGCTTTGTGTGGATATCTGTATGTGTGGATATCTTCACGTATGTATACAAAAGAGCCTGATTTGCGTACTGTGTCCCATTTTTGAGTAGGAAGAACCATCCAGATCCAAGAACCATTTGTGGGCCTCCCTGTGAAGCGACTCTGACTCTCAATACTTTAGTGTTCATAGGGAAGAGGGATGCACCAAGTAAAAGATGAGCGCTTTCTAGTGTCTGAGCTCGATCAAAGAAATAGCCAGATCTTGGTTAAACCCCCCTGCATTAAGGCCAGGAGAACAACAAGTATGAATAAAGTTACATATTATAGGACAGGAACACACTCAACAGAAAAAGATTGCAGTAAAGTGCCAGTTTGGTGCATGAAGCAACAGAGACCTGGGATCACATAGCAGGTTCATTTAGGGGCAGCTTTGGTAGGGCAGGTGTTAAGCATGTATCAGATACCAACATCGTACGGTGGTGGTGTCAGAGAGTGTAGGCAGCAATTGAATTGGGTGCCAGCAGGTAGCAACTAGGAAAGAGTGATTTAATGTCTGTTGGTGACAAGTTTTCGTGGGGTTTTTTCTTTAGGTTTGGTGATCTTGGAGGCCCACAGGATTTGAGAGAGAGAGTGTGAAAGAGAGAGAGAGAGAGAGAGAGAGAGAGAGAGAGAGAGTGTTTTCAGTATGCAAAAACAATATGTGAGTGGTGCTTTGACAAAAGACTTTTAAAATCATCTCAATAATACCCTGCATTCATTGCACGTTATCCTTATTTTTCTTCAAAATTTTGCATATACTTTGAATTAAGATCTTGTATTTTACTTTCCCCAGCAAAAGAAACAGTTCTGCACAATAGTAGGTTTTACTTGCTGCAAAAGCTGATTCAAACAACCCTTTTCCCTTTCTTTTTCTTTCTTTCTTTCTTTCTTTCTTTCTTTCTTTCTTTCTTTCTTTCTTTCTTTTCCTTTCCTGAATTATAAATGCTGTATTTTCTCCATTTCCTTGCTTCTGGCTACCTTGAAACACAGATCCCCCCCCCCCCCACAAATACACACACTGCATCCATCCCCTCTTGTGGGTTCTCTGAATTTCATGGGGGTCATATAATGTGGGAGTTGAAGGAAAGAAGCTGGAGGAAAACAAATACAACTGCCTCTTGGGTGGAAGAATCCAGGATAGTACACACAGTCCAGGGATTCCTTACCCAGCCATCAGGGAAGGGGGGGGGAAGGAATGACAGAAATGTATCACCACAATAACAGATTGTGTGGCGGAAAGGAAAGGTCACAGTGTGTCTAACTAGGAACTGAAATCTCTAATTTAATCTTTCTAGGTTTATCTTTCAAGAGCGCATTCAGCCAAAAATATGCAGTAGAGATCTGCTTATTCTTTTTTGAGCACCAGACTTCAATTCTTTGGCAAGCTGAATGTCTGAGGCATCAGGGAATGCAAGGGGGAATATTTCATATAGAGGCTCTTCGTTGAATTAAATATAGAAAAAACAAATGACACTAGAATAGTTAGCATGAAGAAATGTTTTTTTAAAAAAAATATCTGAAATTTAAAGCTTTAGAAATTTAAAGCTTTAGTAGCCACAAGCCTGGCTACTAGAGATGACCACACTAAAGATTAAAAATACTTAAAATCTCACAATAAAGAGGAAGCAATTTTCAAACATAGTTGGACACAGTGTCAGGAACAGCCTTGCCCTGTGAGTTAATTGACCTTGTATCTACATGGAGACCTGAAAGGCATTGCTCTGGTTAGAATTCTGCCCCCGCTCCCCGTAAGCCTCTTGCATGTATAGCATTCTAATTTTAACATGTGTTAGTTTTGAAATTTATTTATCCATGGCTTCTAGCCCTTTTATTGGAAACAATAGGGGAAAATGTGGCTTTGCTAAAATTAGTAGGATTGTTTTATGTGTAGCTTAATACATAACTAAAAGGGATGCGGGTGGCGCTGTGGTCTAAACCACAGAGCCTAGGGCTTGCCGATCAGAAGGTCGGCAGTACGAATCCCCACGACAGGGTGAGCTCCCATTGTTTGGTCCCAGCTCCTGCCCACCTAGCAGTTCGAAAGCACGTCAAAGTGCAAGTAGATAAATAGGTACCGCTCTGGCGGGAAGAAAAAGGGTGTTTCCGTGTGCTGCTCTGGTTTCGCCAGAAGCGGCTTAGTCATGCTGGCCACATGACCCGGAAGCTGTACTTTGGCTCCCTCGGCCAATAAAGCGAGATGAGCGCTGCAACCGCAGAGCCAGCCACGACTGGACCTAACGGTCAGGGGTACTTTTACCTTTAGCTAATACATAGTTAAATAATCTATGATCAAACTATATTGGTCCATAATGAAAAATACTTTCGTAACATGAGTATTTGGTGGTCGTTGTTTTCATTTAGAAGTCTACATTGATATTTCACTTATGTCGTTCCCTACAAATAGACCTGTTGTAGTATATATACTGTATGGCAGTAATGGGGAATCTTTTTAAGGTTCACATTTGCACTGGGGTAATTGGTTGAGAGCTTATTCACAACAGCAGATATTGAAATTTGTTGGGTGTTAGAACAGTAAATGTGTTTAAAGAAGCAATATTTGGTGCAGCTTAAATCACATCGCATTCCTTTTTTAAAAATCATGACGAGAGAGTTGAATTGGATTTCTTTAAATGCATGCTTGGGATTCCTATCAACCCAGTTGTTGGGCATACTCAGCATCTTCAGCTTAGGCAAAAAAATAAAAATACTGCATTCATTCAGTGGTTCATTTTGCAGCCAACGACCACAGATGATATTACAGCTGAGATGTTTTATGACGGACATAACCACATTGTGGTACTTGATTTTGGCAAAAGAAGACTTCTTACCAATTCTAGAGGTAAAAGGAAACATAAAGGGCCTCATGAGGAATATTAACTTGCCAAGAGTAGTATTTCCAGCTCATTTAATTGTTGGAAGAAGTGGCATTGCTTATAATTTCTATTCACTCACAAGTTCACTTTAGATTAATCTTGTTAGGGTTTTGGTTGTTGTTATGAGATGACAGTGGGGAAAAAGAGGTCTTCCATTCTGATCAAAAGACTGGCATCTGATTTATTTATTTTAAACCCCCTCCCCCAGCAAAGGAACCCACATGGAAAGCTCCAAGGAAAGGCTGATCTCATTACTAACTTGCTGTAAACTATCTATGCGTGCTGTGGCGTACTTTGGAAATGTATGTAGCCTGTGTCGACTTATACTCAGCAGACTGTATCTGCCACAACCTCTCCCGCTTTCCCCAGCTTCATTACACTGCAACATCATTCCATTCTGCAAAGCAAGCAGGTGCTTGTTGAACATGGATGGAGCTGCGCTGGAAGAATGTTGATGGACACTCAGATTTCCAGCCACTCAGGGAGGTGTACATAAAATGGCCAGTTTCCAAGAAGTCTCATACCTCTGTTGTAATCCAAACTTCTCTGGCAGCGATGGTCATGGTGAAGTGTCAAAACAACATATTTCTGTTTTATTTTCATTGCGACACGAACACCTGAAGCCTTCAAATGTGTGACTTAGTCATGCAAATGTGGATGAACCAGTCTTTTTAGCCAGTGTGAAGGGCAATCTCTTGGTAGAAACACCTTTAATAAAAAGAAAAGACATTCATGAAATAGTTTTAAGCACTCAACATTTTTACTTCAACGTATTTAGATCTGTGGTATATAATAATATAGAAATACATAGATATATATATATGCTGTATGTAGTATATAGTATTTGCCATGTGTAAATTCATAAATTGTATACTGGAGAGACACTTCATCGATTTGATATTTGATCATATCTGGCTAATAAGAGCATTAACTCCCATGTTCTTTAATAATAATATAATTATAATAATATTTATACCCTGGCCCATCAGTGTACGGTGATGCACTATACACAGTAGAGGAAGGATCATTGAAGACCACTTACTATTAAAAACAAATGCTATTTAGCATATTATTTATTGTTTATTTTATCACCAGTTCCTTCAGAAACAGATTTAGTTTGTGGATTTTCTTTGTGCATGAGACTTACACGGTCTTTCTTCAATTCTGTGTATTTATCACATGCCAAAATAAGCTGCAAATGTTTATTGCCATGTTGGAAGAGTGGCAATGACGTAGGTTACTATTTAGCTACTAGCGGAGCTGCTCAGTATTCAAAAAGTTTAAGAGGCAGTCATTAGAATGTGACTGCTGTTTTGATGGATCTTCTGACTGTTGTCACGTTGAAAGGATTTATCCCAAATGTAGATAATGAAGTATTTCTTTGTGCTTGCGGTGACAGACTAATGCTATTGGTGAGCTTGCTTAAAAACCTTTTGCCGTAGCCAGGGAGATCATTACATGCTGTTCTTCTGTTAACAAATGTTTGCACAAAGTTGAAAATATTACCACAGTGACAAAACAGCCTGAACACTGGACATATCAAGCTCAGGTTAAGAAAATAAATCCCAGCTATTTCACTTGAAGAGCAAAGTCTCCATTGTAATCAGCAAAGCTTAATAGTATTCTGTGTTACAACATGGTAAGAGAGGACAAAAAATGTTTGAGGTAAATTAGATCATAGTTCAGTCTTTGAGGTAACAGCAGCGCTGTAGAAGTTACTATTATCACCAAACGCCGTTTGTGTGGCTTCTAGTCAGTCATGTTTTCTGTCCCTGGTCAAAGTTACCAATGAATGGGAATAAATAATTTCATTTTTTATTTAATTTACTCATTGTTATGTATTTTATTTTATTTTAATTTAATTTACTTTATTTTAATTTAATTTACTTCATGATTTTAGTTCTGTACGCATTTAGTTTAATTTCCATTACGTTCAGTGCGACTTTCATGCACATTTCTCCAGGCTAAGAGCCCTTGCTTAGTAATGGTATTCTAAAATTGCATTCCTTTTCTGCATAATGATGCTGTGTTGATGGTGATAAATGGATTTCTAATTTTGATTCCTTTTGTATTCTGCATGTTGTTTTGCTGCATTTTCATGTTTCTGGCCCAGTAGCTCCTGGTAGTGGTGGGGCAGAGGGCATTAAAGCAGTGATTATGGTACAGCATTTACAGCAAGAAGCTTTAACAGAGCCGTAAGCTTCTCCTCAGTCTGTCGAAAAGAGAGATTTTACTAAACCAAAATGCAAAACGCTATGTACGTTTAATTACTAGATGGGAAGCAAATGCAACATCTGGCAAGAACTTCAGTTTAAATCACTTTTACTGTTTTGGACAACAGAAATAGTACTTAAAAGAAGATAACATGCACTAAGGGTTTGTCATCTGCTGGGAATTGTAGCTGCAGTTGCCAAAAAAAATAGTAGTATAAATCTTCCTCTTATTTCTGTATTCACTTACATGGAATATTGCTACAGGAGCCACAATACAAACTCCAGTTTCACTGGGAAACAATTCTTATGCTAAATGAGATTGCATGGCCAAGCAAATGGCTTATTTGGACAATAGAAGCTGATATCTAAGAGCAGGTTACTGGGCTAAAGTTCATTGCAGGATTTGGGGGGGGGGGTCAACTTTAGGTTACCTAATGCCCTTGAAATGGACTTCTATGGATATTCCATTAGTTGGTTGATTCAGCATTTCTCAAACTAGATTAAAGTTGTACATTCTGCTGCAGGAGATTCCCAGTTTTCTGTTTTATTTATTTAGAGCATTTGTACTCCGCTCTCCAGGGACACAGGTGGCACTGTGGGTTAAACCACAGAGCCTAGGACTTGCCGATCAGAAGGTCAGCGGTTTGAATCCCTGCGACGGGGTGAGCTTCCGTTGCTTGGTCCCTGCTCCTGCCAACCTAGCAGTTCAAAAGCACATTAAAGTGCAAGTAGATAAATAGGTACGGCTCCAGCGGGAAGGTAAACCGTGTTTCTGTGCGCTGCTCTGGTTCGCCAGAAGCGCCTTAGTTATGCTGGCCACATGACCCGGAAGCTGTACGCCGGCTCCCTCGGCCAGTAAAGCGAGATGAGCGCCGCAACCCCAGAGTCGTTCACAACTGGACCTAATGGTCAGGGGCCCCTTTACCTTTACTCTGCTCTCCAGCCAAAAAAGGCCCCCATTGCAGATGAAATCATGAAATCAAAACAAGACACTCCCTATGCTCAAGCTTACATTCAAACAAACAAACAAACAAACATTATTTATATCCCACCCATCTGGCTGGGTTTCCCCAGCCACTCTGAGCGGCTTACAGCATATATAAAACATAGTAAAACATCAGACATTAAAAACCTCCTGATACAGGATGTCTTCTAAAAGTTATGTAGTTCCTTATCTCCTTGACATCTGAAGGGAAGGCGTTCCACAAAAGGGAAAAGGAACAATGAGAGGAGAGGAAAATAAAACTCAAAACTCAGACACCAATTTCTAGACAGTTGTTCCCATATTGACTTGCCGGCATAGTTCAGAGGCAGAAGGTTCCTGACAGAGCTGGCCTATCACAGCTGAGCCAATGGAGTGAGCTCTGCTTCTCAGCTCTCAATTCAAAATTGATTATTTCTTCACTTTATTTGTCTAGAAAATGTTTTCCAATTAGCCCTAACTCTCCAGAGTATTTCCATCAGCACAGATGACTAAAGCATGTTTTAAATATATCTATTATATATCCGACTTTGAGGTTATCATTTCTGAATGAAGCCCATTTAGCAAGAATGTGCTATTGATGGATATATAACTGAGAAGCTATTAAAGGCTGTGGCTTTCCCAGTAAGTGTATTCTACATGCACAAATTCTGGACTGCAAGTATGTGTAATGGATACATGTGAATCTATGCACATTAATTTCATAGTTTTCTTCCACCCAGGAAAAATTGTGAAAGTGATGTTTTGCACAGTACTTGATAGCCCAGGTTTTGAGCACCTCTTTTGAAGCACCAAAAGCCCTTTTTTATTTCGATGGCAATCTTTGCCTGGGGTTTTAAACTGTAGAAAGGTGGAGTTCTTTATCTCTTTATCTGGTTTTACATTGGATTATGGGGGTGTGAGAGAAAGATTAGGAAGATGGTTCCTGTTTCTAAATGTAATTAATTTTATTGCATTTAAACAATCCAGTCATGAAATATGCTAGAAAATATTTAATTAAGAATTGGCAGTTCTAGACAGAACTTTTGCAGTTTCCAGAGAACACAAAGAGGGGAGACAAAAAGCCTAAATTTTTCTTGGAGTCAGAACCCCAAGTTTAGGAAAATCAAGTATTTTAAACTGTGTTAGCTGTACCTATGGCAACCTTCTAATAGATGTCTCACTCAGCAGATCTCAGAGTGGGTGGTACCTCACCCCAGGGGGCAGTGGGATTACCATGGGGTCACTAAGAGGCAAGGGCAGGGCTCAGCAACCTTTTTCAGCCGTGGGCCAGTCCACTGTCCCTCAGACCATGTGGGGGACTGGACTATATTTTGAAAAAAAATATGAACGAATTCCCATGTCTCACAAATAACCCAGAGATGCATTTTAAATAAAATGACACATTCTACTCTTGTAAAAATACACTGATTCCCAGACCATCCGTGGGCCGAATTGAGAAGGCAATTGGGCCGGATCCGGCCTTAGGTTGCCTACCCCTGGGCAAGGGAGTAGCACCACCTGAAGGTGGGCCCCCTGAGCATGTTGCTTGATTATTTACAGTTGACCAGGCTAGAGTCTGTCTGAGCCAGAAGAGAAAGATGGGATACAGTACAGTGGTACCTCGCAAGACGAATGCCTCGCAAGACGAAAAACTCGCAAGACGAAAGAGTTTTCCGTTTTTTGAGTCGCTTCGCAAGACGAATTTCTCTATGGGCTTGCTGCGCAAGATGAAAACGTCTTGCGAGTTCTTGCGAGTTTGTTTCCTTTTTCTTAAAGCCGCTAAGTTAATAGCGAGTTTGTTTCCTTTTTCTTAATAGCGAGTTTGTTTCCTTTTTCTTAATTGCGAGTTTGTTTCCTTTTTCTTAAAGCCGCTAAGTACCGTTAATAGCCGTTAATTGCCGTGCTTCGCAAGACAAAGAAACTCGCAGAACGAATTAATTTCGTCTTGCAAGGCACCACAGTATGATGATCTGTAAGTTTTTTGTGACAGTTTGGATATGCTACATAAAGATATGGCTGAGCAATTAGAGGGTTTTTATGGTAATTCCAGATTGGGTGACAAATCTATTTTTAGATGCCGAGGAAATTGAGGTAGGGGAGAAAGAACTAACTGAGCTACAAAAAGACAATGATCTTGAAGTCAAAGTTTATGAAATCGTAACAGAAGTTTTGGTTACAAGAGGAATTTCTTATCTCTATCCTGCACTATGGAAAGTGATTAAGAAGCTCCTTATTGTGTTCCCAATATCGTATTTCGTGGAATGTACTTTTAGTGTGGTCATCCAACTTTTCTCCAAGCAAAGAAATTGACTACAAGGTGGCTAAACATTGCGATTTAAAACTCCTGCTTAAGTGACTTTAAACCAGACATTGGGAAACTGATATCATTTCATCAAGCCCATCCATCACTTTCAGAAGTTACTGAAAAGTGAACTAGTTACTAAATGCAGTATCTAAGATGCTTGCCAAATGACTATCAGACTTTGAAAAGCTGTATCAATGGATCACGTTAATCCATTTTGTTGAATTAATTAAACTAAATGGTTTTAGTTGGATTTTGAATTAATGTGAAATTAATTGTGTTAATATTGTCTTTAGTGGTTCGTGCAAACTGCTATTCTGAATAATGCTTTTTATAGGGCAGGGTAGAGGTCACTACCCTGTGCCTAGAGACAAGACAGTCAGGCCATGTATACACAGCAATGGCCAGAGGAGGAATGACCACTGGGAGGAGCGCAGACAGAAGAAACACTATGGCGCATCTGCACCAGTGAAACTGGATGCCATCATCTGCCCCAGCTGCAGTAAAACATGTCTCTCCCATTTTGTTCTCTGCAGCCACAGCAGGTGCTGTGACTCTCCAACAGTTTGACTTTACCCCCCAGTGGTGCACTTTCCCATTGTCTCTTTGCAGCAAAACCATAGCATCATAATACTAAGGATATAAATTGTTTGCTGTCTAATTGACTTTGCTGAGCTTCTTGACTGTTTTGCATTTTATTTCCTTGGGTGTTTTCAGGTACAGACAACTGCAGATCAGCACAGAAAGCAAAGTAGCCGAACTTTTCCATCAGAATAAACTGAAGTTGTTTGAAAGCGAACGTCTACAGCTGATGCAAGAAGAAACCTCCAAGAACCTTTCACAGTGTCAGCTGGAATGTGAAAAATATCAGCGAAAACTAGAGGTACGTAAGAAAAGCTTCCGTAAGCTGTTTCAGTGTGGGCAGGTCCTATGGCATGGCTCCTCAACGCCATTGCCCTCCTTCCATCAGAGTGGTGATTGGCTGGCAAGGAACTGCATCATTGCAATTTGGGGCTAAAGAGCAACTGCTTGTAGCACATGAAACAATTGAAAGAGGAACAGTAGGACTGCATTTGCTTAAGGCAAGTATTGATCCTAATCGTGCCGCACTGTTGTTGAAACCATTCTAAGCAAATGAAGACTAATTATTTTGTCAGTAGACATTAAAAGGTCATTTTGGAGAAGAGGGCAGCTGTGTTCTGTTGACTTTACAGGTGGCAATACTTATTCTTAGAACATCTGTTTTTCTCAGCATAGTATGTTGGCAGAAAGGAGACAAGTAGGACCTGCAAACAAGATTTTCCTGTTCAGTGTTCTAGCCAATTAGCCATCATTCTCCTAATAGTTATAAAAATAAATTATTATCACATATTTCTAATGTCCCATTGAGAGTCCCATGGACTGCAAGAAGATCAAACCTCTCCATTCTTAAGGAAATCAGCCCTGAGTGCTCACTGCAAGGACAGATCGTGAAGCTGAGGCTCCAATACTTTGGCCACCTCATGAGAAGAGAAGACTCCCTGGAAAAGACCCTGATGTTGGGAAAGATGGTGGGCACAAGGAGAAGGGGTCGGCAGCGGACGAGATGGATAGTGTTCTCGAAGCTACCAGCAGGAGTTTGACCAAATTGCGGGAGGCAGTGGAAGACAGGAGTGCCTGGGGTGCTCTGGTCCATGGGGTCATGAAGAGTCGGACACGACTAAACAACAACAACAACATTTCTAATGTCTAATAGTACATTTTAGATGGTTAATAATTTTAATATTTTTGCCTTCATTTGCATATCTAAGCCTATATGCTAGGGGTCACTAACATTTCTGGGCCAGTGGGCACATTTATAATTTTAAGGAAGGGCCATTGGTACCAATCACAGAATAGCTGTTATGATGGCATGTTATATCACAAATTGGAAGTGTGGGGCACAGCATAACTTGAAATGGTTGCTGTGGGGCATGGTAAAAACACAAAATGGATATTTACTGAGACCTGTTGTGGGCACCCAAGGAAGTTCATAGTTGGTTACCCCTGCTATTTGTCTTCTGGAAGCATTGTAAAGCTTTCTTGTTTGGACTGAACTTTCTTGTTTAGGACCTAAGGTTAAGCAAGTACAGTATGGATAATTTTTTATTTTTATGTTTTTTATTTACGTACATTTAATTGGGTTTTACCTTTTGGTATTGCTAATTTGTTAAATGGTTAATCACACAGGACCTTTAAAGAGCTGTCATAGACATGGCAATAAACTTTTTTTTTAATAATGTATGCTGTTTTCACACTTGCATGCATTTGCTTCCAGCACAGCTGCGTTTTAAGTTGTTAGGGCTGGGTTGAGTCTCCCCCTCCCCCATTTTTAAATAAGTTTTTCTCTCCAAATAAAACTATATCTTTTCTTCTATGACACTTGTTTCTTTCAGTGTAATCCAGTGTAATCAGATTTTTGCACAAACAGGAGGCAAGATTCAAACGAGGTCCCCTCTCCCCCCCCCAAAAAAATAATTCTATTATTTCCACCCACCTGGTACCTCAAGCTACCTTTCTCTGACTTTCAGTAGCAGCTTCTTGGAGGACTGCAGTAGGAAGCAGGAGATGGTCACCTGAAAAGGGAGGTTGTTAGGAGACTCCTGCAATTCCCAGAATTCTCTGAGAAGAGTGATTGATTATTAAACCACAGGGGTGGGCAAAGGGCTTCTCTAACATTTCTCAGCACTCTTAACAAACTACATCTCCTGGGGGTCTTTGGGGGGAATCCCTGACTGTTTAAAGTGATACGATACTACTTTAAATTTGTACAGATGGGAGCCTTGCTTTTTTGCATGTCTTTCTATATACCTGCTTCCATGTGGCATAGAATCTGAAGTTTGTACCCCAAAGCAAAGATAGCCAACTATTTATTTCTGACACACTAGACTACCAACAACCATAGATATTAATTTAGGGATTCAGCAAAGACTACCAAACCATGGACTAAGGTTGAATTCCTTTTCATGTTTAATGATTTGAGATTTGAGAATCACAATACAAATCTGTACGTAGTACTGCTTTTAATAGAGCATATTGGATTCTTATCTTAATTATAAGTTAAATAGCAATTGAACTGTGTACAACTCATTATTTTAACTGTTTGGGCTTTTGTCTCCATCATAAATAATTTATAGCCTTCTGTTAATTAACTTTCATTTTAATTTTCATATAGGTTTTAACCAAAGAATTTTATAATCTTCAAGCACTGAGCGAGAAACGGATTTCAGAACTTCAGGCACAAAACTCTGAGTACCAGGCAAGGCTTGACACGTATGAAAAGCTGGAAAAAGAACTTGATGAGATAATCATGCAAAGTGCAGAACGTAAGTTCTTTTAATTTACCCTGTTCTTCCTGTAGTGCACTGTGTTGGAATATTTTTATAATCTGATCGCTGTTAATGAGATCTGGAACATTTTAAATCCCAGGAATTTTTAGTAGATATTGAACATGCAGCAGTGTAATATTTAACATCAAATACATATTTTATTGTGCTTTAATTGGCAGTGTGAATATTTATTTCATTTTGATTATCTCCTTAAATTACTTTATAGTAAATACTTTTTACTGGCTCAGATTCCCCCGGGGACATGCATGTCAGATCTATGTGCAGATGTTTTTGGTTTGTTTTTCTTTCCTGTCATATTTGCTTGGCAGATTTTGCACAAAGGCTGTTGAAGAGAAAAACAGGGAGAAGCACCCCATTGCACATCTCTTTAGTTCTGTTATGTCACAACAATTCGCCATGATCTGTCAAAGGTGATGATGGGGGGCAGGGAGAGCTTCTACTGAAGAATTTCTTTTATATACATGATTTTTGATTGGATTTTTGATAATTTTATACATATAAAACATAACCATTTCAAACATTAAAAGAAGGTTTTTTTGAAACTTCGGACCTCCTTCCCTCCCTCCATGGGTTCCATGTTTAAGTTTAAATTTGCTGCATCTTTTACCATTATCCATCTATTATATAATCATAATTACCATAAATACCGTATTTTTCGCTCTATAAGACGCACCGGACCACAAGACGCACCAAGTTTTGGGAGGAGGATAACAAGAGAGCAAGAGAGAGAAAATTCAGAATCTCAGAAGCCAGAACAGCAAGAGGGATCGCTGCGCAGTGAAAGCAGCGATCCCTCTTGCTGTTCTGGCTTCTGGGATAGCTGCGCAGCCTGCATTCGCTCCATAAGACGCACACACATTTCCCCTTACTTTTTAGGAAGGAAAAAGTGAGTCTTATAGAGCAAAAAATACGGTAATTCCGCATTACAAGTGTCATTGCAACCCTGCCAAAGATTTTAACTGTTTACAGTGGTCTTTTAAATAAATTACAAATTTACTCCAGTCTTCAGAAAATACTTGATCTTCCTGGTTTCGGATCTTCCTCATCAGTTTCGCCATCTCCGCATACTCTATCAGTTTCATCTGTCATTCTTCTTTTGTTGGTATTTCTCCTTCCTTCCATCTCTAGGCTAGTAGCATTCTCAATTTTAGTATATGTGCTGCCGAAGCGAGCACGGGCTAGTAGCAATCTCGCTGCCGTTGTTGCATACATTAAAAGTCTTTTATCTTCTCTTGGAAACTCTTCACCTATTGTACCTAGTAAGGCAACTTCTGGTTTTTTAACAAATGTATTTTTGAACATTTTCTTTAGTTCATTATATATTCATTTTAGAAGCTTCGAGATCACTGTCCAACCATCTCGTCCTCTGTTGTCCCCTTCTCTTTGTGCCCTCCATCTTTCCCAACATCAGGGTCTTTTCCAGGGAGTCTTCTCTTCTCATGAGGTGGCCAAAGTATTGGAGCCTCAGCTTCCGGATCTGTCCTTCCAGTGAGCATATATTGCCCCAAATCAAAGTATGTTTAGACTGCTCACCGTATCCCCTCTTTTACCAGGGAGAGAGCCTTCTCTATACACCAGGGCTGCACACCAACATACCCCATCATTTCAGAAAAGCCCCAGTTATTTTTGTCCAGTTTTTCTTTTAAAAAAGGTAAAGACCGTTAGGTCCAGTCGCGGACGACTCTGGGGTTGCGGCGCTCATCTTGCGTTATTGGCCGAGGGAGCCGGCGTACAGCTTCCGGGTCATGTGGCCAGCATGACTAAGCTGCTTCTGGCAAACCAGAGCAGCGCACGGAAACGCCGTTTACCTTCCCGCCAGAGCGGTACCTATTTATCTACTTGCACTTTGACGTGCTTTCGAACTGCTAGGTTGGCAGGAGCAGGGACTGAGCAATGGGAGCTCACCCCATTGCGGGGATTCGAACTGCCGACCTTCTGATCGGCAAGCCCAAGAGGCTCAGTGGTTTAGACCACAGCATCACCCGCTCCCAGTTTTTCTTTAGTTGCTGTTTATTCTTCTGCTAGGGGACGCGGGTGGCGCTGTGGGTAAAACCTCAGCGCCTAGGGCTTGCCGATCGCATGGTCGGCGGTTCGAATCCCTGCGGCGGGGTGAGCTCCCGTCTTTCGGTCCCAGCTCCTGCCCACCTAGCAGTTCGAAAGCACCCCTAAGTGCAAGTAGATAAATAGGTACAGCTTTATAGCGGGAAGGTAAACGGCATTTCCGTGTGCTGCGCTGGTGCTGGCTCGCCAGAGCAGCTTTGTCACGCTGGCCACGTGACCTGGAAGTGTCTCCGGACAGCACTGGCCCCCGGCCTCTTAAGTGAAATGGGCGCACAACCCTAGAGTCGGACACGACTGGCCCGTACGGGCAGGGGTACCTTTACCTTTTATTCTTCTGCTAAAGTGACTGTTTTGGAAAGTGTTTTAGTATTGATTTGTTGTGCTGGATGTTTGTTGTTTTTATTAATGATTTTATGGCCGTAGTTATACTTTGTTACATTTCCTGTGTAAACTGTTCTGAGGGACTGTTTACTTTTAAAGGTGGCCTAGGATCCAGACCAAGGTAATAAATGGTTTATTAGTTATGTATTGTATTGTAGCAGCTCTGGTCCAAAGATGATTTTGACTTTGCATTGTCAAGTAGAAAACTTTAGCTAGAACTCTTTAACATAATGTAAATGTGAATTATCCACTTTCGTGTTAATAAGTTTAGAATGCAAAGATAATTCATTTGTTTCTTAACAGTCATAACAATAAATCAATCATCCAGTTAGTAACAAAACGCTTAGACTTTCTGGAATCTCTTTCCAGTTTCCATACTCTGATATTCATACTAGCGTATACCCATCCTTCATTCTTGTCCAGAGCTATTTGAAATATTATAAGAAAAACTTCAGGTGTGGGAGCCTAATTTTTGTGTGTAAGAAAACACTTTAAGAAGAAAATTTACTGAGGGAATATATAACATCATATGGCCCATTCAGTGGCCTTTTGACAAGAGAAAAAAATAGAATAAGCAGCATATATCACAAGTTCAAGTTTTTGCAAGATGGACTATCTACTCTTTCTTATCGTCATTATTAATAACACTAAAACATACACTTTGCATGATGACTGTACAATAGTTGTCTTGTGGTTTTAAAGCATACCAATTTAATCCAGAGAAATATGCAGCAACAGCAATGTGTGCAACCTAATTTTTCTCTCTCCTTACAATCTTCTATTTGTTGTCTATACTTGGCAAGATCAGACTCTGCCAAGCAAGCTTGGCATTTGTTTTGATAATATAATAGCTCACATTTCAGTAGTATGTGTGCGAACAAGTCTTACTATAATGCTAATGTATATGTATTATTTTCATTGAAAATACTCAGAAATATCACTTTGGTATGTTTAAGATCCATGTTGCTATATTTTCTGTTGTCAAAAGGCCTATTGATAGAAGCTGCATGTATGTTTTTATAGTGTTCGCTAGAGCTTGCAGAGAATATATATATATATAAATATGCATTCAGATTTGAGAGACTGTTGCCAAAAATATTTTGTCCTGTACATTTTGTGCTCGTAATTATTCCCCTTACCATGTATAATTATGCTGTTGCATATGCTGCCAGGAAAAAGAACACTCACTTCCAGAGCTGAAGAGTGCTTGTTTTCTCCTTTATATCTTAGAACAGGGCGGGAGATATTATTAATGTATTTCACGAATGAATGGCTCTTTAAAGGGAACCAACACTAACAGTCTTCAGAAATGACAAATTGAGATTGCTGTGAGACGTAAACATTCATTTTTATCATTTGCCCACTATTGCAAAGGGCATGATACTACTCACCTCTTTTGGGAAGCCAGGGTGTAGAAGTTGTGCCCGTGAAATAAAGCTGGCCTGGCCTATTCCATGTCTCCCTTACCAACTGAGCTTGGCTTTGAGGACAGTGCACACATCTTTTTCAGTACATGTGCCAAACAACCTCCCCACATTCATCCAGTGCTTTACCAACTGCACTGGCTCCCGGTGGAGTACAGGGTCAGGTTTAAGGTGCTGGTTTTGACCTTTAAAGCCCTATGCGGCCTAGGACCCACGTACCTACGGGACCGCCTCTCCTGGTATGCCACGCGGAGGACCTTAAGGTCCACAAATGACAACATTTTGGAAGTCGCAAGGAGGTTAGATTGGTCTCAACTGAGGCCAGGGCCTTTTCAGTACTGGCCCCGACTTGGTGGAACGCTCTGTCACAAGAGACTAGGGCCCTGCGGGACTTGACATCTTTCCGCAGGGCCTGCAAGACAGAGCTGTTCTGCGAGGCCTTTGGTTTGGACCCTTATGTTTCCCTCCCCTTATGGTTTTGATCTATAGGCTACTATTAAAATGAGGCTGCATTTTAAATTTTATTTTAACCTGTATTTTAAATTGGTTCCTGCCTCCCCCATTAAGTTTTTATTGTAATTTTACTGGTGTTAGCCGCCCTGAGCCCGGCTGAGGGTGGGGTATAAATAAAAAATTATTTTTATTATTATTATTTCCCAACTTCCTTTCGTACCCAAAGCCTGGTATATTGCTGCAAGCATGGCTCGTCTATTCCACTCTGTCCTCCATGTTTTTGGTGTAATTCTTGAAGTTCTTTTGATTAACCACATCTGTGAAATTTCAATATTTACCAAACAGTACCAATTGGATAAGGGACGCAGGTGGCGCTGTGGTCTAAGCCACAGAGCCTAGGGCTTGCCGATCAGAAGGTCGGCGATTCGAATCCCCGCAACGGGGTGAGCTCCCATTGCTCGGTCCCTGCTCCTGCCAACCTAGCAGTTCTAAAGCACATCAAAGTGCAAGTAGATAAATAGGTACCACTCCAGCGGGAAGGTAAATGGTGTTTCCGTGCGCTGCTCTGGTTCGCCAGAAGCGGCTTAGTCATGCTGGCCACATGACCCGGAAGCTGTCTGTGGACAAACGCCGTCTCCCTCAGCCAGTAAAGCGAGATGAGCATGCAACCCCAGAGTCGTCTGTGACTGGACCTAACGGTCCAGTACCTTTACCTTTACCTTTACCAATTGGATAATTGGCTTTTTGTTTAATTTAAAGCATTTTGAATCCACTCCTTAGCAAAAAGGGCTCTTAGAGTGGCTTATGAAAATGCAAGGTAAGACGATCCCTGCTTCCTATTTTTAAAAAATACAACACAAGGGGAAAGGAATGGGGGGGGAAAAGGCAAAAAGCAAGCTCAGGCACCGGACTTTAAAGTTAACCAACCAACTGGAACGGAGAAAGTTCAGGAAGACATTTTGAACGGCTGCCATCAGGTGACAGTTGAAGGAGAGGCCAAGACCATAAATAATCGTGAAGAAAAATAAGTTCCCATATATTACTATATTTGTAAAATAATAATTATATAGTACAGTATTACTGTATAATTAGTATTAGCATATTGGAATAGAGATTGTTGGGGCACAATAAAACCAGCAAGGCCAAAGTTCAAATCCTATGAAGCCATGAAGTACACTGGGCAACAAATCTCTCATTTCTGGCAGCTGTACAATAGCTTCCTACGTACTATTTTAAGTTAATTGACTGAATATATACTGAGTCCTGGATTCGTCACCTTATTTATTTCCATTTGTTATTTACCCTAATCCTTGTTAGTTAAAAATCAGCTAGCTGGGCCCCTTGTGTATCTTCAACCTTCATTTCTGTGTTCTGGTTATTTTAAAATATTTGAAAAAAGGAATATTCTGATGGAGAAACTAAAATGAACAATTCCATTAGCATAACCTGAAGCCCCTTATCTTTCTTACACCGCATGTGTACATATAATTTATAGGGTTGTTCAAAGGTGTGACTTGTTCTCTTTTTCCTAGATGTTCTACTGAAGACTATTTTGTATTTTTATAGTTGAAAGTGAAGAAGAGGCAGAAAGAGTTCTGTTCTCCTATGGATATGGTGCGAATGTTCCCACAACAGCCAAAAGGCGGTTGAAGCAGAGGTAAGGACAATACGAACTTGCAGATGTGTTCCCTCCACTTCCTTTCTCTTTACCTCTTAAGAAAGGAAAAGTGTCTCCATTCTGCAGACAATTGCGTCTTTTCCTCTGGTGAGTGGATGGCGTTACCGATCAACCATCTCTTCGGTCTTTGTCTGCATTGCTTGTTGCACTCTGTGATACAGGACATGTGGAAGGGGGGGTGTTGATGTGTAGAGAAGGGTGTTGTCATGGAGAGATAAATGTGACTTGATAAGCTTGTCACCTTTCCCAAGCTCATAATTTTGTGCAGCTAAGCAGTCGTAAATGGCCCTTTCATAATCGTCATAATCATCTTGCTGCCTTTCTAGCATGCTTCCTGCCTTTAAAAACATTAAAGTATTTAAAATATATTTTGTTAGTGCATTCATTCTTACTAAAGCTAAAACTCAATGGTAATTGGCTCTGTGTGTGTGTGTGTGTGTGTGTGTGTGAGAGAGAGAGAGAGAGAGAGAGAGAGAGAGAGAGAGAGAGAAAAGGATTCAATTTTTAAATGTGTAGTTTTTAAAATATATATATATATATATAAGTAGACAACAGTTTTAGGTCAGCACATGGACATTAACATCTAAAACAGATACAATTTTTTAAAAAATGTATAAGAAATTTCTTATATATAAGCTATTACTTCATAGTTGATGCATACTGCCTAATGTTATATGTTATAGTTTTGCATTGCAACATACAAAAATAAAATTAGTTCTAGCAACCATTTTAAAATTGAAAATATGATGCTGTGTGTCAGATTATAATGTGAATCTCAGTGAACGAAAATAATCCAGACATAACTCATTACTGTTACACAGTTCACATAAAATCAAGAATTCCTGCATGAGTCAGAAAATAAAATTTGGCTTGAGTGCCATGCATCACATGTACTTCCCCCCCCCCCCTTAATGGAGCCAGAGCACCGAGGAACAAATTCTAGGAGTAAAGAGGGTTTGTTTGTTATCCATTCTGGCTTCAGTCCTAGTTCAATGTTGGAGAAAAATCACGACCTGTATTAGTACCACAATAATGGGTTCTCCTATCCTATGTGGGGACGCTAAACATTTTAAGGATCTAACTAAACTGCAGAGCACATAGACCCAGTACAGATATAAGTAATGCTCCCTGACCACCTAATGTGGTGTATGAAGTTTATGAAATAAATAAATAGATTAAATAATCATTGTTAAGAGATCATGAGTTTCCACTGGGCTTGCACATTCTTCCCCCCTCGCATGTGAATTATCCCCTTTTTCTGGTGAGTTGATCGTGGTTGGCAATATATGTGCACCTTTGCCAGTCCAAATGCTAACCGTGACAAACTGCAAACCAGAGTTTGAACCATGATTATGGTAATCACTGTATTTTACACCTGCGTGCTTAGAAGCGTGCCCAGTGCTCTTAGCAAGTAAATCAACAAACAAACAGAATATAGGCGTGTGATTGCAGTGCAAAAGAAATAGGGAATTTGCACACAGCAGGTGGAAAGGAGAGGGAAGGCGCCCCAAGTCCACGGGGCATTCCTGATCAACTTTTGCATTTCCCAAACCCTGCCCCCCCCTCCAATGTAAAACAAAACCAAATGTGTCACCAGGGCTGAATCTCTCTTTGCACTGCAAGTTTAAAGTCTTCCCTTGCATTGCAGTGTTTTTCTGTTTCATTAGCCAAAAACCGAACCAGGGTGGCCAACAGCAATTGCTTCTCCCCCCCCCCCCCCCACGTTGCAGCAAGCCTATTCCTCTTCTTCATTTCATGACGGTGTCATTCCGCTGAAATGACTTAGCGTTAGGAGAGTGGTGGGACTGTTTTTAAGGCCCTAGCTGGGCTCACTGTGGGGAAAACTAACATGTCTGACATTCCAGTAGCACCTTAGAGACCAACTAACTTTGTTATTCATATGAGCTTTCGTGTGCATGCACACTTCTTCAGATGCACACATGCACACGAAAGCTCATACCAATAACAAACTTACTTGGTCTCAAAGGTGCTACTGGAAGGAATTTTTAATTTTGTTTCAACTACGGCAGACCAACACGGCTTTCTACCTATGTCTGGGATTGTAGTCAATCCCACTAGAAGGAAAGCATATCTGACATAAGGTAAGCTGGTAGATTTGGCTGGAGTTCCCGCATTATTCATCTATACAAATCAATGCTGAAAAACAAAACCATATCTGTTTTGCTGTAGTAAGTCAGCATTTCTCAAGCTGTTGAAAGCTCTGCTTGTTTAGAAAATTAAACCAAGAGCAAATTTCACCACATGTCTGTCTATGGCTAGTTGTCTGTTTTTCCCCTTAACGTCTCGCACAGCACATTTCAACTTCAGCTTATGCTGCAATAAATGCACGTTACTTACATACACTGTGCTTTATTGCACTAAGTACAAGTAAACATTTCCCAAAGAGGTAATGACTGTTATAAACTCTCTCTTCCTGGACACACTGAAGTATTGTGCACATTCCAAGAGGCCTGCTTGTTTGAAACAGAAAACCATTTACCTATGCTTGACTGAACTTGAGCATATAAAGTGTTCATTTCAGTCAAATTTGGTTTGAAAACAGCAGAGAAGACTTCCTGGCTATGCATTTTTGATGTTTCGTATATAAACTCCAGCTGAAAAAGCAAAACACAAAATGTTTATTTTTATCCATTAGAAATTAGCTTTAAACCTCTGAATCAGCATGAGAGAAGTTTTGAAAACGTAACTGTTTTCTGCATGGTATGTATATTGCTTGCATAATTCTTGGTCACATTGCTGATTCATGTTATACACAACAGGCACATTTATTTTATACAGTGGTACCTTGGAAGTCAAACGGAATCTGTTCCGGAAGTCCGTTTGACTTCTAAAACATTTGGAAACCAAGGCACCGCCTCCGATTGACTGCAGGAAGCTCCTGCAGCCAATCGGAAGCCCCATCGGATGTTTGGGTTCCAAAGAACATTCGCAAACTGGAGCACTCACTTCCAGGTTTGTGGCGTTCAGGAGCCAAAACGGTTGAGACTCAAGGCATCTGGGATCCAATGTACAACTGGAGAGAGAGAGAGAGAGAGTTCTTCTTGTGACATCTGGGTCTTAAAGCTGGCTACTAAAGGCGTGGACACTCTACCGCTACACTCTACTGCTTCTTTCAAGCTGGCACACACTACCCCATCTCACATTTACCACACCCTGTACCCAACCAGTCAGCACTGCTGGCTGTCTTTCCATCAGCCATGATGGATAGAGGTCCAGAGGGTATATTAGATGCAAAGCAACAAGTTTCTTGTCCATATCATCTGGCCACATAAATTGAAAATTATCTTACAAGACAGTTTCCTGCTTGGCAGGGGGTTGGACTCGATGGCCCTTGTGGTCTCTTCCAACTCTATGATTCTATGATTCTATGATTCAGAGTAGTTGAGCAACCTCATGACCACACAATAGAACCTTAGCCCGGGAAATGCATGTTCTCCCATGCATTACCAAAGTTCCCATGTCTACATTAAACCCTATATCATCAAAGCTTGCTTCCCATTATCAATTGCCACCATCACAGATTGAATAAATGGCGGATTTGGAAACTGAATAAGAGCATCTAGTACCTCATTCAGGCATATACTCAGTTTCCTTTAGAACCCAATTTTATTTACCGTATTTTTCGCTCTATAACACGCACCCGACCATAACACGCACGTAGTTTCTAGAGGAGGAAAATCTGTAGGCATGCCACCCGTAGGCATTCCCTCCATAACACGCACAGACGTTTCCCCTTACTTTTTAGGAGGAAAAAAGTGAGTGTTATGGTGCAAAAAATACAGTATTTGTTTGAAGCACTTAGCCAAAAGGCTCCCACAGTAGCTTGCAAAAATTAATAGTGAGACATTTATTGCAGCAACAAATGTATATGTCAGGTAGAAAGTGCCAGCTGCAGTGCCAGTTTACTGTTGCAAAATATTTTTCTTCATTAAGGGGACATGTTAGGAAATCCAGAGGATCTGAAGCCTCCCCATTGAACACCCCCTTTTTCAGTTGCCAACAGCATAGTGGCAAGTTTCAGTGCTTGTAACACAGAGGATTGGATAGACAGCTCTCCCTTTCCATAAACTGAGAGGGAGATCCACTTTATTCTGAAGGCTGTGAGATGCCCTCCCAGTGACGTAGGATTCCACTTTGATTATCCTCAATTTGAGACAGTGGTGTTGAATATATCATTATGTTAAATATATACTCAATGAGGAAGAGGTAAATACTTCCCTAGGTATGGAAAACGTATTCAAACATCAACATTTTACATAGTACAGTAAAAAGTTTAAAACTAACAAATTTTCATGGAGTAATTGTGGAATCATCTTGAAATTCATTTCAGGAATGTAGAGATTTTGTAAGCAAGCCTGGATCTACAGATCATTTCATTTTGCTGCACATGCACATTCACTAAACAGGTAGCTGGAGGGGAAGGTCTGGATTATGCCCTGCTACTGCACCCAAATAGGTTATGGGTGCTCAGCGCATGATCTCGAACAACAGGAATGCCCACACAGCCCCAGTTCTGCCCATAAAATAGTACTGAAGCCATTGCATTCCTGCCAAAGTAAATTAAGCATGTTTGAAGTTACATTGAAATTTAATGGGACTTTATATCTGTCCAAAGGATAATTTTGTTTCACTTCAAAACACCAAACCTAAAAATGATAAAGTTACACCCCAAGAAAGAGATTTGTAGAGATTTCTTATTGTGCAGCTTAAGTGTCTACTACTGGTGCTTCAACAAGAATATAGCTATTTGCCTTTTTTTCTGAATATAGAAAATACTATCAATTTTTTCATTTATTTGATAATAGTTCACTCACAGGACACCATATCAACTACATAAAATAAGCAAACTTTGCATTGCTCAATATTTTGTTTCATGTTTTTCTTAACTTTTTTTTAAAAATACATTACTTCATGTGTTTACTTCATTGGTTTTATAATTTACTATGACTTAGATAAGTGCAAGCTGGAGAGATGTTTTTCTGTAATTACTGCCTAAAGGTAATTTTGTGGTCCATAGATGCTTTCTGATAATTATCTAAAACGCAACAGATAAAGGCTGTTGCTGCTGTAAGCAAAGTAATATGATTATGCTATGGGAAAGAAGGGGAAATATTGAATATTATTGTTCTAACCCAGTTAAAGCTGCATGTGTGGCTATGGGTTTCGAACAGTAGAGATGGGAAAGAATCCAGTTCAGCCCCCAAACTAAAGCAGGTTCTTCCACACCCAAACATTTCTAATATGTTTTAAAGCAGTCTTGAAAATAAGCCCACCAAAATACTTTACTAACCTGGCTTCTCACATACAGCCCACAAAGGGAAGAGGCAGCACGTTTTCAGAAGTTTCTTTGCCTTTTTGTATGGAGGCTTTTTACCTTTCACAGGTGGGTTGACTTAGGCCCCAAATATCTGAAAGCCCACCTCCTTCCCTACAGACTTTTCAGGTGTTACGACCATCCTCATAATTTGATAATTGGGGAGGGCCTTCTCTGTGGCAGCTCCTCCGCTGCGGAATCCCCTCCCCACAGAGGAGGCAACTTCATAATGTCGTTCACACCATATCCTGAAGATGCACCTCATTACCCTGACCTTTCATACCTGGGATGGATGGATAGATAGATAGGGATGTGGGTGGTGCTGTGGTCTAAACCACTGAGCCTAGGGCTTGCTGGTCAAAAGGTTGGCGTGACGGGATGAGCTCCCATTGCTCGGTCCCTACTTCTGCCAACCTAGCAGTTTGAAAGCATGCCAAAAAGTGCAAGTAGATTAATACCTCCGGCGGGAAGGTAAATGGCATTTCTGTGTGCTGCTCTGGTGTCACTGTTCCGTTGCAGCAGAAGTGGCTTAGTCATGCTGGCCACATGACCCGGAAAAACTGCAGACAAACGCTGGCTCCCTCGGCCTATAAAGCGAGATGAGCGCCGCAACCCCAGAGTCGTTCGCGACTGGACTTAACTGTCAGGGGTCCCTTTACCTAGATAGATAGATAGATAGATAGATAGATAGATAGATAGATAGATTAGATTAGATAATGACTCATCCTATTCTATTCTAATAGTTTATTTAACAAAAATTGTGCACCACTTAATTTTAAATATAGCCTCTAAGCAGATGATTTGCAACCTCTTTTTACTGTTTTTAATACTGGTTTGTTAAAATTGTTGTAACCTGCCCTGGGACTTCATGGTGAAGGATGGGTAAGAGATCTAATTCATGATTATCATCATCAGGCGAGTGATCGTTGTTTTGTTCTGTTGTGGCACAAATGGAGAGCTGACATGTTGTTCCAGAAACGCCTCTATAGCAGAATTAACAAAACATCTTTGCAACTCATATTTTATTGTCTTGTTTTGCATCTTAAAGTATTAGTGGAAAGTGTGGATAAAAGTAGGTGGCTTCATTTGTCATATTTGGAAGACAGATCTGAAATGTCCTTTCCCTCCATTTTGGCACAGTGTTCATTTGGCAAGAAGATTGCTGCAGCTAGAAAAGCAAAACACGTTGCTTGTAAAAGATTTGGAGCATCAGAAGGAACAAGTTGCCCAAATTTCAGAAGAGGTACACAACTCTCAACAATATCTATACGTGTGTGTGTGTGTGTGTGTGTTCCATACATCCTGAATTGGCATTTTTAAGCAACATTTTTACTGCATTTGTTATGATTAGCCAACTGAAGAAAGCATGCACACTAACCCTTTTCAGAGCAATTTATGTTGTATTAAAGCAGAGATCAAAATACAGATTAGTGTGCAGACTAAACAAAAATGCAGACTAGACAGATAAGTCTCTGTTTTCTGAGCTGGGGAAGAACTAGCAAAACTGGTTCAATGTTCTGGAGGTTTCCCTCCCCTCACATGTAATATTGCTGTTTTTATATAGTTTCTTTTAGATTCCTTATGCACTAAAACATACATATCTGAGAAGTCACTAGCTTTCCCAGATTTCTCTGGCTCTTAAGATTTTTAGCATACAATGTTCGTTAACTTCTGACGCAACTGGTAAAATAGCAAAATTCTTTCTGAACTTACCAGTCTTTAAAAATCTGCTTTTAACTGAAATTTATGGAGTGTTATTTTACTGATACTCTGGTTGTTGCGCCTAATGCAAAAATCATAGAATTGTAGCGTTGGAAGAGACCCTGAGGGTCATCTAGTCCAACCCCCTGCGGTGCAGGAATCCTGCCCACAGCTGGCCCTGGGTGGACTTGAACCACCAACCATCTGAGTAACAGCCAGACAACTAACCCATTGTGCCATGGTGTGGGGGCCAAATTGCCTATAGCCAAAACACACTGGGTTCCATAGTGGGTGGTCTTGCCAAAGTCATTTTTCATGGAACCCCACAACCTCTTTCTATTTTATTTAAATTTTTTACTTTGCACATAAGGCTGAATGTGCGCAAGTTAAATGTGCATATGTTGCAGGCTTGCTGCATAAAGAAGGTGCCTTATACCAAGTTATACTAGCGTATCTCCCACATCCCTGCTGAGCCAGGGCCCAGCCAACTGAGCCAAGCCTGGTGGATTATATGCCCTGAGAAAGGGGCGTCCTGGGGTGTCACCAGAGAGTGGGGGCTTAGACTGGTCAGCTCTGCCACATGACCTGGCAGCCCGGCATAAGTTAAGCTAGCCAAAAGGGTGGTGTAACTCGGATACTATTTTAAAGGCTTGTTTTCCCTCTGTAAGACTGAGATCTGGGATCTGACACACCCATTTAATTTACACCAGCTTGCTTTACGCCAGCTTCTTGTGCATAGGATTGCTCCCTAAAGACTTTTTACAGTGTTAGCAAGCTGTATGGGAGCTAAATACTCTAAAAAATGAAACTTTAAAAATTCCAAGGTTAGCATCCATTTTACTGATCTCTCTAGATTTGCCTTAGGAAGTGTTTGCTATATTATATAAGTGTTTGCTATATATATGTTATACATTTGAAATGATTGCCAGATTCTTGATGAGGTATGTTCTAAGGCAAGGCTGACAAGGAAACAAAGAAGTCTTTAAATGCACATCTTGGCTGTATGTCTGAGATTGTGTGACAGTTGTGGCTCACTCTCAGCCAGTTACAACTGAAATTTAAGCTCGATGGGGTTTAAACTGTTGTCCAGCAACTTTTGCAGTTTTGTTCATGTGTAGTTTACAAGATGATGTTATTAAGAGAGTATAGGGACGCGGGTGGCGCTGTGGTCTAAACCACTGAGCCTCTTGGGCTTGCCGATCAGAAAGTCGGCAATTCGAATCCCCGCGATGGGGTGAGCTCCCGTTGCTCAGTCCCTGCTCCTGCCAACCTAGCAGTTCGAAAGCATGCCAGTGCAAGTAGATAAATAGGTACTGCTGCCACAGGAAGGTAAATGGTGTTTCCATGCGCTCTGGCACTCATCACGCTCCTCTGTGCACCAGTAGCAGTTTAGTCAAGCTGGCCACATGACCCAGAAAACTGTCTGTGGACAAATGCCGGCTCCCTCAGCCTGAAAGGGAGATGAGCGCCGCAACCCCTTGCTTTTGACTAGACTTAACCATCCAGGGGTCCTTTACCTTTTTTATTAAGAGAGTACAGTTCTCATTCCTGAAATTGAAAGAATGATACTTTTTGCACCCCACAGCGGGACAGAGGTAATTCGTTGCTGAACCAAGTACAACAGCCTTACAGGTATCTCATTGAGTCTGTACAACAGAGAGATTCTCAGATACTTTTACAGAAAGAACAGATTGCACAGCTTGAGAAGGATATTAGGTAAGCATTCAGAATTTACTGTGTATTCTTTTAGTTGGATTCTGGATTCTTTTTCTTCATTTTAAAGTCAGTTTGACAGCAGGACAGATTAAACAACAATGCCAAATGATGACAGTTTAGTCGAAAGTTTTTATTTGGCTGCCAGTTTTTTTTTAAAAAACCACTGCATTATTTGTTTGTGCTTTGGTATGTTTTATTGGTTGGTTGCACGTCATTAACTATTTTACTTGAGCCTTTGAGGAAGCCATTTTTGCAACACTGCTGCCCTTTATTAAATACCTATTTCAAAGTGGCAATCAGCACAGACATTCAAAGATCTACTGTAATCTTAGTCACACACATGATTTCCTTGCCTCCTTGAAAGTCAAGGGGCATGAATTACTCATGCTACCTTCCTGCAAGGCTAGCAGCCTGCATGAAGATTCAATCTCACCGGTCAGTTGTGCATTGTCTCTGAATGATGGGCTCAATTTCTTAGTGCTTAATACCACACCTCCTCCCCATGAAGTATCATTGACTTAGGAAGCAAAGTATGCAGAGGTTAGTCCTTCTGCAACATTTTATTCCCTTTTCTCCAAGGGCAACGGTTAAATTCTCAGTGTAAGAAATGATTTCTCAAACATCATAAAGCTTATTATTATTTGTACAGCCAGACAAGTATGCTTAAAACAATGCCTGTGGCTTCTTATTTGTAGGGAATTCTGGTGTAGAGTGCTACCTGTGTTCCTCCTTTGCTCTTTAGGTCAGTTATAGGCAGCAAATATGTATTTCTTCATTATAAGGCCGAAGAGTGAACTGTCCCAGAATCTTACGTTTCACAGGTCATGCATTCCAAAGCAGTATTTCCCAGGTTTCTATCTGAGGAACCTTTTCTGTAGTAAAATTGTAGGCACACTTCTTTTTTAACATGTGCATAAGCATGAGAATTACTTGCCCACAGAGGAGCCTGTGCCCTGTGGATAAGTGCCTCCTAATTGGAAGTAGCCGAGTCTACAACTTGTATAGGGAGATGGCAGGCAGCCCCATCTAATGGTAAATTAATTCTGTTCTGTGTCTCAAAAGCAATTGATGGATGCAGACCCACAGGAGGGTTACTTTACCCTGGGCGAGAGGTAGGGAGGACAGGGAACTGATTGGAAAAAGGGAAAGCCAGAGCATAGAATTGTGGAGAAATGCAACAGGCCCCCTCCTTTGCCAGTAGAGACTTTGTGCTAATTGCAGCTTTTAATTAGTTTCTCTCTCATGGCACATTTGTATACCCCAGGACAAATTTTGAGAATTGCTAACGTCATCTTTCCCCTCAGATAACACGTCATGTTCCGCTAATTACAGTCTTTTCCTATTGGATTATAATAGCAGTCATTATAGGATGTGTGTGCTCCTTATGGATCACAGTTATTATATATGTCTTGAGTCCACAAGGAAGGCTGGTTTTGATGTCAGGCCAGTCAATCTGTCCCCTCTCATCCTGCCCAGGGCCAACAGCCCTGTGAGAAGGATGGGAGCAAGGAAGGCATGCAGACGAGCCTGTGGCGGTTGAGATTGCCCCCTCCCCACCCCACAGGGCCATCAGACATCATTGCCCTGTGATAAGGAGGAAGAGGAGGGTTTGGGGGAGGGTGTTGTTTGCATTTGTTGGGGAGGGTGTTGGGATGCGGGTGGCGCTGTGGGTTAAACCACAGAGCCTAGGACTTGCCGATCAGAAGGTCGGCGGTTCGAATCCCCGCGACGGGGTGAGCTCCCGTTGTTCGGTCCCTGCTCCTGCCAACCTAGCAGTTTGAAAGCACGTCAGAGTGCAAGTAGATAAATAGGTACCGCTCCAGCAGGAAGGTAAATGGCGTTTCCGTGCGCTGCTCTGGTTCGCCAGAAGCAGCTTAGTCATGCTGGCCACATGACCCGGAAGCTGCATGCCGGCTCCCTCAGCCAATAAAGCGAGATGAGCACCGCAACCCCAGAGTCGACCACGACTGGACCTAATGGTCAGGGGTCCCTTTACCTCTACCTGTTTGCATTATTGTAAAATAGTAGAAATGTTAAATTGTAAACCACCTTGAACGCCTTGGCAAAAAAGAAGTATACAAATCCAATAAATCAAATTCAGAATTTCCAAGTGGTGTATATAAAACATTTTTAAAGAAAAACATACAATAATTACAGTTCAGCACAGTAACATAAAGTTTTAACTTTCCAGGATTAGTGTTCCTGGGACTTAAAACTTTCCGTCTTGTCCACGTGACCTCATTTCTTGATTTGTCTCACCTTAATTCAAAACCAGCAAGGGTAGTGCTGCTCCATCCTTTTATTTTTGTTGATTGTTTTTTAATCTCAGTTACATCGGGGTGATTTAAGCAGAATAGCGTGAGAAGCTCATTCATTTCTTTATTTAAAGCAGGGGTAAGCAACATAAGGCCCGTGGGCCGGATGCAGCCCAATCACCTTCTCAATCCGGCCCACAGATGGTTTGGGAATCAGCGTGTTTTTACATTAGAATGTGTCCTTTTATTTAAAATGCATCTCTTGGTTATTTGGGGGGCCTGTCTGGTGTTTTTACATGAGTAGAATGTGTGCTTTTATTTAAAATGCATCTCTAGGTTATTTGTGGGGCACAGGAATTTGTTCTCCCCCCCCAAAAAAAAAAAAATAGTCCAGCCCACCACATATTCTGAGGGATGGCGGACTGGCCCACAGCTGAAAAAGGTTGCTGACCCCCGATTTAAAGTATCCCCAAATGATGCATCTCCACCTTTTTCTCGTAAACCTGAACAAAGACATAGAGTTGTTCCAGCGTTTTCCTCATACGTCTTCTACAGCATTTTTATCAACCTCATTTTGTTTTGTTTTTTAATCTGAATCCCATCCAATTTTTAAACAGCCTCCTTGAACTTTGATGGCTTGTGCTATGCTTGAACAATGCTAATAAATCAAACCAGAATTTAATTTATTGTGCTTTTCGGTATAGAGCAATATTAAAGAAAATTAGCTCAGCTGACTAAGCTCTCTCATTTGATTAATAGTACAAAGCATGAACTACTTAAACTAGAATATTTAATGTTTACAGTGGTTTGTCCCATTGAAATCAGTGGTACGTGCAATGGTTTGAATACTGGTTAAAATGGTCTATAGCTCACAGCCTAAAGATACCATTCATGTTTTCCTTTTGAAAATGAATGTAAACATACAGGTTTTAACGAGGACAAAGTTTTTCTGTGTGCTGTTGCTTCAGCATATGCTCATGGTTGCCAAGAATTGCTTTACAAATTCATGTTGTAACCAGAATAAAAGATTAGAAAAGATCATCCCTTGCTATTACTGTGTTTCCTAATACTATCGCTTTTTCTACCAGTCTTTTAAATAAAGAAAAGGCGGCTTTGCTGCGTGTCAAGAATCAAATGGCAGCAGATTTAGAAAGACTTCTAAATCACCGTGAGGTAATCTTCTTGTTTTAGCATCGCTATTACCATATATTGGGTTTTTCCCAACATGTTAGTCATGGGGCTGTTTTGTTTTTCTCTCCGCTGATGTTATTAAATATACTGGAAGCAAATGCCCATCCAGGCACCTCCCTTACCACGTTTCCCAGGCTGTTTCCCTTTATCCTCTGCCCCTCCAGTTGCCTCATAAGGTTGGCTGTTGAAGGTTGCTCTCACTGCTGAAATTTAACTTGGGTGATGGTAGCTTTTCGATGGATAAATTAACTCATGCCAGCCACAGAATGTACTGCCACATCTCAGTCTGACTTGCTTTGTTCAATAAAACTGCACCTTCCCAAGCCCATCATGGTGGCCTAGGCAATGCCACGTTACTTCTCTGCTTGGCATTTACTGTATTTTTCCGTCTATAAGACATCCCCTATTTTGGGGGACTCAGATTTAAGAAAATCCACCCTCAGCAGTATCCATGTATAAGACGCCCCCTAATTTTGGACATTATTTTTTAGGAAAAGAACCTGGTCTTATACATGGAGAAATATGGAATTTGTTTTTTTTATTTGGAAAGCATATATTCACACTTCTAATCACAGGGCCACTGGGAATACACAGTTTGTTCTCAGCATAACTTGCAAAGCAGGGCAGCTGTCACTGAAACCATGGTTTAGCGTTACACAAGCAGGCCAAAGCAAACCTGAGTCTTGTGTCATCCTCCATCTCCCCCCACCTCCTCTATTGCAACTGCAAGAGAAGTAATTGGAAGTTTTTCATTTCCAAATACAGGCATTTTCAATGTTACATCTGAATCTGGACAAACACTGTTTAGTTTTCGTTTGTTTCTGTGAAATGTAGTTAATGTCAATTTGTGGGTTATACCTCCAGCTTCTTTATTAGCTGAGGTTAATAGAGAATTGGAGCAAAAGCTTCCAATCTTCTTGTGGACAAGGGTGGGGGAGTGCATGAGCCCAAGGCTTCCCAGGTTTTGTTCACTTCAGTTTAGTGTTGCATCAAAACAAGGCTGTTCTCTCCCCCCGCTCACTGGAAATGTCCTGAGATTACCAAGGTAGAAAACTGAAAAGCACATGGAGCCACTTGGTCCTCCAAAACCCATGCAGATCTTGAACATTTCTGCAGGAAAGCTTGAAAGATCTATCTTTGATTGGGAAGAGTTGGGGAAAGAGGCTGTGTATCTCTTGATGCATTGCATTCCTTGCTAGAATACTTTTAAAAATTGTACTCAACTGTGAACACAGAGATATGCTTTTTGTATATATGTTTAAACTCTCTGTTTAGTACCTTGGTGCCACTCTGGGTATTACTTCACTTGAGCAATTAAGTTAATATCTGTGTGCTTAATTTCTTCCTCTTTTAAATCATTATATCACCCCTTATTCTGCTTTACAAATGTGTTCTAGGTTTAACCGTTGGCAAAGTACTTTCAGATGATAAAATGAAAAGTTCTATTAAATTACAAAGAGCTTTAGTTTGTGTTAAGAACTCTTTGTACATTAATTTCCATAAATGCCACCAGCTGTTTTCTTTATACATTTATTGGCTACCATTGTCTTGCATGTGTAATGAATGGTTAAGTTGTGATACACATGCTTTTAAAAATATTTTAGTACTTACACTAGGTGTATTATAGCTTTTTATTATGTCCTTAAAACATGGTGTCATGCAGTATTAACAGAAGACTCATTCATTTTACCCTCTGTGAAAAAAGATGTTTCTCAAGAAGAGAGCTTTAAATACATGCAAAGACAAAAGTTACCAGCTTTATATAAACTGTTGAAGACTTTGTACATTCTCCCACAACAAGATGTTAACTATTCTAAATGTGCTTCTTTTATCTGGCGGAACTTCGTGAAACTTGATTAACAACATCCATTTTAGCAACTATTCTTATATGCCTTATATGTTAGGTTGCATGGGGCCCTGGGTGCCTGAGCACCCACAAAATTCCCCATGAAGGGGCCAGGCACCCACAAGTTTCAGTGCCAGAGCCATGTAATCTGCATGGCACCCATGGTTGCGGGGCGAAGTTGGCACTCCTGTTAGGTTGTACCTTATAATGGGGTTATTGAATGTCCATATTGTTGAGACTGTCGAGCTAAACTTCCTTTATCACTCCTGAAAAACTCTGTGTCGTAAACACTTACAGTAAAAAAATGTATCACACCATTGCAGTACAAGTCTTTACGGATATGAAAGTAACTTAGGTTGCCATCCACTGAACACAGTCGGGCCTACTTTTGAGTGGACATATATTGGATTGCACTGTTAATGAAGCAGTAAGATTTTGTATCTTCTTGGTCCCATTGTGTTTATGCTGTGATGTATCATCTTGGCCGTCTCTTGAACGGCCTGCCATGAACCACCATGGCAGGATTGGCAGCCAGAGCAGCAGATACGTTCTATGTTATTGATAATAGATTATCCTCTTGTTAATTGTGCTGTTTTAAATGTGCATTTTATATTTTACTTCCTTTAGTAAAGTTTGAAATGCTTAAGATAATATTTTAGTTTCCCGTTACAGTGGTACCTCAGGTTAAGTACTTAATTCGTTCCGGAGGTCCGTACTTAACCTGAAACTGTTCTTAACCTGAAGCACCACTTTAGCTAATGGGGCCTCCTGCTGCTGCCGCGCTGCCGGAGCCTGATTTCTGTTCTCAACCTGAAGCAAAGTTCTTAACCTGAAGCACTATTTCTGGGTTAGCGGCGTATGTAACCTGAAGCGTATGTAACCTGAGGTACCACTGTAATTATGTTGCTTTGAATGTATACTTTATATTTATTTGACTTTCTTCAGTAATGTTTTACTCTGGATTGTTTTATTTGATGTTTTAATGTTGCTGTAAACTGCTTTGATATTTTTCCCTTTAAAATATGAAGTGGTATAGAAATGAAAATAATAATAATAATAATAATAATAATAATAATAATAATAATACCACCACAGGGAACCATTGTATCACCAGTGCTTTTAAAAATCCCTCCACTGTTTTAGTGTCACATGGCAGCAATGAATTACAACTGAATAAAGTTGCTGAATTACAACTTATTACCAAACTTAAAACCATGGAGAGACCTGGTCTGAATAGAGACAATGGATTCTTATCTCATTATACATGATAAAGCTATTTTTGACCATCTCATCCCTTGCTTTTTCCTGTAAGACCAATTGCAGACGTTAACAGTCCTGAACAGGTCTACCACACCTATCAGCCAATGACCCATTCCCAGCACCCTTCTGAGTAATCCCCCCCCTACCATCTCACTATACAGTCGTAAAGGTAAAGGTACCCCTGCCCGTACGGGCCAGTCTTGACAGACTCTAGGGTTGTGTGCTCATCTCACTCTATAGGCCGGGAGCCAGCGCTGTCCGGAGACACTTCTGGGTCACGTGGCCAGCGTGACAAGCTGCATCTGGCGAGCCAGCGCAGCACACGGAACGCCATTTACCTTCCCACTGGTAAGCGGTCCCTATTTATCTACTTGCACCCGGGGGTGCTTTCGAACTGCTAGGTTGGCAGGCGCTGGGACCGAGCGACGGGAGCGCACCCCGCCGTGGGGATTCAAATCGCCGACCATGCAATTGGCAAGTCCTAGGCGCTGAGGCTTTTACCCACAGCGCCACCCGCGTCCCTTATACAGTCATACCTCGGGTTAAAGTCGCTTCAGGTTGAGCGTTTTCAGGTTACACTCCACAGCGACCCGGAAGTAACGGAACACATTACTTCTGGGTTTTGCTGCATGCGCAGACGCTCAAAATGACATCACGTGCAGAAGCGCCAAATTGCGACCCACGCACGCGCAGACGCAGGTTGCGTTCTGCTCTGGATGCGAACGGGGCTCCAGAACGGATCCCGTTCGCATCCAGAGGTACCACTTTATATAAAGGTCTGGTGACGTCCGTTTCAGTGTATCTGAAGAAACGTACATGCACACGAAAGCTCATACCAAAAACAAACTTAGTTGGTCTCTAAGGTGCTACTGGACAATTTTTTCCCCCTATGGCAGCAATGAGCTCTTGTGAGAATTCCAGCAAGATCTTGCCAGAAGCCTCCACTGTGCAACTCCGGTAAGTGAGGCTTCCGCAGGGGGGACAGGCACCCCTAGGCAGTGGGGTAGCTGCTGCTGTTGCTCTACCTAAGAATGGCCTGGCTGAGCAAATTGCACTGGCGTGTCTCTGACTGAGCCAGGGTTGATGACTTAATGCCAGCTGAGACAGGAATCATCCAGCTAAGCCATCGTAAGCTGTTCACCCCAGCAGATCTTGCCATAGGATTGCCCCCTAAGAGTCTGAGAAAGATGCAAGAAGCAGGCAGGTAGTTTTAAGGGGCAGATAAGCAGAAGCAAGTTCAGAAGTGCTTTGGGTAAACTGTCAAGAAAGGCTGCCAGCGGCCTTTTCTTGCCTTATCAGAGCTCGGCACAACTGGGGTGGTTTATGTTTCCTGGAGGAAACCCTGGAGTGAAGCAGGGCAGAGTTGGGGGGGGGGGAGAATAATAGCTCATTCTGTCCCAGATGCTCTGTGCAGATAACAGTATTTATTACATAAAATACATGCCAAAAGGCAAAAGGTCTCAGTCTGAAAAAGCTTACCTTCCACGGCACTCAGCAAACCTCTTGCCTCTTGACTTTTCCCTTTTCTATACTAGAGTCACAGCTACACTGTTTTTTGAACCGTTGTCTGGCTACACAGCGGATAATACACTTGCTTGAATACACTTGACAGATTACATATGTTTTTATATTGTTCTACATGGGCAATTTAGGGCCAGATTCAGATTGAATTAAAATAAACCTTTGTGTGGGATCCAAGAATGTTTCACAGGCCTTGAAAAGTGTTTCTTTCTTTCTCCGAGGCTTGTGTGGTCTGATAAGTTTCCAGTCACACATTTCCTTTTTATTGAACTCCTGAAAAGACTACTCTGAATTTCACAAAAGACACAGGGAATGTGAGATAATGCATTTTATTAGGCCGACTCACATTCAGAATGTAGTATATGGGCTTCCAGGTGTTTCTCAGGTTGTATATTCAAGGAAAGTGGAGTGGGCAGCCTGCTGTTTCTGTGATCCTTATTTTGACGATTTTAAAAAGCTTTCTCCCCCTGCCCCCCAGATATACTATGTTCTAAGACTCATGATCATCCTTCCCCTCTTTCTCTTCCTGCTGCAATTGCTGCTCTCATTTGGAGGATCCCCCCTTTGTGTTGTGTTCAACAGTGTTTGGATGCTTCTGGTGTTTCTGCTAATTTTCGCATTCTCTGGAGGCCACTGGGTGGGGGGACTTCTTGTCATCGCCCTTGCTCACACCATTAAATACCGTACTTCCTGAGAAGAATGAGAATGGGCAGCAGCACAAGAAGTTTCCAGGACTGGTGTGCTTGCTTGCTTGCTTTATTTGCTTATTTGTTTAAAGCATTTATACCCAACCCTTCAGCCAAAAAGCTTCCCAGAGTGGCTTGCAAAATTCAGTAGTCAGACCTACTTACGATCTTAAAGCCATAAAGACATTCTCAAGGAAAGGAATAGAAAAGCCACTTCTCAGAGCAGCTATTGGCAGCAAGGACATCCCAGCTCCTTGCCCACAGGAGACATGTGCTTTAGAGGACTTCCTCAGCAGCAAAAGGGGCTGTGGCTATTTTTCATCAACATTTGTTTTTCTCTCTTTAGCCACCAAGGCAATACAACCAGTTCCAGTGATACCAAAGAGTAAAGTGAGGGAGCATTTGTCCCCTGCACCCTCTACAAAGGAGCTCTCACTCAAAAACTTTCCCCATAATAAGCCCTATAGAAATAGCTGGATAATATCTGAATCAGGAGAGGCCGTCCAATACCGGCGCCTGAATTCAGTGGTGTTATGGATGATGCAAAATAAGCTGAGCCTGAATATTGGGGAGATAGAAGCTCTCTCAACAACCTCAGATATGCAGATGACACAACCTTGATGGCAGAAAGTGAGGAGGAATTAAAGAACCTTTTAATGAGGGTGAAAGAGGAGAGTGCAAAATATGGTCTGAAGCTCAACATCAAAAAAACGAAGATCATGGCCACTGGGCCCATCACCTCCTGGCAAACAGAAGGGGAAGGAAATGGAGGCAGTGAGAGATTTTACTTTCTTGGGCTCCATGATCACTGTAGATGGAGACAGCAGTCACAAAATTAAAAGACGCCTGCTTCTTGGGAGAAAAGCAATGACAAACCTAGACAGTATCTTAAAAAGCAGAGACATCACCTTGACAACAAAGGTCTGTATAGTTAAAGCTATGGTTTTCCCAGTAGTGATGTATGGAAGTGAGAGCTGGACCATAAAGAAGGCTGATCGCCAAAGAATTGATGCTTTTGAATTATGGTGCTGGAGGAGACTCTTGAGAGTCCCATGGACTGCAAGAAGATCAAACCTCTCCATTCTGAAGGAAATCAGCCCTGAGTGCTCACTGGAAGGACAGATTGTGAAGCTGAGGCTCCAGTACTTTGGCCACCTCATGAGAAGAGAAGACTCCCTGGAAAAGACCCTGATGTTGGGAAAGATGGAGGGCACAAGGAGAAGGGGGCGACAGAGGACGAGATGGTTGGATAGTGTTTTCGAGGTTACCAGCATGAGTTTGACCAAACTGCGGGAGGCAGTGGAGGACAGAGGTGCCTGGCATTCTCTGGTCCATGGGGTCACGAAGAGTCGGACACGACTAAACAACTAAACAACAAACAACAACAACATGCAGTTTTGCATGCATTTTCCTTACCAAGCAAAACTAAATCATATTGAATATCTTTTGAATTCCCAAGTAATGTTACAACTTTTTAACAGCCCTTATTTCTGGAATTTGAAAGTTGAAAAATTCAGCACACCCTACTTAGAGGTAGCACCTAATATTGATTCCGCACATGTAAGAAATCAGTCTTTCAGTGTGCCAGCACCTAAAGTTTGGAACTCCTTGCCTATTGACATCAGACAGGCATCTTCACTGTACCTTTTCCCCTGGATGGTTAAGGCTTGTCAAAGGCATGCTGGCCACGTGACCCAGAAAGCTGTCCATGGACAAACCTTTTCCATTACCTGCTTAAAACATATACAGTAGACTCTCCAGATACGAATTAAATTCGTTCTGGGGGTCCGTCCGCAACACGAAAAGTCCGTCAGCAGAAGCGCCGCTTCTGCACATGTGCAAAGCGTGCGGTGAAACTCAGAATTATGCACTTCTGGGTTTGCGGCATTCGTAACCCAAAAGTTACATATCCAGAGCGGTACATAACTAGAGGGTCCACTGTAGATCCAGACATGTAGATGCAGATGTGTTTAATCTTTTTAGTATATTGTTACTTTTAATTATCTTTTAAATGTATTTGCTACTTATTCAGCTTTTATAAGAAATATTAAAAAAAGATCAATAAAGGTCACTTGAGGTTTTATTACAGCCAAATGGTATATAAATTTGGGAGTTTTAAAAAAGAAAAATGGAGACTAGAATGAACAGGACTAAATATTGCCAATGCTCAAAATACCTATTTCATCTCTGAAATATTTTCCTTTTTTGTCATGAGCATCCAACCCATTGGGGGTGGGGGAGATGGGTCAGTTGAGGGATTTCCTTTTTATTCTGTTTCCATTTTGTGTTTTGTATTAACTGGAAAAGAAAAATAGTTTTAAAAAATGAATATCCAGTCTCGTCATGAGTTCTGTGAAATTCAGAAGCTGTCAAACTGCATTGTATTTAATCTAATCAACTGTGCACCTCCCTAAAAAAGGCTTATCTGTTCTGATACTGAAATCCCATGGCATGTGAAGGTGTTTGTCAGCTTTTCTATAGCTGCGTCTCCTTTTACTAGAGTTGTTCTCAACCATGATTAAACTACTGAACCTTTCTAAAGGTTATTTACCTGAGTTAGTCAGTAGACTGAAGGCATTCTTGAAAAGGCCTCTGGCTCTCCTACAACACTGAGGTTATTAACATTGGTTTTCTGTTTTGTCAGGGAACAGCAAACATCTTTCTAGTTGAGAAGTTGAAAGCAGGCTTTTTGGTTAAACTGCCTTTAGCCAAGTTCCTTCCTTGTTTTGCTTTTTTATAAAAGGCAATTTCAGAATTATGTTTCTAGGGAGAATTTATTCTTCCTTTTTGCATATGTGCTACAACCTTCTAAATAAAAAATTGCTCTTGAACAATGCTCAGTTCCTTCAAACATTCAGGTAATTATCATTTTTCTTCCACTAAGTTACTGTTCTGAGATCCTTGCTTCTATTAATGTCCTGTTTGTGTATGCACACACATACACAGAGAGACAAGAGATTACAGGGAAATTTCTGTATCCCAAGTTAGCCCTGGAGCTATTCTCAGCTACAGTTTAGAGAAGCAAGCAACAATTACACTGCTAAGTGATTGTCAAGACAGTTCTGGTTCCTATTGTGCTGTTATCAGCACTTCTCATTTTTATTTTATGTTATCTATTGAGTTATTGTGTTACTTAAACATGAATACAAAAAGGCTACTGAATTTAGAACACCTGGAAGCTTTTTAGCAAACAGGGCCATTCATGCACACAATTTTGGGTGAGAAGGGGCAGCTTTGAGTAACTTGCTTCTCCTTCTTAGACGCCCCCCCCCACACACACCTGAGAATTGTATTTTCATTTATTGTGTCCTATAAAGTAAACTTGTGCTGAATAAAATCTGGCTTTCAGGAAACACAGTTTCCATGTGCTACAAAAATAAGCAAGGCTTATTGTAATGTAAATTGATAGGAACGCAATGTAAGCGCCTCGGATTTTGATTTAAAGGGGAAATGTTCCACAAAATATAGGCAAAATTCATTGTGTTTGTTTAGATTGCAAGATCAAACTGGCAAGCACGTTATACAAAACGTACTTTGGAGATAGCCAAGTTTTTTATTATTCTTATTATTATTAAGGATAGGGGTTTTAGCGAGAAACAGTTGCCAGTAAGATCATCCAAATATTTAAAAAGTCCTTAATTCATTTTCCCAGGTGACTATGAATCTTTCAGTCATGTTGCAGTAGCTGTCCAGCTGTGTAAACCCTTCTAGTTTTCTATTCAGATATAACAAATGAACAGAAACATACTTATGAACCACCAAAGCAGCAAGAGATAGCTCTGGAGCAGAAACACCTACAGATATTCTGTACGTTTGTTTGTTTTTTAAGGAATGGGGTTGTTTACCTCAGAGTAGACCCATTGAGATCTCATAAGTAATTTGGGGTGCATTCAGTGCTTGGGATCCCAAGAACTACTCTATCCAAGCTCTAGTACACTTTATGTCATTGAGCAGCAACCTAAGGCCCATGGGCCACAAGCGTCCCACAGGGGTCATTTAACTGACCCATGAGCTGCTCCCGAACCGAGCCGCCCACTCAGCGAGTCTCCGCGCGCTGCGCTAAACCAGCACTGCACGGGGACTCGCTTCCATGGCACCATAAATTGTGTCTACGCATGCACAGACGCCGGAAATCGTGTCTGTGCAGATACAGATGCCGGAAATTGCGTCTGTGCAGATGCTGGAAATTGCGGCATTTTAAATTTTACCTTTGTGTACTTTGCCTGAAAGTTATGTTCATTGTGTCAACCAAACTATACAATACATTCAGAGTTTACCCCAAAAAATCCCTTGCTCCAGCAGACAAAACAAAGTTCTTTGTTTTGTTTGCAAAGGGTGTACTATGGGTTGTGATCTCCTTCTACAAAGCATTGTCGTACTACATGGGGTCAAAGGCAGCACTCAACTGTCATGACAGGGGCACTGTAACACCCCCCCAAAAAAAACCCACAACCTGCTATTGTCAAGGGCTCTGTGGTTTGAACCAGCTCATAGACTGATGCTGGAATAAGGCTGAAAAGCTCTCTGGGAATGGATGCACTCAGACTGCTTCCAGTTTTCAACCCAATGCAGAGTGTCATTTAAGACCCTTAAATTTGCAAATAGTTTGGGACCAGGATACATTAAGGACTGCCTTGTCTGATTTCCCTTCTCATTCTGGAAGACTGGCGCTAGAGAGCTATAACAAACTGAGCAGCATTCAGTTACATATTGCGCTAGCGCAAGGATTAGAACTAGTGCAAGAGGATTTCTCCTCCTCCCTCCATGTGTGCTCTGTGCCATCCCCAAATCTGGAAGGTTGTTTTTTTTTGGGGGGGGACCAAAGCAGATTTAAGGGGAATGCAGAGTGCATGGGGGAGAGGGAGAGATTTTTCTTGCACTTGTGGAACAATCTGCTTAGCACTATGTTGTGCTTGTATTGTTCCTTTGCTCAATTTATATTGTGTTCCATGAAACTTTGGCTGGGTAGCAATTTGCTAATCTTCAAAGCCCCCACTTATGATTACATTTAAATAAAAGGTTCTCGCATCACTTCTGGAAGACACCTAGATATTGGCTAGAAGAGGTTTTCATAAAAATTTTGGTTTTTTTAAGTGCATGGAAGGCTTTCCTGCTTTCTCAATTGTGATTTCCTCATGTTCTGTGATGGAAATTAAGACCATGACTTACCTCATGCAAGACTGTGCTGGTTTACAAGGAGTTGGGAAGATTTTTGGAGAGGGCATATTCTCTCAACCCCCACGCCTGAGAGTTGGCCTGTCTCCAGGAGATATGATGGCCAAATAACTACTAAAAGATTGCTTTGTGTTCTCTGAAATGTAAACTCTCTATCAGCCTGAGAATTGCCTACGACTGTCGTGTTTTGGAGTACAATTTCAACATCTCTTCCATCAGAATACGGTGCAGCAAAGTAGTACTCATTCACAGTGGTTGCTAAAATGAAAACATGATTTGCATCCTAATGCTAAACCTGCCTGAATATGTATTTCCATAGCTTCCCAGTGGATATGCTTTAGGATTGCAGCCTCAGTACTGTAAAGATGAAGCATGTGCTTGTAATATAATTGTCCAAGTTATTTTCATCGAGAAATTTTGTCTATGCATTGCTTTGGCAACATCTTTGCAGAGTTTACAACTTTCAGCAACATGTTGGTATCAGTTATGCAGCCCTTTGAAACAGCTGCTCTGCAGTTGAGCTGTTTTGACATGCCACTGCACATGGCTGAATTATGCAAATACTTGCAATATTAAATGACTGAGCAATAAGAAGAATGCACCCAGTGGATAAAGTGGTTTGGTGTGCTTTAAGGGTTTGCGGTAGTGTTATGAGGAGCCCATAACTGGAATATTGGGCATTTATTAAGTAGATGTAACAGTCAGTACAACAAAGTGTGCCTATTTTTACCTTTTGAGCAGAAGAATTTACATCCTACGGTATTATAGAGCTGCTTATAAGTAATTGTGTATGAGGAATGGCATGCTTTCATCCTCCAAGGCTCATTTTCATAATTGTAACCAAAACTGTGAAACAATGTGAATTAAGAAATCTATTGTTAACTTACAGTCTACTGCTACTTGTTGTTGTCTGACATTAAACTGCAAGCATTCATTTTTTACACCATTGTTGCATGAGTTTATCCAGGCCTCCTTACATTTCCCTGAAGCCCAAATCATTGTGAAATACGTAGATAAATATTATCTGTCAAGATGAAAAGTGACAAATGGAACCCCAAACTAGAATTTACATGCCCGGATGGTTCTGTTAATTAACAGTTTTCCAACTTCTGATAATGAAGAAGACTTATTTTCAGAACTAAAATGGGATGCTTGTTTCATTATTGTGTTTAAAAGTGTTTGCTTTGGTTGGTTGGTTGAAGTATGAAGGGGGTAGAATAATCCACCCTCAACAGAGCTCTGTGGTTGTATTCAAAGGTAACATTTAACCATGGTTTAGCACTACGTCTACTACATCCCCTCTCCTCCCATGCAATGGGGAAGAGGGCTTCAGTAGAGTTTAGTTTCACTATTAGAAAATCCTGGGTTAACATTATACTGAAACAAACTTTGGTTTGACATTGACTTGTTGCATAATTTAACACAATTCTCTTAAACCGATATAACAACTTCAAACATAGCACTAAATTGAAGTGTTTTAACTGTCAAGCTAAACACTGCCTCAGCACAAGCCATGGGGAAGGGAGAGGTGCACACCGATGGGGCGCATTCATGCTCAACCATGTAGTGTGCAAACATGGCCTATGTCTCTCTCTTCATTACATTACGGAGCATTTCTCCCGATTAGGAGGCAAGTCCAGAGCACTGACTTGTTGAGAGAGGCAAAAAATTGCTTTTCTGTTTCAGAGAGGGAAGCTCGTCTCTTTACAACATTTTTTCCTATATTTGCTGTGATCTTTGTAGTGTGCATGTCTTCTCCTGGATGTTCCCACTCCTCTCGCTTTACTGGGAGTAATAAGTGTTTTTTATATCTGCCTTTGTAAGACATGCTCTCTTATCCCAGCCATCTGCCTCTTATTTGTAAGCATGCAGATTGGATTAAGCCAGTGCGCTGCCTTTTCAAAACAAACCTTTAAAAAGAATCGTTTTAAAATAAATGGCAGTTTAAGTGAAAAAGAGCCCGTGGGATGCTTAACTGTGCTCTGTAAATCTTTTTCTGTCACAGCATTTCACAAATGATGAGCTCCTATTTATATAAATCTTGTGCCTTTTTTATTTTATTACTTCCTTTATGAAGTGGTTTCAAATAAGTAATCAGACCAGAAAGGGAGATAACCATCCTTATTGTACTGTAATGATTCCATTTCCATGCTTTGGTGAATAGAAAATGGGTGTTCTATAACTAGTAATGGAGGCTTATGGTTTGACTTCTTTTTTGTTAAGGAACTGGCTGTGATGAAACAGATGTTGATTCGTCTTCATGGTAAACCCCAAGGAGATAGTTTGCCCCAGAAACAGAGTCAAAATCTGCATGCAAAAGCCGTATCAAGTCCAGCAGTCAGTTTGCCTTTTGAACACGAGGAAGGAAATGTCTTTGCACCCAAACCAACATTATTTGTAAGTACAGCAACAGTTTTTATTTATTTTCATGGTACAGCAAATTTTATGCTTTTTATTAGATCTTGGTAGATCAGTGTGGTAGATACAATGTTGGAACTATGAGCTCTCAAATAAAAATATGTGTATTTTATTTTCATTAATTAAATGTTCAGTCCACCCTTCCACCTAAGTGTTCAAGGCAGCATACATGGTCTTCTTACCCATTTTATCCTCACAACAAATTAAATGTTCAGTCCACCCTTCCACCTAAGTGTTCAAGGCAGCATACATGGTCTTCTTACCATTTTATCCTCACAACAACCCTGTGACGTGGTGACTCAGGATCACCTAGTGACCTTCAGGGCTCTGTCAGGATCTGAACCAGGATCCAATACTCTAACCACCATACCAGAATGCTCCTAATAAAGAGAGAAGTGAATACAGTGGTACCTCTGGATGCAAACAGGATCCGTTCCAGAGCCCCGTTTGCATCCTGACGTGAACGCAACCCGCATCTGCGCGGGTCGTGATTCGCCACTTCCGCACATGCATGTGATGTCATTTTAAGCGTCTGCATATTCGTGAGCACGAAACCCAGAAGTAATGCGTTCTGTTACTTCCGGGTTGCCAAGGAGCGCAACCCGAAAACGCTCAACCTGAAGCTACTTCATCCCGAGGTATGACTGTAGTTCCTAAGGGGCAGAGCAATCCAAGCTATAGGAAGTCAGCATATGTTACACCAGGGTAAATTATCCTGGGGCAATTTATTCCTGTTCCAAATTCAGGAGCAAGGATACTGCCAACTGAGCTGGTCTGAGTCTCGCAGAGGGAAAACAAGGACCACCGCTTTCCGTTTAAACTTACCCAGATCCTGATATTACCTTCTGAGTCCTTTTTTGTGTGCCTCCTCCACGACAGGCCCAGAGGGTGGCAACACGGGAACAGGCCTTTTCTGCAGCGGCTCCCCGTCTGTGGAATGCAGTCCTCTTTAACCAGGCCTTTGTTTTTGTTTTATGTATTTTCTGTTTTTTATATGTGATTTTATGTTACAAACCACCCTCAGATCTATGGGTATAGGGCAGTATACAAATATAATTAAGAAATTAAGAAAATAATAAGCAAACCTTTAAGATAGAATTAGACTTACACCATCCTATTTGCCAGTGTCACTTCCACTGTGTTGCTAGGTCACGTGACTGAACTAAACAGAGTTTGGAAGAGGGAAATGTCTCCCCCTGCCATGCTCCTGGAATGTCCCTTTTTCGAGACTTATGCCAGCTGAGGCAGGATGGAGGACTTAGGCAGTGCATCTGTGGCTGAGCCAGAATGGGAGACTCCAGCCAGCGTAGCCGCAGCTGAGCCCAGGCTCAGCCAGACCCCCACCTGTACCCAATTCCACTTACCCTCACAGATCTTTGGTTTGAATTGCTCCCATAGCTGCTCAAGACACGTATTTAAGTGTCGCCATGAATCACACATTTCCTCTAAGTGGCGATTTGGCCCCTCCAGTCTTAAGTCCGACACTAACTTAAAAACTCTCAATAAGCAGACGCCCACCGAACTTTATGGAAATCCAGGTAAATGGCTTTGCAACAAATGCAAATAGGAGAAAATTACCTCCCAGGTTTGACAGTAAAGGTCATTGAGAAATAACAAATATGCTCAATGGATAAATAACAAATATGCTCTTGGATAAAGAAAAGGTATTCCAAATAATAAACTTCACTATGCTTCTTTGAAGCATACATCCATTTAAGCAATGACTAATCTAAATGGTAAGGGTGGCGCTGTGGGTTAAACCACAGAGCCTAGGACTTGCTGATCAGAAGGTCGGTGGTTCGAATCCCCGCGACAGGGTGAGCTCCCATTGTTCGGTCCCTGCTCCTGCCAACCTAGCAGTTTGAAAGCACGTCAAAGTGCAAGTAGATAAATAGGTACTGCTCCAGCGGGAAGGTAAACGGCGTTTCCGTGCGCTGCTCTGGTTCGCCAGAAGCAGCTTAGTCATGCTGGCCACATGACCCGGAAGCTGTACGCCGGCTCCCTCGGCCAATAAAGCGAGATGAGCGCCGCAGCCCCAGAGTTGGCCACAACTAGACCTAATGGTCAGGGGTCCCTTTACCTTTACCTAATCTAAATGGTTACCATGTCACACCAGCCTATGTCTTTGTTCCGTGGTCATTCCAAAGATTTGACTGCAGAACCTTGTACTGTTGTTGTTCTTGTTTGAGAGGAGGGTGCAGGGAGGTCAGGAGAAATCGTATCTGCTAATCACAATCTGAACACAAGATTTCTGTTTGAATTTGGTGCAGCTCTCTTTTGTGTATCTTCTGCAAAAGAAGAGATTGTCAGTGGGCCTTAAAGACAGAATGCAAGTGAGATGGTGTTAACCTTATGTAACTGACACTGCTACTTTCAAGTATTATTTTCCAAACATCTCTAATACTAAATTATTGTCCTTAGTATATCTCTGTATTTTAGCACAGCTGCTGTTTCCCCTAGCTCTTCTTTAGCATCTTCATGAGTTGAAATGTTTTTTTTAACACCTTAATATATAGTATGCCATTATTTTTCACTGAAGAGAGCTATATTTATTCCAATCACATTGCATGCACAAAATATGGGGCTGGATTCAACCAACTCATTCCACTAGCAGAAGGACTCCCACTAGCCCAGTGGGGCTTCCTCCCCATGCATGCCCCCTGCACCTTCCACAAGTCTACTTTGGAGGGTTGGGAGAACCCCCAGAGCAGTGGGGGCTGGGGGAGATCTTTTTGTTGCGCAAGCAGAAATGCTTGCACTGACAGAACAATCAAATTGTCCAGGCAACAGATCATAGAATCAGAGGGACCTTGAGGATCATCTAGTCCAATGTGGGAATGTGCAGCTGTCCCTTATGGGGATCAAACCTGCAACCTTGGCATTATCAGCACCATGCTCTAACCAACTGATCTCCTTAGTGTTATGTTGAAATTAGCATCTTGATCAGGGCTCAGCAACCTAAGGCCCATGGGCCGGAAGCAGCCTGCGGAGGTTGTTTGACCGGCCCCCGAGCCGCCCCCGAACTGAGCTGCCCGCTCGCACACTGCGCTAAACCGGCATGGCACAGCGCGGGGACTCGCTTCCGTGGCGCCGAAAATCACATCTGCGCAGATGCAGAAAATCATGGGCAGGCAGGCAATCAGGATCATGGAGGGATCTCTGCGGGACCGATCCACCCCGCCAAGATAAACCTTGCTGACCCCTGATCTTGATAATGAGGGTACCTCTAGACCTGATAAGAGCAGAAAGACAGCTTCTGAAACAAAGCAAGGCGCTTGTTGTTATGGAGGTTTTGACCCATCAGGTTTTTTTATAATATTGGTAACATTCCCAACTGCTGAGTATGTTCATTGATGTGGACTTAACAGTGGCTGGAACACAGATTGCTGCTCCCTGCCCCAATTGAATATTTGGCTTTTAGGTGGACAGCACCTTGATTGATGGTGCCAACCACCTGTAAACTGAGAGTGCAGAGGCACCCTAAAACTGTAAAGATAGGTTTGAAAATGTAATGGCAGGCCTTAGATAAGGTCTTAAAGGTGAGGCTGAACACAGAGAACAAGTGTTCCTTGATTTGCATAGTTCATTGGCTCTTTCAGTGCCCAGCACAAACAGACTAGGTTATACAACATGAGCAAATGTATGCAAATGTGTTTCGTTTTCATAATGTTCAGAGATTACAGAATTCAGGTTTTCTGGAGGTAGATCTTGAATTGCATACTTGTTTGTTTTGGTGGTTGTGTTTTGTTTGCTTGCCTGATTCATGTTAAATGTGCAGCTGTAATGAAATTATAGCAGTAGGACTGAAACTTGCCAAAATGGTTGCAGGTTAAGTGTTAGGCGAGTGCTGCACCACTGCTGCTTTATTATTGCTTCCTTCAACTACACAAATGTGTTTATTTTATTTCACAGACAAACGAAGCTCCACTGCAATACTTGAAGAAGGTAAAGCAGAAAAAAGCATCTTAGGTTATTATTTCAAGAAATAAATGTTGATAATTATAATCGTGTTTTAAAAACTTCTTAATTACACACCTCTATTTTCATTCCCTTTATTTCAAATTTAAAGAGAACTTTTTGAATCACTTTTGTGAATTTCAAAATTAATAAACCAGCCCTTGTGCTGAAAGGTTGACTATTAAAGGCATTTGAATTTGTTAATCTGTAACTGGTGTTTCTTTAAGAGTTCATATTTGAAAATAATTTTAAGTACTAAGCCATTTTTGTGTTCCTCTGACTTCTAGGAACATGAGAATATCCTTGTAGAATACCATTTTTAAGCATCCTTCTGTTGGGAAGCATTTATGTTCAGCTGCAAGGAAAGCATTTTCTGTTACTCAGATTTGGATACGTCTGGGATGGCACATGTTTCCAGACAGGCTCTGTGCCTTTGATCACACTGTGGAAAGTAGAAATTCAATCAGTACAGTTTCCCATGGTTTACTTGAGACATAACCTCAACTTGGTGGCCAGGAGGAAATTACAAGTAATTCATGGAATCATGTGCTTCCTCTCATGTTCTCCAATTCATTTATTTCCTGGTTTGCTGTTGCCTTCCAACCCAGGATTGGAAACTATGGTTTGAACCAATGTTGGCAGATGAAACGGAGTCTACACAGGGAGAAAGCGGAATGGGCTCATGTAACCCATAAACCAAGCTTTGCATTCGTGTGAGCAAAGCACACGAATCTCTGTGAATGTGGAGATGAACATTACATGTGTATATTCTGGTCTATGTTGAGCTGCTGACACTCATGGGGCAGTTCCATTTAGTTGCTTTGGAAACCCTGACCTGCCTCTGAGGAGTCCTTGGATATTGAATATCCTACAAGACCACACCAGAAACTACATCAGCCAGCTTGGTCAGGGAGGTTTTGGGGCAGCAAGGTGGGCAGTACAGCAACAGCATCCTCAACCTGTCTCCTTGACCCTACACTGGACACAGGCCCTCTGTTCCAGCTGCTAAGAGGAGAGGCTTCTCAGTGAGGGAGAATGAACTATGAAATGCCTTCCCTACAAACCCTCTAGTCTGGATTAGTATTGGACACAGTATACAGCAAGGCAGAGATGCATCAGGTCCCCCATGCGTTAAACATGCTAGGCCAGCCTGTTCACTCACGGTGAGACCAGGGATCAACATTATGAACCGAGCTGCTCTTCAATAATACCACTGCCAGAATGTTGAGCACAGTGGATGAACCTCTAGTGTAATCACAGATGGGAAGGAGTTCAGAGCAAAATGCCAGCATCTGTAAACCACCCTCTGATTTGGGGTGTGTAGTTAATGCATCTGGAGTAGCAATGTTAAAATAGCGGCCGGAGCTCGCAGACGCTTATGTCACAATAAATGGGTTTGTCTTTAAGGCGCCATGTTGTGCACTCTTTTTTGCCTCCTACAGACCCTCCTGAGATCAGATCAAAGTGCTGTTTCCAGTGAAAGGAATGATCAAATACACACTGAATGTCTCAGCTCTGTTAATCTGTCCATTTCTCTCTCATTGTTATTGATCACTTCGTTTGTCTGGCACACACTTCGTATCCCCCAGGTAATCTGATTAAGTCATTTAAAAGTCAACAGTATGATTTACATTATAAGGCCATATGTTATTCAGATCTTCTCAAAGCAGTTGGAAGCATCAAAGTCAAATCTCAAAATGTATAGATAATGCATATGTACATCACAGGCTCCTAGCCTCTGTTCTCTGAGCCCCTTCTTTTGAAATCTAATTTGCAAGGTTTATCTTTAACTGGGAGTAAGGAACAACGCAGGAAGCTCAGGAAACTTCTGCTGGAGACATCGCACTGTAACTCTGCCCTTGAAGAAAAAAAATACGAGGCACTACACTTCTGTAAAACAAGAAAATCCTTAATAAAAATATTTTTAAAAAAACTCTGCCCTTGATTATTTGGTTCATTACCTTATCCAACCCTACATCATCCTTTTGATGGCATGGCAACCAGAACTCATCACAGTATTCCAGATGCAGTCATAGCATAGATTTGTATCATTTTAATTTGGAATGAAGCTGAAGACTGGAGTCAGGCTATGAATTCACACTGCAATTCGGGGCACTTCTTTTTAAACAAAGTTGGAGAGTTTTAATAGCTATGAACCTATTTTCACTCAAAGTTGGAAATCCTCTCACCCCCTTTCAGTTGTGCAGTAGACAGACAAGCAATAGGACAAGAGTGGCCATAGCAGTAGAGAGGTGCTTTCTCCAAAAATGTCCTCAAGGCCCAGAGACTAGAAGTTCCCTTGAGCTCCTCCAGCCCTAGTCAGTCAGTGTCAATGCACCCTGAGTTATTGCAATTTGAAGTGTGGTGTATGTAGACCAGGACCCAAAGCTTCAAAGACTACCTCTCCCCACATGAACCAACCTAGACCTGGATTCATCTGAGGTTCTTCTCCATGTATGTACCATCTCTGAGGTAGATTCAGAGAGTGGCAATACAAGAACAGGGCCTTTTCAGTGGTGGCTCCCCAGTTATGGAATTCCCAGGGAAGCATGCCTGGCACCATAACCAGCCACCTTTCAGCACCAGGAAAACATTCATTTTCAGCCAGACTTATGGCCTTTAACTTGGGAGAGGTTTAGCCCTTTTAGTGGGTGGGCCTGCTTTATAGATATATCAATGTTTATAGCTTTTGTTTTGTTTTAGTTTTATATTTGTTTTAATTTTTGTCTTGTGTTGTAAATTGCTTTGAGTTGTCTTTTTGTTTAAAAAAAGAAAAGAAAGAAAACCTGACTAGTAAGTCAAATTCTTTTATTAAATTTGTATACTGCCCTTCGTCCATAGATCTCAGGGTGGTTCACAACATAGAAATATAAGATAAAAACACAAAATACATAATAAAAACAAGAACAAAAAACCATAAATCAATAAGCTGCCCTCCCCCAGCCCCTCCCACAAATACATTTAAAAGGGTATAGGATGTTAAAGTTAATGTCTCCCATCTGAAAAAAAAAGTCCTGGCTTCCCTCTTTAATTACATAGTCAGGGGGGGAAACCACTCTGGAAGAAGCCCTAGAAACAGGAATAGTGTAGAGACTGATCCAGATATTGCAGTTCACCTAGCCCTGTGACTTATGCCAGAACATGCCTTTGCCCTCTTCTATGAGACATCCCTTCAGGAATTTTTAAGAGTGTTCTCACAGAGGACTTTTTTCTTCAGGCTAAACCAATGCCTTTCTCTTCTTTGAACTGCACTACGTCACAAAGTACTTTTGAAGCTACTCCCACCACCCACTTTGAATAGTAATTTGTTATGTGATCTAGGCTGAGTGGGGGCAGAAGATAAATCAGGCTTATCAGCATGGGTTTCTGACTCTCAATTGTCTAAAGATGAGAAGATGACTTTTCCCACCCGGCTGTTACTGAAAACATATCTGATCCAGAATTTCTCCACTGGGCTCTTCTATTCTCATTCTGTGTATTCTGCACCTGGCTCTGGTTGGCAGATCTTGGGATCTTAGTTAAGGGGGGGGGAGAAACTAAGCAGATTCAGGAAGTCTGGAGTCTGCTGACCCTTGATTATAAGGAGATGCTGTCTGAGGTTGCAAGGTTTTTAGCTGGGGCAATCAGAATAAGATCCACTATTTGACTATTGATTCAAAACCCTAAAATGTATTTTATATAATTGACTTTTTATTTCTATTCTTTGTATTGTTGTTTTATTGCTATGGCCGACGGCTGACGCAAATAAAGATTCATTCATTCTCTCAGCTTGAACAAGTCTAAGGGCTCACAGTTGGCTTCACAAACTTAGCTCTCTGATCATGGCAGAATTTGCAACCCTTCAAAATGTGAGAAATGCTAAGAAGCGGCTATTTTTGCATACGCGATCCTGTACATTGTTCTGATTGTCACTGAAGGCTGGGATGTTGGGGAGGGGGACCCTTGGCAGAAACTCAATGAATTTAAAAACCATTTGCATTTTGTGTAAGGAAGTGAGCAGGGGACGAAACTTTGCTCCCATGTAGATCCAAAGGGCTGAAATACTCAAAGTTGACCATGTTGTTTAGAGTATAGAAAGACGAGAAAGCATAGCTTTGCGCATGAATCCCTGTGTGAAGACAACTCTAAAAGAACCACTGTGAAAGAATGCTTTGATTTCCAAGTAAAAGAATCAACTTTCTTTGACTGTGAATAATCAGAGCCTTTATATTAATGCTTCACTTAAAGGCATGTTGGATCAGCAAATGTAACTTAATTGCAGGAAAAGTCTTGGATGGAATCTGTGATCACATTTCACTGAAGATCATTTCATTTTTCCTTTCATTATACAATGCGGGATTCATTTAAAACGATCCAGCACACCAGCTAGAACTCATTTTCTGTCCTGCGTTCCATCAGCCGTTATTGATACACGCTCTTTCTGCACAACAGTTTGACAGTGTTCTGCTTCCTTATGGCAGCAGTTCCCACACTGTGTGCCAGAGCGCATTGTATGCTGCAAGCATGACAGGAAATGGAATTAAAGGAACCCAGGAGCACCAAGTACCAACTAAGGAAGAGTTTGCCTGTTGTGCCTCTGCATGATTACACGTCCTTGTCTACTTTTACTCATCCATTGGAAGAAATAGGTAATTCTGCTAATCCAGCATGCACTCGTAGCAATCTCAGGGCCACTTCAAATGTTGAAGTGTGCTGTGTTGTGCTGTGTTGAAGTGAGAAAGGGGAACAATTTGGGTGACAGGGGAAAAGAAAAGGGAGGAGAAGGAAGGACAAAGGATGGTGCCACAGGAGTAAGGATGGCGAAGGAGCGGGAGAGGGAACACAGAAAAATGCACAAACACAAATTGGGTCCAATAAAACAGATTCTCTGAAATGGCATACTTTTGCCCCTTCCCCACAATCATCTCCCCTTAACCCCCCTCCAAAAAAAAATATCGCTGATCACACCTTTGTACGCTGATAATCACATGTAGTGCAAAAGCATGAATCAAAGGCACAGATTCTCACGGATCCTTAGAAATTTTACAAGGGATTGATTCCCCTCCAAACCATCATCAAACCATAGGTCACCTCTGTGCATGCAGATGTGTTGGGGGTAATTTTGTTGTCACAATATGTAAAAAATAATGAACATCCATGAGGGTCCACGCTGTGGATCTGTGCTTTTGTGACTTGCACTGCCGCAGCCTACCATAGTAAGCTGCGATTTGACAGCTGTTTTGTGGGGGGCCATGTGTGAAACGCAAGTGGGTCCTTTTCATGATCCAGCTTTTGTCCACAGGACCTGTGGAAAAGTTAAGTGTTTTATGTCTATGCCTGCCTGCCTGGAGATATGCAATATGAATTGCATATTTTGCAATTCAAAATATGTCCATGGGCCCAAAAGTGTTGGTGACGCCTGCTTTGTGGTGCAAGAGTAAATTGTGTCTCTAATTTTAGTTTACAAATGCATCGTACCTTGGCTAGCCAAAGTTCCAGGTCCTTGGTCCTTTGAATTTTTATTTAAACATCACTGTTCCCCTCCTGCCCTCTTCTGCAAAGGATCTGGGTTCTTAGGCACACACTTCTGCAAATGAAGGGCTAACTCCAGGATTTTAACCCAGACTCCATCCTCCTAGTCTCTAAAAGCCAGACTCCCCCAAACCTATGATTAGATCAGAGATGGGCCTTTAATGGCAATAAAGAGAAATGACAGGTGGCTGACACACTGCTTGAATGGACACATTCCTTGCAGGTTTGAGGAATTTCATTTATTATCCGAGTGCTTAGCATTCATTCCAGCCACCAGGGGTGAAAGAACAATGGCCATGTTTACCCACCGCAGGAGGGGCTTACCTTTCTTTGTGTCTTCAAAATGCAGCGCAGGCCCCCACTCTCGCACAATGAGCACAGAATGAAACTCCCCTAAGGGCAACCTGATTAAGATCTCCTGTGGAAAATGCCCACCACATATGGACTTCTTGCCCTCATCTAATCTAATCTGTAAGGTCTTTTTTAAAGAACCTCAGGCAATCAGCACAATAATTTTAAAGCCACCTTCTGTTGCTTTAATTAAAGGCCTGTGAATGGGACTGAGTTACAGTAGCCATTCCTCTATAATTCACACAGTGCCAGGCCATAATACATGTGCCCCCAACATTTCACAGGAAAAAGGTGGGGTTCATCTTCTATGCAGCTCAAAACACTGATCCTCCTAAATTGGAAGAAACAAGATTTACCAACTATCAAAGAATGGCAGGTGAAGATGATGGACTATATGGAACTTGCCAAACTGACCGGGTGACTCCGAGACCAGAGAGAAGAGACGGTGGAAGAAGACTGGAAGAAGTTTAAGGAATATCTGAAAAAAATATGTTAATATTTAAACCCTAGAATAGCTTTGGAAGTGGATATAGGCTGTAGGGTTAGAAGTAGAAGATAGGGTATTTTAAAATAGTATTATTTGTGAGTGATAAAATGTGAAGTTATTTTAAGTATGATAAAAAAAAGATGGAAATTATGATATATGTAAACTGCTAAAGATGAAGTAAAATGGAATTAGAAAAATAAGGATATGACAAGAATTTGTTCGTATTGTTTGTCTTTTCTATCTGTTTTTTATTTGTGTTATAAAATGAAGGAAAAAAATTGGGGGCGGGACCACTGATCCTCATGGATTTTTGTGGTTTTCACACACTATGACAACTTCACCTTACACACTGGAGAACATTGTCTGTACACAATCATGGACAGTCACGCACATGCTGGACAAAGCTTGTGACTGCTTTAATTAATGAAATAGTTTGTCCTGCAGTGGCTTCTGGGGTTAACAGCCCAGTGCCACACATCTCTGCTCAGAAACGAACTCCCCAGTGTTAATGGCCACTGAATAAGTGTAAGAACTGCTGCTAACATTGGCACAATCTTGGCACATCTGCTTAGAAGTAGGTTTCAATCGGTGTTCAATCGGTGTTCTGTGGGGCTTGCTCTCAGGTGAGTGAGTGAATGATTGCAGCCCAAGTCTGTTGGGAAACAAACCGCAGTCATAGAATCAGAATTGTAGAGGTGGGGAAGAGACCCTGTGGGTCATCTAGTCCAACCCCCTGCATTGCAGGGTCCTCAACTAAATAATCCATGACAGACAGCCATCCAACCTCTGCTTAAAAACCTCCAAGGAAGGAGAGTCGCCCACCTTCCAAGGGAGTCAGTTCCATCTCATTTCATATAACCCGTGGGTAGGCAAACTAAGGCCCGGGGACTGGATCCGGCCCAATCGCCTTCTAAATCCGGCCCGCAAATGGTCCAGGAATCAGTGTGTTTTTACATGAGTAGAATGTGTCCTTTTATTTAAAATGCATCTCTCGGTTATTTGTGGAGCATAGGAATTCGTTCATTTCCCCCCCAAAAAATATAGTCCGGGCCCCCTGCTGTAACCTGAATCTATTAGTTCAGGTCCTACCCTTGAAAGCAGGAGAAAACAAGCTTGCTCCAGCTTCCATGTGACAGCCCTTGAGATATCTGAATCATATCTCCTCACTCTCTTTTCCAAGCTAAACATGCCCAATTCCCTCAACCGTTCCTCATATGGCTTGGTTTCCAGACCCTTGATCAGCTCGGTTGCCTTCCTCTGCACACATTCATTTCCTCTTTCAAAGCTGAGAAAGGCTTCGTAGAAGGTTGCATCTCAAAATCCATCTGCATGCACATCTTAAAGAATATCTCTATATGAATAGGCATTTATATGGACTGGTGGGCTGGAAGAAAGAACATTACACAAAACCTCCACGTTAAAAAGGCAGCCACAAATACCTTCCCAAGATCAGGACAGCAAAATTACCTTTCCAAAGAGGGATTGTTGGAGCACACCTTTCACGTTGACTCTAGGAAGCTGAGGAAATAAATATATTGATTTTTGTTTAATAGTATTGGCTAGGCTTGTCCACTAGCCAAGAAAAAGAAACTCAAGCCTAGTTTGATTTAGTACCTTGAACAACAGCTTGATGAGCAAAAAGAATTCCTTTGAGTAGGCATTATCTAGTTCTGATCCTTGCAACAACCCTGTAGTGTTTTTTTGTTTTTTTGCCTGCCTACTTGCCTGAGTATACTTATGTAGTATATGTTCTTGCTTAGTATTCTTATGTTGCATATTGTGTAGATGGGGGAGCTGAGGCTGAGATAGGGTGGCTTGCCTAAGGCCCCCAAGTGAGTTTGTGGCACAGAAAAGATTTGTTGTTGTTTTTTCCAAAAAAAATTATTCATTTTATAACAAATAAACAACACAAACAGAAAAACAAACAATACAAACAGATTCTTGTCTTACCCTTATTTTTTCTAAACATTGTTAGGTGGGCTTCCCCAAGTCCCCCCATCTGATTTTCACTTTATCTCATCTTTAGCAGTTTACATATATCATCATTTCTAACCATTTTTTAAATCACACTTACTTTAACCATAAAAATCTTCACATTTTATCACTTACAAATAATACTATTTTAAAATACACTATCTTCTACCTACCTCTAACCCTACAGCCTAAATCCACTTCCAAAGCTATTCTAAGATTAAATATTAACATATTTTTTTCAAATATTCCTTAAACTTCTTCCAATCTTCTTCCACCGTCTCTTCTCTCTGGTCTCGGAGTCTCCCAGTCAGTTCGGCAAGTTCCATATAGTCCATCATCTTCATCTGCCATTCTTCTATAGTTGGTAGATCTTGTTTCTTCCAATTCTTTGCTAGCAATATTCTCGCAGCTGTTGTGGCATACAGAAAAAAAGTAACATCCTTTTTGGGGATTTCACCCCCCACTATACCAAGTAAAAAGGCTTCTGGTTTTTTAATATATGTGTTTTTCAACACTTTTTTCAGTTCATTATAAATCCTTTCCCAGAAGTCTTTTACCTTGGGGCACATCCACCACATGTGGTAAAAGTTTCCTTCTTTTTCTTTACATTTCCAACATTTATTATCATGAGTATGATACATTTTTGCTAACTTCACTGGTGTTAAATACCATCTATACATCAAATTTTCTCTTAATATGTACAGAAAAGTTTTGAACAGGGAAATTCCTGATCCGTCTCTGTGTTCATCAGCATATTGGCCGAACCACACTTCAGAATGTCTTTCTAGGGATCCTCGCATGATGACCAGGGAGTGACAGTGCTGCTGACCTTGCCCCCAAACTCACGTGGCTTCCTTGCTCTCCCCCCTGCCAACATGAATGCTTTGAGCCTCTGCAGAGGAAAATCCGACCTTGCGAGCTGGAGTTGCGTTATAGCATTTATTATTTAATTTAGAATAAACAAAAGACATTATTTAACTTTTTACGTGCAACTCAAAGAGCAGAAAACCATTCTTTTTCTTCAAACAAGCCTATAAAAGACACTCTGCTCCGCTTCCCACTTAACCATACGAAATAGTTGTATGTTACGTCCCTCCAGGGCCTTCTGGGAAACTGTGCCAACACCACTGCTGCCACCACAAATGTCAGCAAAAAAGAGCAAAATACAATAGCTCACCACAGCGCAAATGTTAAGAACGAATATATTATTTCTATGAATAAATTGCAAAACGAATGGATTTCTTAAAATTTAATGAAATAAAGACCAAAATTGGGAGAGGGGGCATTCTTGCATGCTAGTAGCACAGACTCCTCTGATTAAGGCCTGTTTCTAGTATTGGCACAATTAATTAAGACTGTGTGCATTTGATTGCAGGCATATTCTTCTCCAAGCAAGGGCTTTGTTTTCCGTTTGTCTAGCTGGATCCTCAGCGTGATACCATTCCGTGTGGGAAAGAAGCTAATAAAAACAAGCCAACCAGCACGCCATTTGTTTTCTAGCAACTGTTGTAAATGCAGTTTTATTTGTACAGTAGAGGGACTAATACATGCAGTGTGCTGTGTAATATCTAAACATGCACTCATCGTGGGACTTTATTTCCTGGAAGGCTTATATGACAGCATACAGAGAAGATTAGAGGAGGTGGAACAGGAGCTGGGCGAGTTGCTGATCTGCAAATGCAAACCTGTGTATTGTTGCTGAACGGTAAATGGAAACAACAAACCTGAATCGGTTTCATGCCATGCTGTTACCGCTGTCCCCAAAGAATTCCAGGAATTGTGGCATCGTGAAGGGTCCTGGAAATTTCTCTGTTGGTTTGGTGAGAGCCTGTAATTTTGTCACAATTGAGGAGTGTAGCAAGTGCAATCTTCCAAGGAGCTGTATGAGGACCAGTGTTTGCTAACTTGTTCATACATGATCAGGAGCAGGAAGGTGCCAAATTATTCACAGTCTTAAAAGCAAAAAAGGGATTGCGAGGAGCTGCGAAAGGGTTTATTTTAACTAGAGGAGCAGGCACTAAAATGGCAGATGCAGTTATTCAGGTCCAAACTGGTAGTAACTGACCAAAAGAGAGCGATCTTAGGGTCCTGGTGAATAAATGGATGGAAATGTTGACCCAGTGAGCAGCAGCAGTGAAAAAGGCAAATTCCATGTTCAGAAAAATTAGAGGGGGGGATGAAAATAAAATTGCTAACATAGTACACGAACCTGTGGTGCAGCCACACTGGGAATACTGTGTATATTTCTGGTCACTGCAGCATTTAGTTCTACCAGTCATGGCAGAACTGGCTGGGCGAGAGGACTCCAGGCAGCTGGTAAAGGTAAAGGGACCCCTGACCATTGGTAGCGGCACATCATTTCCTTTCCACAGAGACAACCTATTGGCGGCTATGTGAACTGCAGTATGACAACATTTTTCCTTGCAAAGCTATTACAGTGGTACCTCTGGTTACATACTTAATTCGTTCTGGAGGTCCATGCTTAACCTGAAACTGTTCTTAACCTGAAGCACCACTTTAGCTAACGGGGCCTCCCGCTGCTGCCGCCGCGCGATTTCTGTTCTCATCCTGAAGCAAAGTTCTTAATCCGAGGTACTATTTCTGGGTTAGCGGAGTCTGTAACCTGAAGCATATGTAACCTGAAGCGTATTTAACCCGAGGTGGTGCTGTGGGTTAAACCACAGAAACTAGGACTTGCCAATCAGAAGGTCGGCAATTCGAATCCCCGCAACAGGGTGAGCTCCCGTTGCTCGGTCCCTGCTCCTACCAACCTAGCAGTTCAAAAAGCACGTCAAAGTGCAAGTAGATAAATAGGTACCACTCTGGCGGGAAGGTAAACGCCGTTTCTGTGCGCTGCTCTGGTTTGCCAGAAGTGGCTTAGTCATGCTGGCCACATGACCCGGAAGCTGTACACCGGCTCCTTCGGCCATTAAAGCAAGATGAGCGCCGCAACCCCAGAGTCGGTCACGACTGGACCTAATGGTCAGGGGTCCCTTTACCTTTACCTTTACCACTGTACTGTATAGAGAGAGAAAATGTGGAATTCTGAGTAGCATATGGAATCTGTACAGTCATACCTTGGTTGTCGAACGCATTGGTACTCATACATTTCGGCTCCTGAACAATTGAAACCCGGAAGTGAGTGTTCCGGTTTTCGAACGTTTTCTTGGAAGCCTGCGCAATCAGAAAGCCATTCGGAAGCTGTGCCTTGGTTTCCAAACGTTTCGGAAGTCGAATGGACTTCCGGAATGCATTCTGTTCAAAAACCAAGGTACGACTGTATTGTATTTCTTGTATTAATTCCTTTTTGTTAGGATGTGTAAACCACTTCGAGATTTCTGTTGAAAGACAAAGTGGTACGTGCATTAATTAAATACCATAATTATTTAATGATTGTACAAAATCCAGTGGTTCAATTACAGTCCGCCATTCAGCAGACCAAGAGCCTGTTTCATAGTGCTTGTTTGTGGTCCGACTTTGCTCTGAGGGAGACAACATTAGTCTGCTCTTGAATTAAAGATGGATTTCTTTTTCCTGATCTTTTCCCTAGTATCTAATTTAAGTTTAACCACGTTTCCACTCAGCTGTTGCTTCATACTTTTGAAAAGCTTAATATCCACTTACCAGATTTTGGAAGAGAAAACTTAGCGGTTTCTGGCTAATTGCTTCCATACTGCTAAGCCAAGTACATTCCTACTGTTAACAGAATAAACTTTCATTTCTGCAGAGCAATGAGAGAGGCAGCCCTGTTATCAATACTTTAGTACTAGTCCAGATCAAGTAAGGGGATGGAAATGTGGAAAGGCTTGTTGCAAAAAATCAAAACACAAAACCCTTTTTAGGATTAATGCTAGTTACAGCCACTTTCCTTAGCTATTCCTTTGCTTAAGGGACAGCCAAATTGACTAGACTTCACTGTGGACGAAGGGAAGAAAAATGACTTCAAAGAAAGACAGGCTTTAGAAAACGAAATGGTGGGACATTATTTTGAGAGCATTGGAAGCCTGCCACTATTTCCTGCCCCACTTTTAAAGAGTAATATACATGATAGATAGTGGCTACATGCACAACCTTTGCTTAAAAAGCCTTACTTTTTTGGTAAAGAAAATCTTTGCAAAACTGCTTCAAACATGGACTAACAGCAGTGTGCCATTTCCAAATGTACATTTCAACAATTCTGACTCTCTTTATTGTGCCAATAATGTAAAGGTGCAAAGACAAATCAATGATCAGCCCTGTCTTTTGCACGTTTACTCATAATAAAGTCACGCTATGTTAAATGCACCTTTCTGATAGTTAAGTGTGCATAGGTTTGTGACCTTGGTGGCCTGTATTTTAACTCACATTTTTTAATGCTTTGTGGGTTTGGGATGTTATAATAGGATATAAGGAAGAAAGCAGCCTCTAAGTTATGCTGAGTCTAAACTGATTTGCTGTAAAGGTAAGGTAAAGGGACCCCTGACCATTAGGTCCAGTCGTGACCAACTCTGGGGTTGCAGAGCTCATCTCGCTTTACTGGCCGAGGGAGCCGGCGTACAGCTTCCGGGTCATGTGGCCAGCATGACTAAGCTGCTTCTGGTGAACCAGAGCAGCGCACAGAAACGCCGTTTACCTTCCCGCCGGAGTGGTACCTATTTATCTACTTGCACTTTGACGTGCTTTTTGAACTGCTAGGTTGGCAGGAGCAGGGACCGAGCAACGGGAGCTCACCCTGTGGCGGGGATTCGAACCGCCAACCTTCTGATCGGCAAGTCCTAGGCTCAGTGGTTTAACCCACAGATTTGCTGTAGTGTGCTTTAAAAAAAAAACCGGCTGGAGGACTAAGGAGATCCAATACAATTATGATCATTAGTTGGTACACATCAGTGAGAAAACACAGGCTCCCAAACACAGCTGGAGGGAAGGTGTTGTTAGATTCAAGTTTGTTGCTGCTGATTGTTCTTTAAAAGTCTGCGAAAGACTGAACACACACTGTCCAAACTACTGTCTAACACACAAACAGAAGGAAATATTTACAGATAAGAAAAACATTCGGTTTTTGTAAAGTAACCTCTTTCAAGCAGTGATGAAAGAAAGTGATGAGGCAAGCAAGGTGGATGCAAAGCAATAAGCAAAGCTTCCTTAGGCAGGCTCATTGATGGTGGCACTCTCATCTTGGTGATCGACACATTCTGTATGTGTGAAAGACAGAGTTTGACCCAAGCTTCTCTGGCTAGACTACCTGCACCGCAGATCTCCTTTGATGCCCAAGGATATATGCTGCTTGGACCACATCTGGGCCCTGAAGTCACTTTCGTCATCTCCCCTCCTTTTCTCTCTTTTCTTTACAACTCTCAGAGAAGGAGATGCTGCAACGAGCCCTGGAAACGAGGTTTGCATAATACATTCATATTGAAATGATCGAAACTTCCTCAGATATGTAAAAAGAAAAAAAGGGGAGGGAGAGAAGGGAAAAAACCATTTGGTTCAGCTGCTTGTGTTCAAACTGGTTTGGCCTTCCAGAATCTGAATATGGGTAAGAGCTGAAATGTTACCTAATTGTCCCACTTACTGCCTTTGAGTCACAGAAAACTAGGAAGAATTATGTGGGGATGTGCTTGCGTACTCAGCTTGAATTTATGACACAAGAGAAAATGCATGCACAGACCTCTGCAAAGACATGTCGATGTGAATAATCTGTATTTGGGTCATGTACAGTGCAAGATGTACCTTCTGAATTTTTGGCTTGAGTCAGACAAATCTTTACTTGCTGCGGTAAAGGAATACTAAGAAGCTGTTTGTGTATAAGAGCCTCATTCTGATTGGGTTTGTTTTTATTTTTTGTTTTTTGGTCTTTGTAATTGGCACCTGGCTTTTGTATACAGTGGTACCTCAGGTTAAGAACTTAATTCATTCTGGAAGTCTGTTCTTAACCTGAAACTGTTCTTAACCTGAGGTACCACTTTAGCTAATGGGGCCTCCCGCTGCTGCCGCCCAATTTCTGTTCTCATCCTGAAGCAAAGTTCTTAACCTGAGGTACTATTTCTGGGTTAGCGGAGTCTGTAACCTGAAGCGTCTGTAACCCGAGGTACCACTGCACTACTTTATTAAAGGATATCCTATGCAAGGCAGAATGGATTGGGTAAGGTTGAAAATAAAACCACCATATAAAAATCCACCCTAGGGCTCGGTCGCCCATTCCAGACACATCGTCTGAACTCTCATTCCAGGCCTGTAATGGCACTCTGCCGCATGGGGGACTGTCCAATGGTGCAGTTAGATAATTTTACCCTCTGTACTTAGGAGTCTTACCTGGGGGACTCTTTAGATGGCAATATGTATTACTTCAAATTGTGGTAAGCCAAACCCGCTGCATTCTGGAGGTGCCTCCTATTCAAGACAGGGTGAATTAGCCACTTCTTTGGATTCCCAGGTAAGGGTTTTGGGGTAGGGCAATACAGCAACATGTCCCCGTGTTGCCTCAGGTGGCAAAACAGGACAGAATGCCTCTGCTACAACTCATTTTGCTGTGTGGGGCTCTGGATTTTAGTTCCAAAGTCCTATCCTGACAACACCACTGGAACTGTCCCCTTCGGAAAAATATGGTGCTTAACCTGATATGATCTGAAAGGGTCATCTGTGGTGGTTCGTTCACACTTACACATCAGGGACGTGGGTGGCGCTGTGGTCTAAACCACTGAGCCTCTTGGGCTTGCTGATCAGAAGGTCAGTGGTTCGATTCCCCGTGACGGAGCGAGCTCCCATTGCTATGTCCCAGCTCCTGCCAACCTAGCAGTTCGAAAGCACGCCAGTGCAAGTAGATAAATAGGTACTGCTGCGGTGGGAAGGTAAACGACATTTCCATGCGCTCTGCTTTCCATCACGCCATTGTGCCAGAAGCGGTTTAGTCATGCTGGCCACATGACCTGGAAAGCTGTCTGTGGATGACCGCCAGTTGCCTCGGCCTGAAAGAGAGATGAGCGCCGCAACCCCATAGTCGCCTTTGACTGGACTAAGCCATCCAGGGGTCCTTTACCTTTTGCCTTTACTTACACATCATCACCAAGGAACATTTCTATTTGGGCTAGCCTTCAAAAATACAGGGACAGGAGAACTGCAACAAAATGGGAACAGCCTGACATTTCATCATGGTCTTTTGTCTTCTGTGTCAACTGAGCAAGTTGGCCAACTCAGGTGAGAGATTTGGGATACTGTTACAGAGCAGGGAACTGTTAGTAACTGAGCTTGCTCTGTGTTTGTATTTGAGGGACAGAAAGAGAAAGGGGGGCGCTGTGTACAATTAAAGCACATGCAGGGATTCCACTGTTAAGAAATAGGTCTATGGATGCATCTCATGAAACATGCTTGTTATGTGGACGCATTTATTGGCACAAAATGTTGGGATTCTGCTTCCCTTTCTCCGCTTCCTCCTCTTTGTTGTTGTTGTTGTTTAGTCGTTTAGTCGTGTCCGACTCTTCGTGACCCCATGGACCAGAGCACGCCAGGCACTTCTGTCTTCCACTGCCTCCCGCAGTTTGGTCAAACTCATGCTGGTAGCTTTGAGAACACTGTCCAACCATCTCGTCCTCTGTCGTCCCCTTCTCCTTGTGCCCTCCATCTTTCCCAACATCAGGGTCTTTTCCAGGGAGTCTTCTCTTCTCATGAGGCGGCCAAAGTATTGGAGCCTCAGCTTCAGGACCTGTCCTTCCAGTGAGCACTCAGGGCTGATTTCCTTCAGAATGGATAGGTTTGATCTTCTTGCAGTCCATGGGGCTCTCAAGAGTCTCCTCCAGCACCAGAATTCAAAAGCATCAATTCTTCGGTGATCAGCCTTCTTTATGGTCCAGCTCTCACTTCCATACATCACTACTGGGAAAACCATAGCTTTAACTATACGGACCTTTGTCAACAAGGTAATGTCTCTGCTTTTTAGCTTCCTCCTCTTGCCCACATAATAATGCTACCGTCGAATCTGTTTGAATCACAATTCTCTGCACTAGCAGTTCCATCGCGAGATTAAATGTTGCATTGAAGGTTGCTTTGTTGTTCTTTATGTTAACTTTTCCAAATCAACACTGCTGCAGGATAAGTAAATTGTGCAGTGAGATGCTTCATAATGTATATTAAAGTTATCAACGCTGCAATCTATTATATATGTTTTCTTGGAAGTTCAATTCAGTGAGATTCGCTTCCAGGTAAGTGTGTAAAGAATTGCAACCAATGTAGACGTGGAGAATGTTCCCTGTACATGTGTGGGTTCTTTCAGACCTTGGGAAAATACGAAGCAGCCCAGACCCACTGGTCCAGTTAATTCGGTATTGTCTACACAGATGGGCACCAACTCTTACCTGAAGATGCCAGAGACTTAACTTGGGACCTTGGTGCATGTAAAACCAAGCTTGTTCTTCCCTTCAGTAAGATTTACTGTAGGTGTTCTGAGCTCCTTTAGTTATTGCCAGCATGGATCTAGCCATGCTGTTGAGATTAGGAGTGGCCTCACAGATGTGGAAATGATGGAGCTGTTCCTTAGTTGCACCACAGAGCGTTTTAAGGTGAATTTTCTAGAAAAGAATGTTGATTGGCTCGCTTGCATGAGCCATTGGGGAGGACGCTGAGATGCCTGGTTTCTATGCTCTGACCCTCATCTAATTTTGATTTGATTCTCTTTTCCCCCACCCCTTATCCTGAAATTAGCTGATGGCATTGGTATTTCTGTGTGTCCAAAGAAATGAGTACTGATACCATTCGCTCTTGACAAAATTGCTATCTTTATACCAGAAAGGGGGGGGGGGGAATAAGTTGGCATAGGGTGCAATATTCCACCCTTCGTTTTATTTTATTTTACAATAATTTCAAGCTGCAACCCTAAACCCATTTTCCAGGACACAAATCCTATTCAATTTAGTGGAATTCCCCTTTGAGTAAACTTTTGTATGAGCGCATTCTTAACCTCTCAGAAAGCCTCTCCTCCCAGAGGGGAGGAGCTGTGATCGGGAGCTGTTCCCGTGTTTGCAGGGGGCGTTCCCGCCCCTGCTGCCGCGCCGTGCTCCCGGGCAGCCAACCAATCGAGGGGAGGCTCAGGGGCGGAGTTTAGCCACGCAAATGCGGCCACTGTAGCTCCTTCCCCTCATTGCGCTGCCGGGTTTCAATGGATCACCCACTCACCCTTCCCTTTGGTTCATTGCTTTGTGCTTGACCTTGCTATGGACCTTGGTTGCCCAAGGGACCTGGTAGGAATTTTTATCCATCTGGCAAATTGGCACCAGCCGCTTGGTTTTTCGCCTACCTCGTAGCAAACCTTCACAACTTTTAGGTCTTGGCGGATAGGCATTGGAATATGTTGTTGGTGTATTGGAGGGCAGGCTGTGGCCATCTCCCACCCCTCCACTTTATGGGTATTCCGTTAAAGGAATTTGGTGGTCGTGGATCCTGTCCAATGCCCTGCTGGTGGCTAGGGCCAGGGCACGACCCCCGGTGACATCAGGGGGAGCTTACAGTTGTATTTGCATCAACAGGCTCCTCCTACTGGTGGTTAACCCTTGTTAGACTCACGCCTTCCTGAGGGGGTGGAGTCAAGCTCTGTTGTTTCATCCAATGCCTAAGTCAATACCTCTCACATGCTGTAATCGATAAAGTTGTGGCCTTTTTTGCCCATTAACCTAATATACTGCATCCATGTGTCTTTCTTATCCTCAAGTAGGTGGAGTGTCCTCTAATCACATTCTTAACCTCTCAGAAACAGTTTTCAGCACAATCCAATGCATGTGTACTTTGACTGGAATAACCATCCAGGGGTCCTTTAACCCTTACCTTTTTTTTTTAACTTGGCTGTAAGTCCCATTGAGCTCAATGGATCTTACTCCCCTTGCAAGTGTGCTCAGAACTGCAGCCTTTCATTTTGCTATTTTACCATTTAATAGTTCACCCCTAGACATGTTGCCTTTAATAGGAAATAATGTTACCACACACAATTTTATTGCACAGTCAAGGAAGGAAAATGTATTTTCATGAAAGCGTGGTCTTCCCTCTTTGGATGCCTTTCATAAGTGTGATTTGTAGATGCTTCTCCCAGTGGTACCATTTTAGAAAGGCGGTTCCAGATTGCACATCTGTGCCTTAGCAATTTTGCACTTCTGCTCCTTGAATCCATATTAGTGCCTTCCCTTCCACAGATGTACAGAACAAGTGGAGTCAAACAGGAGGCCAAAAGCCAGCCGACTACTAATACTACATAAGGGAGATATTCATTTTTCCATTTCTTTAGATCACAGAAGTGCTTGGCTCAGCAGGATTCAATAGTCCCAATATAGATCCATGAATAACAGCACAATCCTATACAGTACTTGTCTTCTCAGAAGTAAGTTCACTTAAGTTCAATAGGGCTTGTGGGTATATGCTTGCACCCTAAGAGTCATCTAAATGTTAAAGCATGGCCAGTAAAAGGATTTTGAGCTGATTAAGCACCAGTATTTTAACCAGCTCATCAATTCACTTTAAACAGACATATTTCATATTTCCTTTTTTCATTCCATATTAAGTACATTCCCACCAATAGGGCCTAAAGCTATAAGCGTCTACAATTAAGATTGACTTCCACTGATGAACCAACTAGCTTTTAATTAAATTGTTAAGATCAGTAGATTAACAAGTTACATCAATCAGTTAATCAGATCAATCAGTTTCCAGCTGATGAATCAAGGTTCCATTGATCAATCTACCAATTTAATCAATTAAGGCCACAAGCCTTAAGGCCACTGAACTGAGCAGGACTTACTTTTGAGTAGACGTGTAAAAGGCTGCACTGCCAAGCTCCTGACCATTTCCTTGCCTCCATCATTTATTTATGCTTTTCTAGAATGTCTAACCTTCCATGACACAATAATAATTACTGGAATTTATAATGGAAATGAAAAGCACATAAAACACCTCCTGAATGCTATACAACCATAATAGTTCTATTTTGCAGATGGGGAACTGAGGCCAAGAGATCCTAGACAGAACCTTTTGCTAAGGTGATAAATATACATACATCCATACATACCAGACTTTTAGAAGACATCTGAAGCCAGCCCTGTTTAGGGAAGCTTTTAATGTTTGATGTATTATAGTATTTTAATATTATATTGGAAGCCGCCCAGAGTGGCTGGGGAAGCCCAGCCAGATGGGCGGGGTATAAATAATAAAATATTTTATTATTATTATTATTATTATTATTATTATTATTATTATATAATATTTTTATTAAAGATTTCTTAGTTTACAAAAATACTCGCATTGTCTTTTTTTTTTCAAGTTGCCAAGTTGCGCTGAAGTGATATTTGAAGTGGGGCCTGTACAGCTTACTTTCGGCTAGCATATCGCAAGACCTCTCACAACAAAATCTGAAAGGTAAATCATTTACAGACCGAGGGCCTTTCTTGAGAGCTCACCAGCATTGGGAGAGAGCTCCGTTGAGAGAGAACTGAGCACCTCAAGGCTAAACTTGGCCTTTTTTGTGACTCCCCCCCCCACCCTTACCTAATAGATCAGGAGTCTGTGGAATGCAATGACCAGAGATTTCCAAGTACGTAACTGTATGCATCCTGAAACATGTACCTATCTTCAAACATTTCCCCTCCTCCTGCAGATTCTCCTTCTCTCTCCTCCCCAATATTGGAGTGTCTTGTGTTTGGCCATCAGTGACTAAGCACCCAGTCGGCAGGTATCCTTCGCACTTTCAGATTGCAATGCTTCCCATTATCTGGAACAAACCCTTCTTTCCTCCTCTTGCTGCTGAGGCCATGATGAGCGTTGGCCCAAAGTTACCCAGTGAGGATCTGAACCCTCGCCTCCCAAATCCTAGTCCAACGCTCTCTTTTTTCCTAGTCTAGCTCCCCAATCTCTATGCTATACCAGCTCTTCAACATGTTGCAGATGCATAAATTGTCACCCGACCCCCCCCCAGTCCACTTTGGTAATACTATTGCAGCTCCTAATATCAGAGGCTCATTCACCTGGGCCTCCCCCCCCCCTTCCCTGCTACAAAATGACTTCGTAGGCCATTGCCTGCCATAACAGCCTCCATGCAAAAGGATAAAGGGGCAGAAATTGGGACATCAGAAACTGGCTATTCTTCTTCAACAAAGGGAGACTCCAGTTAAAACTGCTGGACTAGATTATCAACAGGTTTGACTGTGCTCATCTAGGGCTTAACTGGAACAAAGGCTTTTTGGCCCTGCTCGGTTTTTTTCTTCTGTCCTTACAAGGCTTCTTTTTGTCCCATAGCAAAGGTGTTAAATTAGCATAACAAAAGATAAATTATCAGTTGCAAACTCTTTTGTGGGTTAAGCATCTGTAACTTGCATACATCTTAGCTTTAAGCAAAATTGTCTACTTCTTGCATTTCATAGATCCCGTGTTTACAACAGCCTCCCTCCTTTTCATTATATGCATATATATAGATGAAAGCTTAATTAAGCCAGCCAGTTTTATGCTGCCGCAAGACTGAGTTTCTCTATTTCTTTTAAAACTGCTTTTTCTTTTATTTCCCTTGTCTTTCTTCTTTTGCAGATTAATCTTGAAGGTATCCTTAAGCAAGCCCCGTTGAAAATCTTGTCCTCCTCCCCCCTCAATTGTCTCCTTCTACTTTACTTGAATGGCGTCCCCTCAAGGAGCTCCATAAACCCAGCTCCTTTTATCTCTAACTAGACAGCACAGTGGGAAAGGATTCTCAAGTCCTTGGCTGGCTACAAACCTGGGTTGATGCACCTACATGTTCTGCACACTTCTTAGAAGAGTGATAACACATGTGAATCTCCTCAGATATTTGAGAGGTGCTCCCAAAGTGTGAACTGCTGTATGACATTCATTGCACACTGTCATATTAGAGACCGACAATCTCAGCCTGGCCTACCTTACAGGATTGTTTTGAGGGAAAACAGGGGGGCTTCCCTGCACTTGGTTTTAATGTACAGTGGTACCTCGGGTTAAGTACTTAATTCATTCCGGAGGTTCGTTCTTAACCTGAAACTGTTCTTAACCTGAAGCACCACTTTAGCTAATGGGGCTTCCCGCTGCCACAATTTCTGTTTTCATCCTGAAGCAAAGTTCTTAACCTGAAGCAATATTTCTGGGTTAGAGGAGTCTGTAACCTGAAGCGTATGTAACCCGAGGTAATACTGTGTTGTTTGTTTGTAAGTTGTTTGGGTTGCCTTGGGCAAGGTAAAGCAGCTAACAAATTTATTTAAATAATAATAATACCTTGAACTCCTTCGAGGAAAAGTAGCATCCAAATGTATTATTAGAGGTGGTAGCAAGTAGTAGTAGTAGTAATAATAATAATATGGTTTTTTATTACACTAATTTCTTTTGCCCTGCTGTCATCTCTGATTAAATGGAATTGGCAATTTTCTGAAGTGCAGAACTCTCTAAAACCTGGACAGAGAGACCATAAAAGTATATGGTCCTCCGTGTGCCATTAGTGGTTTAGTCCTGCTGGCCAAGTGACCTGGAAAAGCCGTCTGTGGACAAACGCCTGCTCCCTCAGCCTGAAAGCGAGATGAACGCCGCAACCCCATAGTTGTCTTAACCATCCAGGGGTCCTTTACCTTTTAATACAGTGGTTTTCAAAGGGTGTGGTGTGCCACACTGGTGTGGCAGGAGAGGGTGGCAAGAGTGGTGGCTGAAACATGGACAATCCATGAAGCATTTAAACACTTTAGTGTAGTGTGATTTTATTTTTTTTAAACTTGCAGAATACGGATAGACATCTTTTCAAAATGAAGGAAGAGCAGCAAGTGAGACTGAGGGCAATCCTAGTTGTATTTATCAATATAATGTCTTTCTTATTGATAAGACCATTCGGTGTGGTGCCAGCAAATTTTTATTCTGAAAGTGTGGCCGGGAGAAAAAAGTCTGAGCGCCACTGCTCTAATAGCATCCTTCCTTATTAATCCTATCCCAAGGCGGAATGTTCTGGTTAATGCATGAGGCTGCAGAAACAGGGGAAACACCAAAAGTCACAATAGTGCTGCCCCCACTGAGCCTCTACGCAAGCGGACACTTGGCCTTCCAGCAGCCATTCAAAAATATGAGTTATTCCACACCATTTAACCCTAGTTTAGGAACTTTCCATTAAACGCATGTGATTTTTGCCCCATCGGGGTCGGGCTCCTGTTACCGGGGGTTACATACGGTGGCGAGAGAGCCCCGAGGGGCAACCCACTCCGGCTTAAGCCCTTTGTGGATCGCCACGGGCCGGCTCCCGTTCCATATCCGAGGGGGGCTTGCGTCGCCAAGAGCGCGCACTCCCCCCGTGGCGACGCTCACTGCTTGTTTGCTGCCTGCGCTCAATTCCAGAATTTAGTGCTGCTATTTTCGAAAAAGAACAGCTCGGATTTGGCCTTTCATCGCCCCGGCCTCTCCAGGCCAGCTGTTCCCCTTTACGCGCAGGGGCCATTGCGCTCCGGAGTCTGGAAAGAGAATCGGTGGAAGGAGTGGAGCAGTTAGCAGCAGCGCTTGGGGAAAACAGAGGCGGTGCGGGGGGGAATAAAGCGGCTGGGGGGTGAGGAAGGGGTGGGGTGCTTTGGGGCAGCGCCCCGGGAAACGTGCCCCCCGCTCGACGGCTGGCTTCGCTCCCCTCCCGCCGTGCGCCTTGCAGGCCTGGCGAGCAGGGGCGGGGCGCGCTGCCCGGGCCCGTGGGCGTTCCCGCCCGGCAGAGCCGGCCCCTCGTCGGGGCGGAGGCGGTGAAATAGAGGCGGGAGGGCGGGCCCAGGGACGGGGCTGGCCCGGCGGCGCGACCTCAGCCAGGTAGAGCGAGCTTGGGAGCCTCATGCGCGCGGCTGTCGGGCGGGAGTGAGCGAGGCGAGGCTCCGTTCCGTGCGTCCTGCCTCTTTCGCGCCGAGGCGCGCCTTCCGCATGGCTACGCGGGTGCTGAGCATGAGCGCCCGCCTGGGGCCCGAGGAGCCCGTCTTCGCGCAGCTCAAGCCCGTGCTGGGCGGCCGGGAAGCCGCGCAGTTCCCGGGGCAGGGTCCCGAGGAGATCAAGCAGCAGCAAGCGGGCGCAGCAGCCAGGATCCCCAGCGAGGAGATGGCGCAGGTAAGCGCAGGGCGCGCCTCTCGCGCTCCGTTGTTAAGCAGGAGTGGAGGAGCCTCGGGCATCTTTTCCCACCGGCATCAAAATAGAGATGATTTTGCCTCTGAGCACGGGCAGAGTGCACCTCGTGGCGACGCGTTGCTCGGATCGTGGGCTTTCTCGAGCCCCGGCTCGGAGCGCGCTGGGTGCGCCTCGGCGCTGGCTCGCTTTGGGTGTGTTTGGGGCAGGGAGCCAACTCGGGCTCTCCGAGGTGCGGCTGCCGCTCGCCTTTGCCCCGTCCTAGGTGGACACGATTCCTTTTTACGGCTTTCTTAGGGGCTCTTTGCATTTAAGGGCGAAACCTCGGGCAGCGCCTAGTTCCCCAGAACTCCGCTTGTTAACCACCCGCGATTATTGAACGCGGGTTTCCTCGGTGTGGACGGCGGGGCTTTTCACGCCGCTGCGCTCGAAGGCGCGGCGCAAGACACGCATCTCGCTCTTACGTGCGCATAGGCGAGGAAGTTGCGAGGCTGGTTGCGAGGAGCCAGTTATTCCGGAGCCTTTTCTGCAGCGTCGGTGACGGGCCGCTGCTTCTCTGGGCGGTGCCGGGGAAAGTCAGGCGGCAACTTCGCCAAGCCTAGACGGCGGCGGCGGCGGCTTTGGCAGTTCTTTAGGAACTCGCGGACTTCACAGTTTCCCCATGCCATTCCTCCCTGGAGCAGATGTGTTGACCCATCTCTACCAAACAGAGCCAGCTGCCCTTCGAGGAGGACGCCCCGTCCCTTTTCCAGGCCAGGGCACCCGCTTCCTTCCCCAGGCACCCTTGGGATCCGGGTTGCCGCCCCGCCTAGCGAGCCAGTCGGTGCCAGGCTCCACGTTTCGCCCTGAGAGGGAGTGGGAGTTGCGCAGCACCCACGCACCCACCCCTGGCAGCAGAGGGCCCTGGGGCTGAGCCAGTGCCCAGGCAGCAAGTGGGTGAAGGGGTGGGCGGAGGGGGGGGGAGAAAGAAACTGGCCCGGGCAGTTGTGTTGAAAGCTACAGCTGCCACCTTAGCGCACTTGCTCAGCAGCCGAATTAGAGTGGCTGCCTGTCCCTCTCGCCCACGCACGGTCATTTTAGATGGGGCGAGAGGGAGAAAGGGCAGCGGGGGCGGGGGGGGAGAAAAGAGAGAAGCTCTGGGACTTTTTCTCGTCCCAAAAAACCGGCTGGAAACGGATCCGCATGCAAACAGCTGGACGAGCTAAAACGGGAAAGCACAAACCGCTGGCATTTTTTTTTTTTGTAGGAACGCAACCGTTTTTAATTTGCAACTATTTCTAGCCCTGGGTTGTTCTTATTTGAGCGTTTTCTCCTACGTTTTTATCCTTTTGCAAGCTTTCTTTAAAAAAGAAAAAAGCCCAAATGTCAGTGGATATAATGAGTGGAAAAAGCCTCAAGTGGGTCTAAACAAAGCAATGTTTCTTCTCTCTCTCTTTCTCTCTTTCTCTCTTTCCCTCCCCCCAATCTCCAGCCCAAGTGTGCGCTGGAATATTGGTTTTAATTGATTTGCACAAGGATCTTCTTTATTAGAATGTCGCAATCCCCGAAAGGTGGGTGGGAGGAGCGATGGAGGAAAGTACCTCGCAAGGAAGGCAGCCTGGTTTCAGCGATACTCCCTCTCCCCCCCCCCCCCAGAATAGTGTTTCTGTCATCAAAGCAAGCTCGGTTGGGGTTGTAAACAAGAGCTGGAAAAAGTCGCCTGGCATGTTGGTGCAGATCTTGATCTCAGACAAGGGGGCTGCTGTTTCTCCTTTCTGGTGAGGGCTTTTTGGTGGTGCCTGTGGCTTCAGAGAGGCTCTGAAAATAAACTTGTTTGCCCAATGTTCCTCTGGCCAGCAGACCCTCACTTTGGAGGTATGGAAGTGTTCTGGCATGAATGGACTCCTTACAGAGCAAGGGAGAATGCAGCATTTGCTCACTGGAGGGTACATGATAAATGTTTGACTGGTGACTCTGCTTGTAATGTATCGGGCTGCGTCCACCCACGGATCCCCTCACACCGCTAAACTAGGCAAAAGATCCCCTTTCTCTTTCCCTTGCAGGCTCCCTCCCGGCTGGTAATTAAAGATCTCCTCAAGGACAGGGGTGTTTGCCGATGGATATGGTTTTATAGGCTGACTCAGGATGGGAAACCTTTGCTCTCCAGTCAGGCTGGGTGGCAAATGCATATGCAGGAAGGGGGTCTGTAACAAACGTGGGTCTTTAGGGACCTGTAAATGGCATTCGTTTTGCATTTGAATCTTGAGATCAGGTAACTAGCTCTGGTTTTAAGGTCCCTTCCCCTGTTTTGTCCTGTTTTGAAGCCAGGCAGCATTCATTGGAAAATAGGGACTTGGATTTAGGTGAAGTGCCGCCTTTTCACTGAGGTGGTATAACACAGTCCCTGGGCTGTAGTATTTCAGACTGCAGATGGGGGCTCATTTGCTCAAATAGCACCACCCCCAATACAAACCCTTCCCTTGTACCTAGAAGCCTTGCAACTTGGAGAATTTGGGTGCCAGCAAATTGGGGGAAGTGTTCTGATCTTGTGAGCTGCGCCCCCGCAGTATGAAGTGGTACAGCCACCCACCCACAACTTTCCTAGATTGTGGCTGTTACACGGAAATAGCTTTGTTCATTCTGGGAGCAGATGCAGGTCTTTCTGTTGGTTCTTCTGGGATTGGTTTTCCAAAGCATGAGGTTGGAGGCTCCTAATTAACTTGTTGCAGCGCATTTACACACACTGCTGTTCTCATCCTGCAGGTGTGGCAGGGAATCAAAATGGAAAGTGAAGCTGCTCCTAACCTCATAAGGGCCCAGGGAAAAAAGTTTTACATGGATGCAGTCAGGTCTATGTTTTTCACATCTGCTGCAGTTTCTTGATTCCCTCCATAAAAATTGCACCTTTGAATTTCTTCAAACTCTGAGTATCTTAAGAGGCTAATTTTTAATTAACCAAACGGAGTACAGGATTTGCGTGTAGGAAAGCACGTATTAAAACTGCGCCACCCAACTTTTAATTGCAGTCCTGATAACAAGAGATAGTTGATAAAATCTAAACGCTTTTTAGTGGAATTGCCTTATTGTAGTCAGGAAGTCCTGAAGAGTGAGAACAGCATTTTATTAAATGTTGTAATTTGAACTTCTGGTGTCAAAGCTTTTACCTGTTTGCATTTTTCCCCCACCTAAAGGAACTCTCATATAAAATTAAACCTGCTATTTCTACTCTTTAAGTAGTTACTGTGAAAAATACAACTGACACGATCCAGCCAAAGTTCTAATCCCCACTAATTTCAAAGAGAGAGAGTTAGGCTCATCCTTAAATTGCTTCTGTTTTTTTCAATAGGACATAAGAACTTGATTTTGTCTGGATTGTGTGCTGGGATTCTGAATGGCAACACTTCACTTTTTAATGGATAAATGCTTTTTGTTGGTTTGTTTTGGGAAACGGCCCTGTTAGGTTTTCAGTACCAGGACTTGTACAGAATTGTAAAGTTGGAAGGGACGCTGAGGAACATTCTAGTCCGACCGCCTTCAATGCAGGAATATGCAACTGTCCCATACGGGATCAATCCTGCAACCTCGGCCTTGTCAGCACCGCGCTCTAACCAGCTGAGCTATCCAGACTTAAACCTGTAATATATGAAAGGAGAATAGATGAAAGTGCCATTGGTCCTGTTATCTCTTTTTAGGAGCATTCCCTTGTACAGTATAGTATAGCTAATTTTTTTATCTTCTTGTTGTTCTTCAGGCCCGCTGTGAAATGGAGAAATATCTGACCCCTCAGCTCCCTCCTGCCCCGGTTCTCCCTGAGCATAAAAAGTACCGCCGCGAGAGTGCCTCCGTGGTTGACCAGTTCTTCACCAACAGTGAAGGGGTGCCTTACAGCGTCAACATGAACATCTACCTTCCTGATATCACACAGCTGAGAACGGGCTTGTACAAATCGCAGAGGCCACCGGTCACCCACATCAAGACGGAGCCCGTGACAGCCTTCAGCCACCAGAGCGAAACTGTTGCTCCCGTCCCGAACCCCACCCAGGCGCTCCCCGAGTTCACAAGCATCTTCAGCCCCCACCAGACACCCGACGTCAACAACCTCTTCATCAAGCAGGAGCTTACCACTCCAGATATCCACGTCTCTGTGCCCCAACAAGGTCAGCTGTATCAGCTCCTGAGCTCTCCCGATTTAGACATGCCCAACCCGACTACGCAAGCGGCGGTGATGGACTCCTTCAGTAATGTCTCCATGTCCTCTGCCATGGCAGGCCTTAACACCCTGTCCTCCGCTATGCCGCAGACGACCATGAAGCAGTTTCACGCCATGCCCCCTTGCACATACACCATGCCAAACCAGTTTCTCCAGCAACAAGCCACTTACTTCCCGCCTTCGCCCCCAAGCTCGGAGCCTGGCAGCCCAGACCGGCAAGCGGAAATGCTGCAGAATTTGACCCCTCCTCCATCTTACGCTGCTACGATTGCCTCCAAGATGGCAATCCACAATCCCAGTGTGCCTGCAAACATCCCCATGAATTCGCCAGCCATCCCAGCGCCCAGGTACAACAGGAGGAGTAACCCAGACTTGGAGAAGAGGCGTATTCATTACTGTGATTATCCTGGTAAGCTGGGAAGGGGGGGGTGGAAAAACCACCAGAAGGCTCTCCCTTGACTTCTTCACCGTGTGTTAAATATGAACCATTGTCGGCATGGATCAGAGCAAAAATTAAAAATCAAGCACCTTTCTAGAAACACTTGCCATTGTTCCTTTTGCCCTGTATGGAAACAACAGATGAACAAACATGGTAGCCTACCCAAAAAAGACCAAACTTTTTACAAAAGAGTGGGCCATGGTGGGGAAATAGGTTTACTTGACTTGGACTTCACACAAGTGGGGAACTGCATGTTTGCCGCCTTCCGTGGTGGTAGGGAAGAGGGCAAGGTCTAGGTCAGAACTTATTCCTGACATTTTTTCTATGTGAGGGAGTTATTAGATATGGGGGAGACATTCACCCCAGCACCAGCACCTGAAGTGGTAACAACCCAGGAACCATGTTGGAAGTTCTACCAGCAACTGGGCCTTGGACGTAAACCTTGGGTCAGATTCTTGACTAAATTGAACTTGATACAGTGCAGTCTTAACCATGACTTCTCAGAAGTAAGTCCTATTCAGTAGGGCTCAACTTCCAAGTACGTGGGCTTAGAACTGCAGTTCTAGCCCTGATATGGTAGCCCTCTAGACGTCGTTGAACCAAAACTTCCACAATCCCTTATAATTTTGGCCAGGCTGCCTGGGGCTGATGGAGGGCTGAAGTCAGGAACAGCTGGGCATACAGCTCACTGGTAGTTGGTGACTGCTGTCTGCTGCCAACTCCTTCCTTTTGCTTTCAGCAGGAAGTCCTGTGCGTACACGCATGTCTCCTTAAGGAACGCTTTCATTGGGATCGTGTTCCGTTCCACTCCTAGAAGCCGGCATGACATGCCGTGGTGTGGTAGCACATGAGATGTGGCACTTAACATTGGCTCTGTTTTCTTTACAATGTAGTGGTCTGAGGGAGAGCTAGGCTGTACCTGAGAGTTTTAGATACCTTCTGAGACTAGGGCGGGCCCTTAAATTGCATTGGTTTTTCTCGCTTGCTGTAGAGAATCCACACACCTGCAGAATTGTCTTCTGACATGGTGACAACACTTGTGCTGAACTGGTGTGCAAGACACTATAGATCAGTGTCTCCCAAACTTGGGTCTCCAGCTTTTTTTTGGACTACAACTCCTGTCATCCCTAGCTAGCAGGACCAGTGGTCAGGGTTGATAGGAATTGTAGTCCAAAAACAGCTGGAAACACTGCTCTAGAGCTTGATGCTCTTGTACAGCCGGCCACGTAGCACACACTTGTGTAATTCCTTGCTAGTATAGTTCCTAATATAATAATACGCTATACGTTACTGCTAGGAGTCTTATTTACACATTGAAAGGTATAGTTTATCAACTCGTTGCATATAAGTGAAAGATAAGATGTTGAAAATGGCAGTGAGATTTTGGCGAAATAACAATGCTGTCTGATTAATGGACGTGTTTAGGAATATATAGATATTGGAGTTGACATTCTGGGTGTGTCTGATTGTGCTATTTGTGGGTTTACTGCTATAAACCAGCGTTGGGGTCTGCCCTTTTGCTGTTAGCATATTCCACTAACAGCATATTTGCTATGTGACATATGGCAGGTTTGAGTAACTTTCTTAATATATAGTTAGATCAGCATGTTGGTGATGGCGCTGAATGTTAAATGTTTCTAGATGAGCCTTACGTCTCTTCTGTTTTCTGTCTTAGGTTGCACTAAAGTGTATACGAAGTCTTCCCACTTAAAAGCGCACCTGCGAACTCATACTGGTATGTGTTTACTGTGTTTTAAATGTCCTCTAAATATAAATTGCCCTTCTTTCTTTCTCTGCTTTGCTGAAAGGTTTCATTTGGTTTGCTTCAAGCTGAGAGAGTTATAAATCAGCCAAACAGAGTAGTTAATAAAATGAAAACGGACACTTGTTGAACTTCTTAAAATAAGAGGTTTAATTTGGGCAGTGAATAAATACCCTCTTTGAAGCTCTATCATTCCATCCTGCCCCCCTCCAAACATTTTCCGACAGAATTATGATGCAATTTGGTTGGAGGGTTCTCCCCTACATTGTGTGTGCGTTTCAGTTTCATGGACATAAAACGTTGTTTTTCAATGTCAGCTTAACTATATTAAGGCTGCAGTCCTGTAACACTTACCTGGAATTAAAAACCGGATCGCATTATAAAACACTGAAATCTTCGTACTATTTCAGTTTGTAAAAACAAAACAATAACCCAAACCACACAGTTGTTTTCTTCCAAGTGGTCCCCAAATGACTGTTGTAACCTACCTGAAAGTAATGGGACACTCATCCTCTTAAGACAACTAGTTCTATTTAAATAAGAAGTGTTCTGTGTTTTTTGAAAAAGAGAGAATACATTGTGTGTTTATTAAACTGAACAAGTTGGTTCTGATGTATATTATTCAAGGCACAGTTAGCTCACTTCTGTGCTTAGCACAGAAGCTTTCATCATGTTGCTTACTAGATTATTATTATTATTATTTTGCTATCTTGTGTTTTCGGAGTTCTTCCAAGCTGTAGAATTTCTTGAGCAGATGACTGTTTAGCTTTCTTGGGTCCTGCTGGTTGAACTCATAACAATAACAAAATTCCGTATGCAAATATTTTTAAGTGGTGCATCTGGTGTAGGTTTGTAGCTGGGTCAGTTGTGGAGCCACAGGCCTTGGAATTCAAAAGGTAGCGGGTTCAACCCTAGAGAAGTCCTGGTAGGGCTAGGGGAAATTCCCATCTGAAACCCTGAGGAGCAGCTGTCATTCAGTGCAGACAGTAATGAAAGAGATGCACTAACAGTCTGGCATGATATAAAACAGTGTGAGAGTTCTGATGTTTTCCTGTGTAAAAGTAGACGCACAGCACTTAAAATGAAATGTTTTTTAAAGCAGCCTGAGTGTAGAATAAATGTTATAGTGTTTCCTGAGCATGCATTTGGAATATGCGGAGTAAACTAAAATTCTACATACAGATGCATCAAAGTACTTTGAGTTTTCAAAAGAATATTGTTGTTCAGGTTTTTTTGTGTGTGGCTAGCTCATGTGCATTGAGATTGTGGTTCAAATGGCCTCTTCATACTTCTAAAATTCAAAAGTGTTTTTTTAAAAAAAAACTTAAAAAACTGAAGAGAGATCTGAGGCTCATTTCGCCCGCAGAACAAGGGCATGGATTCAGTGTTTGCTCATTGTCAAAAGACTGAATTGCCTCCGGGCAAAAGTGTTACTATGGAAATGTGGTTTTGATAAACGAAGCTGTTATCTGTTAAAAGAACAGTTGAAAAACAAAACGAAAAACAAAAATGGAAAAGCAATTGTAAGGCAAGAATTCCCAAGATGCCGGAGAGTATACCCGCCCAAAGAGAGTGCCTGCTGTCTCTCAGAACCACCAACCTGCTATTGCCTCCTTGCAAGCCATCTTTTGCTTGTCCATTTCTGCTGCGCTGAGTATCTATGACCGACTCAGTCGCTCCCAATAGCAAGGCAGAACAGAATTGCCCTCCCGTGGGAGAAACACTCCTTCTATATCTCTGCATGAGTTTGGTTCCTTCCACTTGCAGGGCACACCCAAGTGAGTGACTTCTGCAGAAATGTGGGAGCAGCTTTCTCTTGAGTAGGTACCTCCCGCCCTTGGAAGTTTCCTCTTCCTAATCCAGACCACCTAGCTCCAGTGAGGAGCATTAGCTTCCAGGGTTTTCAGATGGGGGTCAGGGTGTGGGGGGAAATCCCTCACAGCCCCGCCAGGCGATTTCCAGGGACTGAACCGGGGACATTCACGTGCAAAGCATATGTTCTGCCACTGACCCTACAGACCTCTGCCGTAAAACGATGTTTGGGAGGTGCTGTTCTAAGGTTTGTACCCATTAGAGAAGATGATAAGTAGAAAGTTTACTTCTACAATAAAAAGTAGAAACCCCCGCCATTTGTGTTTCTCCATTTAAACCAGTTGCACGTTGTGTATGCCACGAATTCATAAACTCTTAGGCAGAATAGCCACCAGGCCTTTGCTAATCCAAGATTTAGCATCAGTTCTCGAAGGCTAAATTTAGCAGCCAGTAGCTTTCAAGTTATTTTAGCTTGAAAATTGTGTAAGCCACCCTGAAACGTGTTGTTTGAAGGGCAGGATATAAATCTGTAAATAAATAAATGTGACATATGTCAGTGCTGCAGCAGTATTTATGAAAAATAATTTATATCCCACTGTTCCTGCTGGAGGCAGTTGTGGAGCTGCGTGCATTAAAAGCAGCAAAACCTCGATGAACAACAGTAACAAAACTCAAGCAGCCAAAATTTCTAGGACGGCTTTAACTGCCCTCCTAAAAAAAGAAGAAGTCAGAATGACAGTAAAAGACTTAAAACTACAAATGTTAAAATATGCTGCTGTTTTTTAAGTATCTATTTGTGCATTCAATAATGTAAAATACCCTGCTGCATAGATGGAAGGAGACTTGATATTTAAAGTGTTCTATAGCTCACAACTACTTGGTAATTTAAAATCAGCACAGAAACAAGTGTGTTGTGCTCTAAAGATTAACACATTTATTATGGTTGGCATAAGTTTTTGTAGATTAGAGTCCTGTTCATCACAGGTCAATGACTCTTAATAGAAAGAAGTCCACACTGAATAAAATCTGGTTGTCTTAAGTACATTACATACTTATCCAAGTCAGTGTTGTACTTTGACATGGAGATAATATGTACTAACATTCTGGAGTTTATATATATATATATATATATATATATATATATATATATATATATATATATGGTGTGCTGTTCAATGATCTGCAACACCCCTTTCGTGGTAAGATAGACACACTCAACTTGAAATGTATTGTTTTTTTGAAGGCTTTTAATGGAAGCACATAAAAGGTGACCGATCTATTTCCACAAGGCTGCCGATGTTTATGTCTGGTCGATGTAACGTGCTGAGTATTCTGAAAGAAGTTTTCCCAGAAGATTATGGGAGCCCTTTGACAAAAAAACCAAAAACCCCAAAACAAAACCCATATTAAATTATGAAGCTTAATTTAGCTGTTTTCCTTAAATTCTTTGTACTCATTTGGCTTAGGAGCACCCCTCCCCCCCAAAAAAAGCTATTTATAAAAACACTGTAGCATGAAAGCTTTAATAAATGTAGGTCATGAAATGCATGTTATTAAAGTTTTGTGTGATACTCTTTCCAATCCCCTTAGGGGTTTAACAGACCTGTTTATCTGGCTGAACTTGTTCTGTAGTATCTATAGAGGACCACTGCTTGTTTTTTCTCTCTCTCTTCCTAACAATCCATTTTAAACTGACTCTCATCCACCCCTCTCTGTGATCTGTCACTTTAAAATACAAAAAGCCTGCAGCAGCAGCAATCTTGCTTTTTTAGAAGTCAAAACAGAGCGTATGCTTTCTTCCTTTGTATTTGGAAACCCTGTGCCTTTTCATAGTATTTATTTAGCAACCTGTCTCCACCTGAACGACTTTCAGGAGGTTTAATGGCATTCTTTTCAGAGCAAACTTAAAGGCAGCAGCGGTTGGTGAGAGAGGTGCTCAGCTCAGAGAGGAGCAAGCTTGTAGGATTTATAAACTGCAAGAAATAAAACAAATGGGCAAGGGACCAAAAAATTAAACAAATACACAGCTTATGTGGGGGTGGTAGGAACAGGCTCTGAGATCCAACTGTTGGGCAAATAAGGGTCTAGCGCTGCTAACCTTTCCATTTCTGTCGCCGTGCCTTTTAAACAGGCTTCGTCTGCAGAGATTCGCGGGTGGGTTTTATCACCATGCTCACACACACACAGGTGTTAAAGGCGCTAGAACAGGCCAGCCCTTTTATCCTGGTCAGTTGGCAATGCTCATAAAGATTTCAGCAGTGATGTGATTTAAAATCTTCTTTTTTAAATGGTTTGCTGTAATTTATTTTCTCAGTCCTGGAGTAGTTAACTTGCTCAAAGGTTTGTTGGATCAACAGTTATGGAGAAGGTTTTAAAGTGAGACAGGGTGCCTATAGTGTTAGTTTTGAATCAGCGATACCTGGGTCCGTGTCTCTTCTGAACGATGTCCTTCACTGGGCTACCTTGGCACAGTCACCATTTCTTGGGCTTAAGGCTGTTGCCCTGTGTATACTGTTTCCCTCCCTCCCCATAAACACAACAGGACTCATTTCAAAGTAGCCAAAGTAACTGAAAAGGATAACTGCCTGTGGGGTGCCCTAAGGAGGCCTGGTGAAAGCAAGCCCTACTCTTCTCATGCTGTAGAAATCTGGGGGTTTAAATTGCCAAAACTCAAAACCGCAACCTGCCTTGATGCCTGAAAATGAGCGAGAGGCCAGGGGAGTTTGGAGAACACAGTCGTACCTTGGACGTCAAACGGAAGTCGACTTCCAAAACGTTCAGAAACCAAAGCACAGCTTCTGATTGGCTGCAGGAAGCTCCTGCAGCCAATCGGAAGCCGCAGAAGCCCCGTCAGACATTCGGCTTCCAAAAATACTTCACAAACAGGAACTGTCACTTCCGGGTTTGCAGTGTTCGGGAGCCAAAATGTTCGAGAACTCAGCTGTTCGAAAACCAAGGTACGACTGTATGGGATCCAGAGCCTCATTCAACCACTGGTTTGCTGGACACACCTGAGCCCGGTCTCTCTAATGCTAATGCCGAGATGCTGCTGGTGATGTCTAAATCTAAATCTGGTCCTCGCTTTCTAGAGCAGGAGTGGGGAACTGTGACCTTTTCCAACTGGAGTTGGAATAAAACGACCTTACGTGAGGCCATAGGTTCTCCTCCCAGCTTCAGAGGGAAATTGGTGCTAAAGTACTTTCTCCAAAGCCACAGGGCAAGGCTTTCTTTCTCCATTGGCTGTGGGCAATAACTTAGTTTCATAACTGACGTTACGCAACCCTCACGATCGTGGACAGAAATCCTTATTATAGGCTGCTGTGCCGTAAACCCTCAAGTAGTGCTATTGGCAGGGTGACCGACCTGAACTCGCTTGCCAGAAGTCAATAAAAGGATTCAAATTGTATTTTGGTTTTCAAAAATAAATAGTTAACTTTTCTGCCGTAGCATTTGCGCATGAGAGATTTCATACAAATGCAACTGCAGCGTTCTAAATAAGTCAAGGCGACCCCCCCTAAGTAGCTCTCCAGTGTTTTTGCAAGCGCTCGGGTTAATTTCTGTAAAGAAGGTGTATCGGTCAAGTTGCCCGGAGGTTTGTTTGTCTCTCTCTCTCTCCCTCTTGCTTGCTCTCCCAGGCCTGAACTTTGTCACCCACAAAGCTGACTGGAGTCCCCCAACCACATATTGTGGCCACCAAATATCCCTTCCCTGTTCTTGGAGGTTCCAAATAGCAATAACAAAACAAGAAATTTAGCAAGGATGCATGGCTTTTTCTTTTTCTTTTTTCTTTTGCTGGTGCCGCATGAATCGTGCAGGCCCTATGTCATCCTGAAATACCCCTGTCCTCCCTAACACAGACGTGAGAGACTTTACTACTAGCTGATACAAAGTCTGCATACGTACAGTGGTAAGCCTAAAACTTACAAGCCTACCTGAGGTTGAGCCGTAGTGCACTCAGTGGAGCTTAGCAGTAGACATGCATAGGATTGCACTGTGAACTCCTGTTTAACGGGGTGAGCAAGCCGCCATTTGCGTTCCTTAGCTCCCCTATCTGGTATGGAAGATGTTTTTGAGCAGCCTCTGGGTCTTTCTGTGTTGGGAGTTTCTGGGCAGACATGTTCGTTGATCACATGCTTGCCTTGCCATTAATAGTTCTGCACTTAATGCTAGAAACTATTTCATCTATCTATAGATATAGCTTGTATATGCTGCCGGGAAATGGAAGCCCCCTCAATGCTTCTGTAACAAGATGCGTACAATCCCTGTTACCAATGTTTTTAAGGCTTGCCCATCTAAAACCTCTGCCTCTGCCCCAACTCTGGTTTTTGATTTCTCTAGCCAGGCACTCTTAAAAACCTTAAAAGGAAACTGTTGTCTGAGAACCAGCGTAGACGGGAGAGACTATTCAGACAGCCTCTAGAATCCAACCTGTTTTTTAAGTTTATTTTTATCACACCATTCCTGCAACCAGCTCAAGGCCTTTCCTCCATTTTATCCTCGGAGGAAGAAGGATGAAATGAGAACAAGTGACTGGCCAGCCCAAGACTTAAGGCTGGTGGGCAACTAGAATGCTGATACGCCCCAATCCAAGTCAGAATCATTTCATATGTGCTTCGGAAGCTTATAGCGTCGCAAGTAGCTCTGTCAAACTAGGGTAAATATCACAGAGGTCCGTGTGTGTCACGGAGGAAGGCTTTGAATTCAGATATGACTGGTGTCTAGCCTGCTGCCTATTGCCCTATTTTGTGGCCAGTCCCAACAGCCTCCTTCCTCTGTTCTGCAAGAAATGAGGCAGTCAAATGGCACAGTCATGGCACCTGCTTCTCTCATTGCTGGCTATTTTAACCGTATTTTACGATTTTTAGTGCTGCTTGCTTGACACATCAGGGGAGGTTGTTGCCGATTCTGGGCTCTCTCCTTCAGAAGGATGGGATGCAAGGAAAATAAACAAATTCAAGATTCCTGCTGTTACCAGGAAGTAAGTTGAGAACAGGGGCAAATGGTGTTGAATCTGTCAATCTTTTGTAAAAACCATCTTTAGTGTGAATGTGCTGAAGAGCCTAATTTCATGAGATGGGACAAGGAACCTTAAAACATGAATATGAATAGCCTCTGGCTGTAGCCATGCTTTTCAGCTGTTGGCAGAAATGCAATTTCTGTATAGGAGAGAGCCATGCCTTCATTTTAGATCCTAGTAATAACATACATAGGGACGTGGGTGGCACTGTGGGTAAAATCTCAGCGCCTAGGACTTGCCGATCGCATGGTCGGCGGTTCGAATCCCCGCGGCGGGGTGCGCTCCCGTCGTTCGGTCCCAGCTCCTGCCCACCTAGCAGTTCGAAAGCACCCTTAAAAGTGCAAGTAGATAAATAGGTAGCGCTTTATAGCGGGAAGGTAAACGGCGTTTCCATGTGCTGCGCTGGTGCCGGCTCGCCAGATGCAGCTTCGTCAGCCTGGCCACATGACCCGGAAGTGTCTGCGGACAGCGCTGGCTCCCGGCCTCTAGAGTGAGATGAGCGCGCAATCCTAGAGTCTGTCAAGACTGGCCCGTATGGGCAGGGGGACCTTTACCTTTACCTTTAATAACATACATGGGACGCAGGTGGCGCTGTGGGTTAAACCACAGAGACTAGGACTTGCCGGCCAGAAGGTCGGCAGTTTGAATCCCCGCGACGGGGTGAGCTCCCGTTGCTCGGTCCCTGCTCCTGCCAACCTAGCTGTTCGAAAGTGCAAGTAGATAAATAGGTACCGCTCTGGTGGGAAGGTAAACGGCGTTTCCATGCGCTGCTCTGGTTCACCAGAAACGGCTTAGTCATGCTGGCCACATGACCCGGAAGCTGTATGCTGGCTCCCTCGGCCAATAAAGCGAGATGAGCACCGCAACCCCAGAGTTGGCCACGACTGGACCTAATGGTCAGGGATCCCTTTACCTTTACCTAATAACATACATGTGGACTTCTTGATCGAACAGCTCCTTCCTTGAGGAACGAATATGCATTCCTGAACTGAGTAAGGCTACCTCTGATAACTAATGAATAGTATGCAGTACTAACAGGTCGAACACAAGATGTGTAATATGATGTTATATCCCTTCACTGTGGATAAGTGTTTGCAGTGTAGTCTTGCTGTTAAAGATCTCTGCTAACTCACTGGTTTTTACCTGGAAGCCGGACCCCTCCCCTCTCAATTGGCAATTGGTTTGTGTACTCTGGGTGCGGGTAAGGACTTCTCTAGCCTTCTGTCTGTGGTCTCATAAAAAAAGCAGGGTGAAAATGGAGTATAAGTTGAAATAACATCAGGGGAGCACAGGGTGCAACACGCATGAATGCAAAGTAATTGGGCAACAATGGCAAATGCTTTGGCATCCATGTTTACGAGCTCTATAAACCCATTCCTTCCTTGGGAGAAAAATAGAGCACAAATGAGATAGGCAGTGTACTTTGTTTTTTTTTTTTAAGTGTTTCCTGTGTGGTTGCAGGTTTTTGCTGTCCAAGATCAGGAGTAGCCGAGCCAAATTTGCCCTCCCCATATCTTTTGTATGCTTCCTAGTGGTTGATCAAATTTTTAATCAAAGCATGGTAAATAAAAAATCCCAGCTGCTTGCATGGGTTGGTGCAGCAGAGGTCCGCCTCTGGACCCCTAGAAGATAAAGTGGCTCTCAAGAATTCAAATGCTGACAAACCCTATGTCTGTTTCAGCAATTCATTTTATGTTGTTATTGTCTTAGAAACCAGTGTGATTTGGGGTTTGCGGAGGGGATAGGAGGCTTAGCGAACTGCTCATGTGTCTCATTTTTATTTGCCATCATGTATTTAACAGTGCCAGCACCAACGAGGCTTTTTTTAGTTCTGACCACCAACAAAATTTTGTTTTTAATTAAATGCCTAATGTCTGCTGAAAGCATGTCACTTGTTCTCTCAGAGGGATTAAGCTTCAGTTCCAGGATATTTGATGCCTGATAAGGAAGACGGTTGCTAGCTGTAAACACGGTTAATTCTGAAAGCACCTCACAAAAACAAATGGGGACTGAGTCAGAGGAATCGCCATTATTTGCTCAGACGCTCCTTAATTGCGACAAATTCTGAAGCTTTCTCTTGGGATCCTCTTGTTACCAGCTCTGCATTCTGAAGCAGATGTTGTTGGACTCCAACTTCTCCCAGGCCAGTGGTTGTGGATGATGGGAGTTGTAGTCTAATAACCTGTAAAGCCAAGGGCCCACCCAGGCTCCTCATTTGTTCTAAAGCAAATGTTGCTTGCTTGCCGATGTGCATCTCCGGGTGAGGAAAGATTTGAAATATTTAGGGCCATCAAATTATAAGTAGCAAAGAGCCTGAAATACATTTATTAGGATCAGCCAAAATGTCAGCCGTTTGCAAGCTTCCAAGTTCTGCAGAATTCTTCATCAGGCTAGATTGCAAAGAAAATACACACAGGTCTCTTGTGAGAAAGCAGCCTTTTTATTAGTTGAAGTTGATGGAATAGCATTATTTGGTAGGTGGCAGTTATCTAACGCCCTGCCCCAAAGTTAAGTCTCATCTACATATGATAGAAGATTCTTCCAGTTTTAAAAAGTACCCTGTCCTAGACGGCTAAATACATTTAACATGATCTCTGATTGAAAGCACGTCTTGTGCTCAAACGGCTCTTGATTTGCCTAGATCGGAGGAGGATTTTTCGACTTAACTTTTTATTGCTTCAAACTGAGTGAGTGGTGGTCTCTGAATCTTAACTATATAAACACTGCCATTGAAAAGGGGATGGCGTTCAGCCTAAAAGTGCCATCTTTGAAGCGTGAAGTGTGAAAATGGCAGAGCACAGCTGAGCAGCTGTGGAACCCAAACCAAAGACGAGGGAACCTTCTCCCTGTATACAGAACATATAAATACACATGCCAGATGGTGTGGATTTATTACAGATCCTCCTTTTAAAATTTGACAAGTCTCTTTTGTGTGTTTGTATGCCTGGTGGAAAGAGACTTGCCTCTACTATACTGTTAGGCTGGGAAGAATTTCTGCCAGTTGGGATTCTCCAATAATCCCAGGCTTTCTCCAGGCAACTTTCGATACAAAAGGGACTTCAAAGTGGGACAGGCTTCTCGTTGGCTGCTGAGGACAACATGCTGTATGCGTTTTTGAGATAACAGAAATAACCTGTGGGTGGGAATAGGGAACTGGTAAAACATCTCACCCGCTTGGTCCTCATTCAGTTCCTCTTCTGTAAAATGGAGATAATAATCGACTCCAAAAGGATGGACATATAATATCCATCCATCCATACCCAAATATCTGATTGCATGATGGAGAAGCAGGTATTTTATTCATGGGGATGGTTTGTCAAGCAGTTGTGCCAACGTTTGGGTTGGCCAGTGCATTTTAACAGCAGTTTCATCTGCAGACGGTAACAGAGCATCGCACGCCTCCTGCTTTCTGCAAATTGAGCTGCATTGAATGGCACAGGAGCAGGCCTTGCTGATATTTTCTGGTCATTTGGCCACTGTAGGATTGAGAATGAAAGAACGTCAGAGTTCCAGTTGTACTGGGCCCACCTGCACCGTAAGACCAAAGTGGTGTTTGCTAAAAGGCCTAACTGGGTTCTGGATGCTTATATCATTGGATAGAGACAGTGTCGTTTAATTTAAGTGTTAAGGCTTTATTTCTTTTTTGGGTGAAAATACTCTATGGTGTGCTCATTTTGAGACAGTTTAAATTTTGTCTGCCTGCTTATTGGGGCCTATAAAAACTAAGGGTCATCGTTGGTTAGAACAGATGGGGGTGTTTTTATTTAAAAAAATAAGCTTTGGTTGCTAAAACTATACCTTTCTTTGGTTATATGGTGCAACAACCTGGAATCACTCTGATGAAGATGACTTTGATACAATCCAAAATAATGTTCCCATGTGCATTACTTGTGAGTCCCACAATGTGTACCTGATACATGTCTTGGAACCAAAATAGCTCTCCCTCTCAAAAACATGTGTTCATGTTTTCATGCTTCTGTATGGGAAGGGGGCGGACCTCCCAATATCGGAGCAACATTGAGGAAAACGTCTTCCCTGACGAGACCCTCTATATCCTGTTCGCACCTAGGGATAGGTTTCTCTAGAGTTTTCTAGAAGGTGAGATGCTTTGTGAACCGCCCTGATTCTCAAAAGTTGGTAGTTGCAAGCTTTATATGCACCAGCAGCAAGAAAGTCACGCCTTGCTTTTTGACCCAAAACAATGTTAAATGATTGGGCTACTATTTAGAATTTTAAAAGGTTTGTGTGTGTTGTGAGTGAACTGTGAATTGGGTGAAACGGGTGCTTCTGTTCCCATTCAGGGCTAACGTATTTCCCACAGGCTTCTGTTGTCTTAGTTGTCCAATAACTGCAGTAAATGTTTCTGTTTGCCTCTATGGGTGTGGACAACCTTGATAAGAAGTGTGTGCAAGACTCCTTTCCCTTTCCTTCTATGCATCGTACTGACAACCTAAGTGTTCGTCAGGTTACTGTAAAAGATTTACCACACTTGTCTCTTGACCTTCCTGTTAAGAATTCAGTTTGGCTTTTGTGGGGCTATCCCACTTTACAGTTGCAATAACCCTATGAGGCGGATTGTGCCAAGAGATAAGGGCATGCCCAAGGCCACTTAGTGCATTTTGTGGCTGAGAGGGAATTTGAATGAACACTCTTCCCGCTATACCACACTGCCTTTCTTTAAGTGGCAGAGTTCCTCTTGTGACACTTTTCGGCTTATGGCTTTCCATGGCTTCAGGAGTACACTTCAGCCAGGAGAAATTTCATTGGGAATGTCTTCCTCATGAGGATTACTACCGTAGCACAATAATAGGGTGAGTGGGATGGAAACAAGATCTGCAAACGCGTGAGAAGATGCGTCTTCCTGCATCCATTTTGTTACCTTAGAGCAGGCACCCCCAAACTCGGCCATCCAGATGTTTTGGGACTACAGCTCCCATCATCCCTGACCACTGGTCCTGTTAGCTAGGGATGATGGGAGTTGTAGTCCCAAAACATCTGGAGGCCCAAGTTTGGGGATTTAGAGTAGCATCTTTTAGATAAACAGGAAGGCCTTTGCTACCTTTATGGTAGTTCGGGGGTGGGATGGGGAACCCATGGCCCTCCAGATGTTATTGGACTCCAGCTCCCATCAGCTTTGGCCAGCATGATGGGAGTCTAACAACATCTGGGGCGAGTTATAGGGCCCCCAATCCCTGCAGTAGTTGATAATACATTGCAGTTAAAACACACACAGACACAGTAGGAGCCACAGTAGAAGGTAGGAGCCATAACAATTTTTTTCAGTAAGACTTGGATCTTGACTTCTTCTTAGACATTTTCTAACATGGGTGGGGTGGACTTGTGGTCCTCTAGCTGTTGGGCATGCTGGCTAGGACAGATGGTGCTTGTAGGTCAACATCTTCCAGAGGGCCACAGTTTCCCCATACATTTATGTAACTGGGTGGTTCCCCCATCACTGGTCAGGGGCATTTCTTTGTGAAAGGAGAAAGGATGTCTTCTTGACATCTCTCCTAGCTGAATTCTAGATGGATGGAAGGAAAGAAGGGAGGGTTTCTGCTGTTCTGGGTCAGAGGTCTTTAAGCCGAGAGGCAATATGGAACCTGTAGCTTTCAAGAAGTTGGGAGACAACTTCTGCTGGTCACAGCCATCATGGTCAGTGGCTAGGGATGATGCAAGAACACCTAGCAAGCCAGTGACTTTCCATCCTAGTATTCCTTAGAATACTCTGTGCAGTGGGGGCATTCCTTGGCGCACAAGTTGGAAAATCCCTTAGAATAATCCCTATCATTCTCAAGCATGACTGGGGCTTTTCAGGCAATTTCTTCTCTTCCCTCCTGTTGGATATATGAATAGAGAATGCTATTTTGGATTAACCTCATTTCGTGCCCACACTCTGCGCTAGACACAATGAACGTTGGTTATTTCAGAAGTGCTTGGAAAAACTAGGCCACGTTCAATGGGCTCACGGTCTAGTTTAGAAGGAAAACGAAAAGCTAACAACTTGACTACGAGAAGGCAAAATAAGGGCAGGAGGTGGCTGAAACAAGTGAGTCAGTGGTGTAGTCCTCTAAATGTCTGCTCAGATGTATCCCACACGCCCTGGTATGTGGGTACAGGACAGCATCTTTGTGGTATGCGTATGAAGACACAAAATAGAGGAATAGAGGTAGAACGAGTGACAGGCAGCTAGGAAAACACAGCAATGAAGGAAGAGAATAGAGAGAAGTCACGCAAGTGACTCAGTTATTCTAAGCCTCTTCCTCTCAGCGGAACACACACTTTATTCACAACTGCAGTGAGGTGTGGGTGGGGAGACAAGCTGGTCTTCATTATCAGAATAAACTTCCCTTTTTTACCTGTTGCCCATGCAACTTATTTTATTGGTCTTGTTTGTACAACTCTGCTTTGTGTGTGTGCATGTGAAATGTTTTGTTTTAGGATTCTTGAATCTCCCTTTCTCAATCCGCTAGAAAACAAAACTCCACCCTGTGGAATCTATTTTAAAGCACGATCCTTTTTTTAAAATTTAAAAAGAAAACACTGTACTCACCGTGCCCTAGGAATAAGAGCGCTGAGTCCCGGTGCAGCAGTTGATTGGAGACTGAAGCAGAGTTGTTTCTCTTCTGTCCCCCAAAATGAAAAATGTGAGTCCAGTTCAGCAGAGGTAGACAGACCATCGAGTGCAGACAGGTGTTTCGAAAGATTACGCTCCACAATCTACCTCCACAATCTACCTTGATATGTAACAGGTGTGGTATAAAATAGAGGGAACAATACTTAACATTCAAATAGTGCTTCTCTAAAGCACTTCAAATGCATCTGTCACCCACACAAAGTCAGAACTATCCCTATGCTATAGAAGATGAAAGGCGCAGAGGTTTGGCAAAGGCTAATCTATTCCCTCATGACAGAGATGAATTTGGAACTCATAACTTTCTGGCTAGATTTGAACCCAGAACTTTTGGGCTTCCAGTTCAACCTGTCTCAAAGATTCGGTTGCCATGGGAGTTTCTAGTACTGCATTAAGATGGGACTTTAAATCTGGTCCACTTGTCTTAAAAACTTTTTTGAACAAGGTTATTTCCCCCCCTCTCCCCCTCTCTTTCAGCAGCAGTCTACAAGTTTTACAGCTGGATTTGCTTGGATTATTTCCCTGAGGGTGACCAGAAGAAAAAAGACAGGGAGGGCTCCTGTATCTTTAATTTATTGTATAAAATAGGGAACTTCAGAAGGTGTAAGCGGTACCTCCTGAAATTGCCTCTTCTATGCAACTCTTAATAGTACTGGAGCCCTCTCCTGTCCCCCCTCCTACGTACAACATTACTTTGTGAATCCATTTCTGAAATTGCCAAAGCTTTATTCATCCATTCTTTAGCTTTTGGAATAACGGGGGGTTTCCCGACACCTAGCTAGAACGATTTTAGATTAGAGTGAATAGTTAAAGATCAGTGATCTGACTGAAAAGGGAAGGGAAAATTGTCAGCCCTACTTTTAAAAAGTTGATCTTGGGATCTGAAATAAGGAGACTTGACTTCCCAAATGTGCTTTCTGTGCTCTTTCAGCTGGGCAGCTCAATCACCCCTCTTTTCTTTCCCAGAATTCTGCCTCTTCCGCCTGCTCCCCACAAAGCCGCTCTCTAAATCTAGATTAGAAGCACACCTTATTTCAAAAGTCCGCCCTCATAGTTGGGAGAAGAGAAGCTGAGCTGGAACCTTTTCCTGGCCTCTGCATTCCTTTACCCCAGAAGTACCTGATATTTTCCCCACTTCCACTATCTGTGTTCCAATTTCCCATCTTTCGTTTGTGCCAAAAAATGCAAAGACCAAAACCACACAACAGAAATTTCCTAGAAATGCAATCTTGGGACCAGAAGAACGCAGAAACACCTGACATTTCACCCCGAAGCTGGAATTTCCCGTTGCAGAACTTGCTTCTCCTAATTTTGAATTCTAGCACCCATGACAACATCCATTGTTGATAAAACAACATCCTAGCAGAAATTGTGATATCATTTACAGGGCAAAAGCATGTAACGTATTTTTAGTCTATCTCAGCATGGTTCAGTAGCTGAAACTTAGCACGGGTAGTTCTGTGGCACCAAGAAGATATTTTTGGTCTTTAGGGTTGGATACTGCATGGAAATGGAAGATCTGGATGTGGGACGCTGTGGTCTTCAGCATTCATCTTCAGGGTACATCAAAAGAAAGATGTGTGTTATTTGTAGCACCAGTAGTCCCTCAATAAGGAGAATGTAGATGGTTATTATTTTTCTGAGTTTCCTTTTCTTATCTTGTACGGTGCGGTCTTGTTCTAAAGTGATTCCAAACCAAATGTTGGTGTTCAACCAACAGTTTAACATAAATGTATTCCACATGCTTTCCAAACTGTGTTTTTTGTATTCTTTAAAAAATAAAAGTAAATAAATCTACTTGCAAGACGGGATGCACATGAGCAATTTCAAGGGCTTAAAATACACTGGGTGATCAACTCACGCCTAACAAAATATTTGAAATCTGTGAGATGATGCAAAAATCCAATTAAAGTTATGAAGAGAGCAAGAAAGGGGGGAAAAACCCTCCTGTTTGAAACATAACTTAAAAGGAAAGCAGTTCTGTTTTCCCAGAAGTGATGTGTATAATATTTCTGGCTTGGGAAGAAAGGGCTGGAGTGTTGCTGCTTCGCCAGAACTTGGTACCAGTTTCCTCCATGCTGTTTTAGTTGAGCAGTGTTGACATTTTAACAAATTCTGTGGAAGCTGCTCTGAAGTGGAGGAGTTCTGCTGGTACTTTAGAGACTCTTTTCTTTCTTTTTTAATCCTTTTTACAGTGAAATAGCTGTTTTAATACAGAGACCATGTTCCAGCACGGTTGTATTTGATGACTGATGGCATTCTTGGGTTTCACAGCCTCTCGATGTTCATTCTAAATTTTCTGGAGAAGAATCAACTATTTTTCTGAAACTTTGCAGCTTCTGTATTTTGTGCAGTCATTAGGCTTGCATTACTGCGTAACCCATAAAAATAGTGAATAAAGGGTTCAGTGTCTCTTTGCTTTTTAAGCAAACAAATCTTGTTAACCTCGGATTCCTCTGCCCCTTATAGCTCAGCACAGCAAAGAAATGGAATAAGTTTTAAAATAACTTGAAGCAGTTTTTGTGTGTGGAACTTGGGTCAAATTTTTCTCTTGGCTAAATGGCCGAGAAGTATGTGCAGATATGTGAGTGATGTTCTTCTGCTCTTTCTCAAAAGCTCTTAGATGTTTCATTTCACCTACCTAAATAGTCACCTGATCTTTCATAGTGTTTTCCATCCTCCTTTTAGGAAAAGGCTGTTACTTACATGAGTCAAGTAATGCATACTGTACCTGACTCTTATCTGGCAATATGTATTGTATACGTGGCTTTAAACTGTATTACTGTTTGTTTTATATGTATAGCAAGCTTGTATGTAGGTCTTCTTTTATATATATATAAACAAACAAGTTGCTATGAGTCATCAGAATGCCCTGGGATCTTGTTTCTGTGGTCACCATATAAGTGAGAATTCAGAAAAACTTAAGGCCCACCTTTCACTGAGCTGAAAAACCCATGTCTCGGCTAGGGTGCCCTAGGACGGAATGTCCACCCCCCAACTCCTCCTAAAAATGGAAAAAGAATCCACTTAGATGACAAACCAGGTTTCCAGAAGGCTAAAACCCTTCTCCATAACATGTTGTTTCCTCATTAGAGGGAATTTCCTTGTATGAAGAAGCATTAAATTCTGCAAACCTGCCCCTGTTTTCTAAAGTGGAGCAGCTCAGTGAGAACTAGCCCTGGCTAGTTAAAAACAATACTCAGAGCTCCACAGTCCTTTCAAAGGTCTAGAATTTTGTAGTTCAGTGTTGTAGTCCCTCTTCTCCATCGCATGTTGGACGCCATTTTGCAGTTGACTCTGCTCACAAACACACTTCTGCTCTTTTTTCCACTTGGTGCAAAAGTAATTCTGCAATGGAGGTTTTAATTATTGGCACGGCATGCCAACATTAGCTGCCTTGGTAATTTATGTGGCTTTAGTGCAGTAATCCCCAAATCATGTTCTTCCTTTCTAAGAATCAAAGCGCCCGTGATGTCCTATGGACAGTTCACTGCTCTGGTCTTGCTTGCTTTCAGCCTTTGTGTGGTTTTTTTTGGGGGTGGGGGTGGATTCTGGCCTGCATGTGACTATCCAGAGTAGTAGTAGTAGTAGTAGTAGTAGTAGTAGTAGTAGTAGTAATTTATTAATGTCACAATCAGATACAGAGGCTGGACCTTTCTGAAGAAAAGTCCTTCTTATCCACTCAAAATCAGAGGCATATGTAACTCCCAAACCTGACAAGGTTTGCTTTTAACAATTCAGAGTGTGTCTCCCTTACTGGCATCTTGAGAAAATGCTGTTCTAGCACCGAAAATGCTGGAGAACACCTTGTCCAAAAGCAGCTGCATAATTCTGGTGGCTTCTCTGAGGTGTAATTTGCTTGCAGAATATTAATTGGCGATCTTGCTCAAGCCGTCAGATTTTTGTGCTGCGTCACATAGAGAATTGCATTTCACATTGCAACATGTTGTCTTTGTGTGGAGGATGCAAATGTTTGAACTCGGTTTGGCTGCTTCTCTGGTGTTCCTACCGTAAGAATGAGAGAAACTCCTTTTGTGCCTCTGAAAGGTGGGAGCAGTTTTTCCACAGGTGGGAACACCCACGAATCATCGAGTGTTTCATAGTCCTAGGACACCAGTGTGAGCAGCCGCCATATTGAAGAACAATAATTTAGTTGAGTCATCCAGGACAGAGAAAATCAGGGCGACAGCATTTCTTTGTCCGATGCACATCCTGCTGTTTCCTACCCCTAAAGAAATAAACTACCTTTTCTATAAGAATTGAGGTTTTTATCCTGTAGTTTTTCATCCCCAACCAAGACAGCAATCCTGAACACTATTAGATGGAAGTAAGTCCCACTGACCAAAGTTGGATTAACGTGTCTACGTACATGTAACTGCATTTGCGCATATCCATTCCCTCTTTCGCCGCCTCCTCCCACCCTTGCCTCCCTCTGGCTCCTGTATCTGGTGTGAGGAACGCAGGGTGTAGCCAGTGAGGGCAAAGAAGGAGTCTACCCTGAAAAAGTAGGGAACTTGGGGGAATGTCTTTTCTGTGGCTACATGCGGCTGAGTTCTCCCAAAACATTCCCCATACTTGGAAATCCACCCTCTCTGGTGTTAGCCTGGCCTCCTTCCTGTTGCCTTCGCATGCTAGTTTTCAGCGTGGAGGCAGTTATTTGGCTGGAGGAAAACGGCAGTCTTGTGATTCTCGCACTTTCACAGAGATTTATTGTTCCCTGTGCTGTTGTGAGAACCCGAGGGATCAGTCCTACACACAAGAAGCTGGTGTAAAGCGAGAGCTGGCCCAAGCCTGGCAGAAGGGAAATGAACCTTGGAAATAATGTTGGAGTTACACCATCCTTTTTGCCAGCTTAACTTGGGTTACCAGGTCAAGTATCCAAGACTTAGGATCCAGCCTATTCCTCTCCGTTCCCAATCCCATCCATAAAACACCCCATTTTTCAGGCTTATGTTCACTTCACACCCTCCCTGTTCAGCTCAGCCAGCTTGGGTGCTGGCTGTGGCAGGATGGGTGGAATAAACTGGTATATCTCCCGCTGAGTTGAGGATGAGGGAGTTACGCCAGCGTAGCCCACCTGTGTCAGGAACCTCCTGCACAGCCAGAGATCTGCTGGATCCTAACCCGCTCACCTTGGCAGATCTTGCTGTGTTTCTCAAACTTCGAGACTCCAGCGGTGGTTGGACTACAACTCCCATCCCTGACCACTGGTCCTGTTAGCCTAGGGATGATGGGAATTGTAGTCCAACAGCAGCTGGAGACTCAAAGTTTGAGAAACACTGTAGATCACACCCTAAGATGATAATTGCATAGTAGAAAAAGCCTTTCACAATCTCTGTTCACTTTTGTATAATGTACAACAGAAGCTATAGAAATGATCCTGATCCTCGAATGACTAAGGTTTAGCCACATAAATAAAACTTCCCTGGAACAGATTCCTTCATACTTAGGAGGAAAAATCTTTTCCCCTGGCCTAACTTTCTATGAATACTCTTCTCATAATTTCAACAAAAATAGTTACAAATTTTATAGGTGTGCTTAAAAATACCCCACTTAGGGTACTAAATTAAATGGCCATATATTTAGCTATCTGCGACAACATGTTCCAAAGGGACTGTGTAAAGCCGTGCAATTAAATCTATATTGGGCACTTACATAAATCTGTGGTCAAAATTTTGGAGGTGTTAAGTATCATACGTGCCAGTTGAAGTCACTGGGAATTGCAGGTACTTGTCACCTCAGAATAGCCGGCTACTTGCGTTGCTAACAGTAGGCCATCAATCAGAAACATTTTGGAGCGGATTCTTCCTGTTAAAAGTATACTTTGGCCGGATGAATCCCACTTTCTAATCTATTGCTGCAGGAAAAGTTTTGGGCGTCAAATCAGGCCCAGAACTGGTTTGCTTGAGAATCTGGCTTTTCACATACTGAGACAAGTCGCTAGATTGCAGGAGGGAAGAAAAAGCTTTGAAAAGTCCTACAGACAAAGGCCTTCCTTTGACTAATGAGTACATAGTTTTTGTGCCCTTTTCCTTGGTTCCTAGTTAAACAAATTCTGGTCTCCTTGTTCCACTTCATCGCATCCTTTCTTTCTACACAATACCAAGAGAGAAGTACACCTGCCAGAAAAGTGGATGTAAACGCAAAGCACACAATTCAGCTAGAATTTGCTGTGACTGAACCGGTGGAACAAGTTTTTAAACGTTGCAGCTAACTTAAGTCCCATTGCTTTCAATGGGGCTTATGAAACTAACTAGTTTCACTGGTTTCAATTGGATTTAGTCATAACATATTTTAGCTGGATTGTGGACTTTGTGTTTACGTCTACTTCTCTGGAAGGCGTACTTCTCTTTTGGTAACGCTTGTCTTTTAATGTCTTTCGTTCTTTCTCTCCTCCCTCCGTCCTCCTCTTCTGTCTTCCTTGAAATGTTCAGTAAACAAACTTTCTTCTGGGTTTATGCCTGCAATTCTAGTGTACATTTTGGGCTAAACTGTATGATGGACATCTCTGGTGTCTGTATACATAACTGGAATAATGTACACCTGTCCCCTGATGTTGAGGTCGTAAGACTGTCATCTAGATATTTCTAAGAAGTGCTATAGTACATTTTTTTATAGTCTTGCTTGCCTTTGAAGCAGCCCTGCGAAAGTTAGCTTCAAGGCGTCTGGACCCCAGGTTCTCAGGTGTCATGTTGCTTTCACAGAGTCCGTAGTGAAGATGAGATTTGAAGCCTGTTGTCACTCATAGCTCTCTCATTTACACAGGAGACAATGAAATGATTAAAAATTGGTGGCTGTAGAGGCATTCCATGTGTACATTTGTGTATGTCTTGATAGAGATGGTGAGAGCCATTAAATGAGGACTGTTGCCATAATACCTTGCATTGCAGCCTCGTCATAGGCATTTCATTGGCTGCTTGGTACAGACATAAACATCTGGAAAAAGTAAGACCTGTTTGACAGTGGAACGGTCTGCCTTCGGAGGTTGTGGACTCTCCTTCCTTGATAGGTTTTTAAGCAGAGGTTTAATTATTATTATTATTATTATTAAGTTAGTTTTATTATTTATACCCCGCCCATCTGGCTGGGTTTCTCCAGCCACTCTGGGCGGCTTCCAACAGAATATTAAAATACAATAACCTCTTAAACATTAAAAGCTTCCCTAAACAGGGCTGCCTTCCGATGTCTTCTAAAAGTCTGGTAGTTGTTTTTCTCTTTGACATCTGATGGGAGGGCGTTCCACAGGGCGGGCGCCACTATCGAGAAGGCCCTCTGCCTGGTTCCCTGTAACTTGGCTTCTTGCAGTGAGGGAACCACCAGAAGGCCCTCGGAGCTGGACCTCTGTGTCCGGGCTGAACGATGGAGGTGGAGACGCTCCTTCAGGTATACTGGACCAAGGCCGTTTCCTGCACAAGATGATCCTTGGGGACTCTTCCAACTCTATGGTTCTATGATTCTATGACCTTTGGTTTGATCCAGCAGGGTGGTTCTTGTGTTGCCCTCTGCCTGACTAAATGTACTCATAATTGCACAGGACTAGTTGTGAAAAGACACTTGAGGACTTCAAGAAATTTATGGGTGGGTTGGTAGTGGAAGCTGAGGCTTCCTTCCTGTGATACTTGAATGCCAGAAGTCCCTGAACATGGAGGAGGAGTCCTTGCTGCCTCTCTTTCTCACGCTTTGGGGTGTCTCAGCTTCAATCTGGAGGCTTCTGATACGACTCAAGCAATGTGAGAAGAAGTGGGAGCACGGCAGCAGCTCCCATGCTGCAAAAGGAGCCCTGAGCATCAATCCACACATGGTGCAAAACAGAGTAGTGGACCGTCCCACATTGCACCGCAAGTGGGAGCGCCAGATTATTGACTGCTCTGCCACGTGGATATATCCCAGCACCTGGAAACCTAACACATAAGGAAGCAGGTTGCCGTAGCTCTCTCGCTGATGTGCTAGCTCACTATATGCAGGGAGCATTTTAGGTCCTCAGTTGGATTGGAATTTGGCTAGTGGTATTGGACTGAGTGGTGACTAATATTTTTGTGTGCTTTCCTTTTTCTTGTTTCCAGGAGAGAAGCCATACAAATGCACATGGGAAGGATGTGACTGGAGATTTGCGCGCTCCGACGAGTTGACCCGCCACTACAGAAAGCACACTGGGGCCAAACCTTTCCAGTGTGCCGTGTGCAGTCGCAGCTTTTCTCGGTCTGACCACTTGGCTCTGCACATGAAGAGACATCAGAACTAGGCCGGACTTTTCCATGAGGCTCTTGGTATCTATGCAACTTCCTAGTGACTCGGTTAAAGTATATATACACGTTCAGATAGAATTAGCTTAAGTGTTTTGACTGCGTATGAACTGCTCTCCATTTTTAAAAGAGGAAAAATTGTGAAAGAAACTGGAAGTGTATATTTTGTATATTTATGAGGAAACAGGGAAGACACTGTGTCACAATACTGATCCATGTTACGGCCACGTGACCTACTCTTCACGCATTTGACTTCAGCCCCTCACAGATGTCATCTCAGGGCTCCCTACCATGGTATATATTTTGCAGATAGGATTAATCGGTTTCATATATGCACAGGCAAAAACATTTTGCCAGAACAGGTTGCACACGCGTGTGGTTTCTGTGCAGTCACGGGAGCCATTTCCCAGATTTTGGCTAAACACGTGTGTTGGGAAGCCAGGGTTTTGCTGTTACCTGTTTTACCACATGGCGACTAATGTTCATACATCACAGTAAGCCGTGAACAAGCAATGTGGCCATGTCTGCTTCCCAGCTACTGCTGCTTCACTACTCCACTTGCGTGAGCAGAAGAAACAAACTGCAGACCATGGCTTAGCGTGTTTTCCAAACCCAGAACCGTGGTTTGTTCCTGCAAACCATGGTCCCAGCTTCAGGTGGCACAGTAAGCAAGGTTTGTGTTGTTCCCACATGCGCCATTTGAGGAGTGGTCAACAAACACACACGGCGACTCTGCTCATTCATGATAAGCTGCGATTTATGGCTTACTGTGAAGTACAAAGATAGCTAGTGCAGTCTGGCAAGCTCTTCTTGTCTGTGGATGTAAACAAGTGTCTATGGATGTATCTGCACCACAGGTATTTAATGCCCATAACCTTTTTCCTGGGGACTCTTGGGGACTGTTTTGTGATGGGGAATCTGTGACAGATCAGACTATGCTCCACAGGATTCCTTGAAGGAAAGCAATGACAGTTAATTGGTATGGAGCTGATTAAAGTATGTTGTATAGCAATGCCCCAGCTCACATCTGCAAAATATAACATGACGAGGTGTCCCTAAATGTAAGTATTATGTCTCAAAAGCTCTGGAATCTATGTTTTTGGGGCCTTGACCAAGACACTCTTGCTCTGGTAAGCAGTGTTTAGGAAAACTAATTTAATTTACAGCTAAGTGAATCTAAGAGGACAAGCCACCATTTATTTTCTGTCAGAATTTTACTGGATGTTTTATTACTTGTTATATTTTATAAAAAAAGTTTTTTTCTGTGGAGATGAAATATATATATATATATATACAAATTCATAAATAGCCATAGAACAAAATGTTCTGTAAGTTGCATGTTTGCTATGACAAAGATTTTGTAAATATGCAGATCAGCTTTTAATGTTTTCTTACAAAAGGATTTTCTAGAAATCAGCTGGGAAAAGTAGCAACCATCTTACTTCGGACAGTTTTAATATGGCACATTTAAAAATTGAACCATCTTTTTAAAATACCTCTCAAAAAAAGTTAGCCGCCTTGGTTTCACATAATGAGCTAGCCATTCAATCGCTTTTTTTATTGTTCACACAGATGTGATGCACTGAGAATTCAAAACAGATCACGCTTCCTCCCCTAAAATGTTTTACAAGTACAAAATATTTGCAAAATATGAACTGTTAAGCAACTGCCAGGAGCTTAAATAACAAGGGTGGATCTGATACATAATGTTAAACCTCTTACTATAAGCTAAACTTAATATTGCTTTAAAAAGAAGGATTTAGAATGTGGGTTTAGAATATCAAAACACTAAGCTGGTTCAACACCAGTACAATCTAATTCTGTGTGGATTTTTTTTGCCCCCGATTCAACTGTATTGAGTGTGCATGTAGCCCTTTCAAACAAGCTGCATTGATCAGCTGTCTGGAGAATGGAAAGGGGTCTGTGGGAATCTGATGTTGGTGTGGTTTGTATCCTGTTTGATCTATATGTCCAGGCCCAGCTCAGGTTCTGGTATCAAATGCACACCACCTGTTTGTGTGTGGCATTCCCGGTGCAGCTAGTGATAATGTGTACTGAAACTTTCTGTGTATTTGTCTATGTAATATGGATCTGGGGGACGGCAGCGGCTGGGACACGACTTGTAGCTTTTGCAAAGGATACTGCAGTTTCTCCTCCCCCAAAGTTTGCTAGTTAAAATGTAAACGATGCTGTAATCCCCCCCAAAAAACAAACAAGCACCCCTTTCTTATTAAAGCATAAACAGGTTTTGTAAAATTGGGAGTTCTAACACTGAGAGGGAATGTTTTCTGCTGCTGGAATCTAGCTCAATATACCATAGCTGAGGACAGGATGAGAGTGGAGGCGGCAGTGTTCCTGCTCGTACTCAAACCTCATCCCGTTTTAAATTGAGGGGAAGGAACTATCAGTCGGAATGCTGTTGCCTAGAGCAAAAAATCCGTGTTTTGTGGCCCTTTGAGCGATGAGCCCTCACTGCTGAAATTCCCTTTTCTGCCTAGCATCTCGCCACACCAACGGCTCCACCATCTTATCTAGCTCAGAATGACAATGAAGGCAAGACGAGTTGAACCACAAAAGAGGGTGAATTTTGAATGTTGGAACCGAACAGGAAAAAGAAAGTCTGGTGTGTTAACTTTCAGCAGTGTTCTGTCTTCAAGAGTAATGGTTCTGTCCATTCTCATGGGTTTCAGAAAATGATCTGTGACTAGTTCCGCTTAAAAAATAATCATCAAGTGGTGCCCTTTCAAACTTAATTTTAATTCAACATAAAATTTCACAGGTTAATCTGTTTCAGAGGCAGTAATGGAAAGAAGTACTAGCAAGCAGCACAAGACAGATACACAAGAGCACCGTGACAAACGGTTTGCCCATGGAACAATTCTGTGCATGCTTGCAAATAAGTCCCACTTTGTTTATTTACTTCTTACACCTTAGCTTTGAAGACTGCTGCCTCAGGCATTATAATAGGTTGAATCCTGACAAAAGCTGAGCACTTCCAGGTCTAATTGGCTTCAGTGGGACAAAATAATGTGTGCTCTTAACAGTGCTTATGTATAGTTACTTGGAAGTAGGTCCTATTACATTCTGTGGGGCTTACTCCCAAGTGAATGTAGAGTTGCAGCTGAGGTCTCTTCGTGGAATCTGAGACCTAAAATCTTGACTAGATTGTAGCTGAGATTGCTATTCAGGTCCTCGTTTACATAGACAAATCCTGTATGAATTCTTGCTGTGCCACCTCTTGCTCAGGAGAAAGGGCAGGATATAAACCAGGCATAGGTAAACTCAGCCCTCCAGATGTTTTGGGACTACAACTCCCACCATCCCTAGCTAACAGGACCCAGTGGTCAGGGATGATGGGAACGGTAGTCTCAAAACATCTGGAGGGCCGAGTTTGCCTATGCCTGATATAAACTGAGTAAATCATAATGCACACCAGAACTTACTGTTATTAGTATGGCCACTCTAGTCTCTTTAGGAAGGGCAAATCTCTCTCTCATGGGCTTTCCATCTTCCCTAACCGCACCTGTCAACAGGTTGGCCTATTCAGTGCATAGTCCTGTTTGACCAATATATATTCCTGGTGGACATCTTAGGCAACACTTTTGAAAGAAGCAGTACTTGGGAGTGCTTTCTTAAAACAGGAGAATGTGTTAAATTATTTCCCTTGGAGACACGCCGTTGGACCATTTCTTTTTCTTGTTCAGTTCCATCAGTTCTCCACTTGACACCAGATTGAGGTTCACTTCTAAGTTGTGCAGATGTAGCACGGCCAGCTTGGGTGTTGGAGAGTATGCTTGGCAGAATCTGACCCACTTGTCTTCTGGCAGGAACGTTGAAGACCTTCGTGAAGACTGGGTTAAAGTCTTAAAAGAGTAAAAATAAGTGTAAAAGAGGAGAGATGTGGACCTCAGCATTCAGGGAACATATGCCACATTGACTTCTCTGCTGAAGAAGCCCTGCTCTTCCATTGCATAGCATGGGGCATGGTTTAGGGATCATAGACAATTTACATGGAGTGTTGTCCTGGCCTCTTGGTTGCTCAAGTGAATTCCGAATGCCCTGAAGCACAGCCAATACTCCTTGTGTTTCCCAAGGGAAGATTAGTAATGATCAGATGAGCTGCCTTCTAAGGAAGCTTGTTGACCACGACAGATCTTCACCCTGATTGAGCCCCTGAATACACTTCCAGGTTTCCCCAGAAAACCACAAATTATTCCGAGCCTTATCCTTCATTGCCAACCAGGTCCTTAATGCTGGACTCCGAGCAACAGAGGAGGAGATTAAGTTGTAGGATACGGTCAGATTGCACCATAAGTAATTCAGTTACACGGGGAGGTGATTTGCGAGGCAAGCTTTCCTTTGCAGCAGAGTTCTGAGCCTTTCCCCCTTCCTAACAGCTAATTAACAAGCTGCTTTAGAAACTCCGGTTTGTTTTTAATACGTTTTTAGCCTATTTCCTTGTTCTTTCCCATTGTGCATGTCTTGGAGCCTAAGATCTGAGGGTAGAGGGTTCTGAAGTTGTGCACAGTGCTGCCTTTGGCACGAGGTGAGACACCCCAGCGTGGGCTCAGAAGCCCTTGCCTGGGCTTTGGGGGTTTCTCTGCATCACAGCCACTGAGCTGCAATGTCATGCTGTCAACCAAAGGGTAGAAACTAAAGTTAACAAACCAACATGCCAAAAAAAGGGGGGAGGGGAGAAAGGCCTCGAAGCAAAACTTTGTTCAGACTATTGTTTGTGTCTTCTATTTATTTTTGTGGTATATGGTAGAGATTTTTTTTTTTAGAAAATTTTCCACAAACTTGATAAATTAAAGTTGTTTATAGCTTTTTTCTAAAAAAAAAAAAAGCATTGCTCTTAATTGTAAATAGATGATGGGAAAAGATGTACATATTTTTTTTGTAAGGCTTCAGATGTTTAATCCTGGAAAAGAAAAACACAAGCATATTGTTTTGCTGCTCTTCCCCTGCTACTCTGCCCCACTCCCTGTCCTTATTTTTGTATGGCGATATATCCTATGCAAATGATCAAGCAAACAGCTGTATCGTTACTGAAAGAGAATGAGATGCGCTATATATATATATATATATATATATATATATATATATATATATATGACCCCCTTTTTTTTTGAAAATAAAAAGTGCCTAAAAGCATTTGTTTGTGTGTGTCAAGAACAGATCTCCTGATTTTTAAAAACCTGTCTTAATTTTAATTTTCAAATTGCTGGGGTACACATAAGAAATAATAGAAAATTATTGTGAGCCCACCTCTCTGCATGTTTTATTATTCCGGACTTGATTTTCTTTAGGCTTATAGCTCCATCAACCTCAGTAATGCAGACACCAGATATTGGGGACCTTTGGCTCTCTAGGTGCTGCTGAATTACAATTCCATCAACTTCTGCAAACATGATCAATGGCCAGGGAAGATGGGAGTTGTGTGTTCTCAGAAAGATGGCTACTTCCTGCATCTCTCTCTGAGTTTCTCCTCTAGGCCCGGTCAAGAGCCATCTCTGAAATTCGCAGCTTCCGAACAGAGGGAGTTTAGCTTGGCTGGACTGCCCCCGAGGTAGAGTTCCACAATTCTGTTGAAATACGTCCAGAATTACATTCCCATGGATTTAATATTTCAAGTAAATGGAATTTGACCAAGGACATCTCAACTTTAACCCAGGAATTTTCAGATCATGTGGGAGAAGGTATTTCCAGAAAGTATCCTGGCTCCATGTTTTATAGTGCTGCTAAGATATGCCTGCTCAGTTTGTTAATAATACTGGAGATTTTGGGTCTGGAGCACCACCTGCAGATTGGCAAACCACCTCGACGATAAGCAACAGGTGCAAGAGTGAGGGATGTTGACTGAATGCACTCATCCCCCTGACGTCTTAAACTCCGCCTCTCCATTTGCTCACTTGACTCTCCACAAACGCATACAGTACAATGACTGTGGTTCAGTCTTCCATTCGTTCCATATAGGAATGCTGTTCTAAAGGTGGATCAAATCGTACATTTCAGGCATGGATTCCACACAGCTGAGTTTTCCTCAACCCGCAGAGGGTACACCATGTCCGGGGGGGGGCGTTTCCCATACACTGAGGCAGCGTGGAGTCATGGGATTCCGGCTCTTTCATATTTAACAGGCCTTCCAACAGTTGTTTTAATGCGATCCTCAGAGAGATGAAGGATTTTTCCATTTTCAGGAATGCTGTAAAGGGCTCTGGCTTGTTTTTAATACATTCTCTTGGAAAGCTCTAGCGGGACATTTCCAGATAGGTTTTATCATCTAAAGAGCGGGCGGCTCCCAAATCTCGGCTGCTTTAATGCATCAGGAAAACAAGCATCTGATTCTCCTAAATGTTAGTGGAAACGGAACAGTTATTAGAGCAACACAAACTTCATCTCTTGACCAGAGAGAGAGAGAGACTGGCCAAGATTCATACTTGATTTTTGGCTTTTGTCATGAATCCTGCACACATGGAAGCTATAAGAGGCTGCCTATGAATTCCCCAGCTTATGTTTCCAGCAGAAGGTATTGAGGGTCTGGAAACCAAGCCTTATGAGGAACGGTTGAGGGAGTTGGGTGTGTTTAGCCTGGAAAAGGAGACTGAGGAGATACGATTCAAATATCTAAAGGGCTGGCACATGGAAGATGGAGCAAGCTTGTTTTCTCCTGCTCCAGGGCTGCAAGACCCAAACCAGGGGTCGGCAAATTTTTTTAGCCGTGGGCCCATCCACTGTCCCTAAGAACTTGTGGCGGGCTGGAGAAGTGGCACCGGGGGTGTGTGGAGCTAGATGACGAGGCAAGGGGGGCAGGTAGTCCTCCCCAGCCCCAGCCGCTATGCTTACCTTCCCTGGGGCTGCCGCCACCACCACCGCCGCTGTTGCTTGTGGATAGGCAGAGTGAGCTTGTCTGCTCTCTGGCCCACAGGAGCACCAGGGCGGCGGAGGGGGGAAGATGAGCAACATGAAAGGGCTGGCTCCAGAGAGGGGCTGCTTAAAATGGCGCTCAGCCCAGCCCAGCCCCCTTCCTCCTCTAGGCAGGGCGGGGACAAGCCAGGAGGAGGGAGGGAGGAGGCACCGCCGCGGTGTGTGTGAGGGGGGAGGAATGGAATGGCGCGGGGGGGGGAACTGCGCAGTACAAACGAACAGAATCCCCATGCCGATCCACGGACAGTCCGTGGGCCGGATCCTGAAGGCAGTTGGGCCTGATCTGGCCCGCGGGCCTCAGTTTGCCGACCCCTGACCCAAACCAATGGGTTCACGTTACAAGAAAGGAGATTCCAGCTAAACAGGAAGAACTTTCTGACGGTAATAGTTGTTTGACCATGGAATGGGCTACCTCAGAAGGTGGTGGACTCTTCTTCCTTGGAGGTTTTTAAACAAGAGGTTGGCCGTATGTCATGGATGCTTCAGTCAAGATTTCTGCATTGCAGGTCATTGGACTAGATGACCCTCAGGTCTGTGATTTTAGGTGTACACACACACAACATGGATGCAGGGGTGGAGTAAGAAGTAACAATAATTTTATTATTTATATGCTGCCCACCTGACTGACTTGCCCCAAGTCACTGTGTGGCTCCGAACAGAATATTAAAAACGCAATAAAACATCAAACACGAAAAACTTCTCTATATATTCCTGTTACTGGAAACAAAAGCAGGAATGGGCCATTTTCACCAGTTTGTGGGATATGACAATATTTAGGTGAGGTGAGGTGAAATAAAGTACTTCTTCACACAATGCATAGCCTACTAACTTACGGAATCAGCTGCTCTAGGATGTTGCAATGGCCACTGGCATGAAGCAATGCTTAGACTCTATATCACGGGTGTCAAACACAAGGCCCGCAGGCCGAATCCGGCCCGCCAGACCTCATCATGTGGCCCGTGTAGCCGCCGCCAGCCTTCACCTTTTATTCTCGCTTTTTTTTTTTGACACAAGAAAGCCGCCTCTTCAGCGCATGCGCGGCAGCCTACAAGCCAGAGAACGTCTGCCCTCTAGCGGCGCCGGCCGTTCTACACAGGAAACCTCCACTTTACATGCATAGTCCTACAGATACAACTGGCCCTTTGAGGGTGACCAAACTGCTGATGCGGCCCCCCAATGAATTTGAGTTTGACACCCCTGCTCTATATGTATAATTATATGTATCAAATGCTACTAGCCATGGCTCAGAAGCAGCGAGGCTCCAGCAGCCGAGGGCCAAACAGCAGAGAAGGGTTGCTGCCTTAATATCTGCCTGTGGACTTTCCTGGTGGCAGCCTACTGACCACTTCTGGAAATGGCATATTAGGGTAGATAGACACTGGCCTTAAATTCCCAGTTGTTATGCAGGAGTAAAGGTAAAGGGACCCCTGACCATTAGGTCCAGTCGTGGCTGATTCTGGGGTTGCGGTGCTCATCTCGCTTTATTGGCCGAGGGAGCCGGCGTACAGCTTCCGGGTCATGTGGCCAGCATGACTAAGCCGCTTCTGGCGAACCAGAGCAGCACACGGAAACGCCGTTTACCTTCCCACCAGAGCAGTACCTATTTATCTACTTGCACTTTGACGTGCTTTCGAACTGCTAGGTTGGCAGGAGCTGGGACCGAGCAACGGGAGCTCACCCCATCGCGGGGATTCGAACTACCGACCTTCTGAACGGCAAGTCCTAGGCTCTGTGGTTTAACCCACAGGAGTAGGGTGACCCAATAAGCAGTACCATGGCTGCATGAGGATTCTGCGGGCTCCAGGATAATTAAGGAAACTTGCAAGGAGAAGCACTATTGCCCTCTCCCCACCCCAGAAAGTAGGGTCTGAGTGAAAGGTGCAGGTGTGTCGTCCTGGATTTTCCCAGTTGCAGCTCTTACCCCATGACCCACACAAGTAAACAGAGTGAAAGTGTTCATTCACTTATAAAGAGCAGGGAAAAGGCAGGAGGAAGCACTGCTTCTGACCCCAGACCCTGTTGGCCAAGGTTTTAGGGGTGGGCTCAAGTGTATTCTGCACCAGCAGTTTTCCCAGCTGCAGAGCCTGTTTGTATGAACCAGGGAAAGCAGAAACCACCACAATTGCTCCCATCTCACAGAAACAGCAAGCTGAGGGGTCTGCCGGGCTGGCAAAAAAATAAAAAATAAACCCTCTAGGACTACAAGGTAATTCAAACCAGCTCTGCATGTATGTTTGAAGGATTCAGTGATAGTAAAAGTACGTGGGCTGCTGCTGCTTTTGTGGGTGGTCTCCGCTTTCTCCAACATTTGGTCAAAAGTTCTTACTCCTCACAGTGCAATCCTGAGCATAAAAGATTGTAGCTTAAGTGCGCCCAGAATAACAGATAAGGCAGCAAATCCTCTGCAGGATAAATAAATCCACTTCAGCCAAAGTTAAAACATGGGCATCCCATTGAATTCAGGAGATCAGGAAGAAGAAGAAGAGTTTGGATTTGACATCCCGCTTTATCACTCCCCTTCAGGAGTCTCAAAGCGGCTAACATTTTCCTTTCCCTTCCTCCCTCACAACAAACACTCTGTGAGGTGAGTGGGGCTGAGAGACTTCAGAGAAGTGTGACTGGCCCAAGGTCACCCAGCAGCTGCATGTGGAGGAGCGGAGATGCGAACCCGGTTCCCCAGATTACGAGTCCACCGCTCTTAACCACTACACCACACTGGCTCTCAATGGGGGAATCTCCCAAACCCTCAGCCAAACTCACCTTCCCTGCACCCGATATCAAAGTCGTGTCTGCAAAGGAGCAAATAGGTGAACCAAACCTATGCTTAGCTGTCTCCCCTTGAAGTCAATAGATTGTAAAAGTGCTTCCCTTTGGCTGTATTCTGCTGCAGGCGCTGAGACAAACTAGACATCATATGCATGTTTGCACTTAGGATGCATTTTTTTAAAATATGCAAACAGCAGCTTCTGGAGGGAGGGAGCGAGTGTTAATTATTGGGGATTGTAAAAGTCTGAGAGGAGAACTTTAGTCCTTTAGTCCATCAAGGGAGGAGGTTAAGCTCCTCCTACCCACCTGCTTCAACCCCTATAATTATCAACCCCCCACCCTTGCATGCTATTTGCATTTTTAAAGAGTGTACATTACATGAAATGACACATTTAGTTCAGTCTTCTTCAGAATATTAAATTGAACATAAGTAAAAGTCTTTCCCCATATGCTTATCATTTTCCACACTCTGGTGGGTATATCAATGCTTTGTCGTCCGTCCCCCCCCCCCGCCAGCCTTTCTGTTATGAAGATGGAACTGAGATCCACTCGTCCTTGCAAAAAGTTCACACATGCTAAAATGCCCTGGGGGGGGGGGGAGAAGATTTACTTCATCTTTGAAATATTAACAGCAGCAATCAAGTGAAATGTGAGCATTTTGAAGGGTACATACCATGCCTCCGGACGTTTCAGCTAATTTCTGCGATATAAAAGGGCTTTTCAGTAACCTCAAAGAAGCAAATCCTCATAAAGACGAGAGAAACCTGATTATCAAATGGTGTCAGCTTGTACCATCTGCAAATACATTAGTCACAGTGATTCCAAATGTTATTTCGTTTAAGCTGAAAGGGGCTATGCACGCCCTTATGGTTTAAGGCAATGCCTGACAACTGTGTAGCCCCCTAACCTCTTCCATATATGCTTTGAAACTGGGCTTTCATGTCTTTTACACCAAGGGCTCTCATGAGTTGCCCTCACTGTGGTGAAATTTTGTGAGCATGCTCAGTACCCTTAGAGCCACAATTCCCCAAATGTGTGCCACGATGAAGCACATAAACTGGGATTCATCCGTCAAAAATGTAGAAATGTCTGGAAGCATGGCAGTCCACGTCAGAAGTGTCATTTTCCTGGAAAAATAGGAGATTTTTGGAGCTCAACATCTTTTGCTTTGGGATTTTCACTTTTTGAAATATGGCAACCTTAACGTAAGCCACTGAAGGATCCTGCAAGCCCAAAATACGCCCCCTCAGAGAAAGCTGCCTGCCCCTCTCTGCATGATTCACTGTTCTGCCCTTGCTTCAGTCCAGTCACGCCATCTGAGGGGCAGATAATTCTGTCACGTGTCTGTGTCTTAGGAGGCTCCCTTTTGTGTCTTGGTGTGTATTGTATTGATCTTTATTACGGCCATTGGCCCATCACACGACAGTTTCCCATACCAACATAATGTACTTAAACCTCCAAATTTAAAACCGCCAAGACTTACAAAAAACAGACAAGAACCAAAGCAAAACCAAACAAAAACAAAAGACCGACATCATTCATTACAATAAATTTGTAACATAAACATTGCCCTCTACTCATAAATTAGTAGAAGACATCAATGGTGAAATCACCTAATTACATCCTAAAACATAGATCATAGTTTAAAAAGATTATCCGAGCCGCACAGGAGTCCGTTTCTCTTCTTTAGGGATAGGACGCTGATCAAGAATCTGGCAACCATGAGTGATCTTAGGGGGTCATCATCATTTAATAGATATCTCAGTTTGGCTTCATTCGTATCATCGGCAATTCCCTTTAGATATTGAGCAAGAAACTTTCCCCATGGCCGATGAGTGAAAAGCACAATCAAAAATTATGTGATGCAACGATTCCGGTGCCCCACAATTACAATCACATAAGAGCGATATTTGTCCATTGGAGAATCTATTTCTCAGCACGTTCGATGGGAAGGTGTTGAATCTTGCCTTTACAAAGGCATATCTATGAGCCGAAGAAGTTAAGGAATTCAAATAGTTTGGGAGCCTTAAGAGGGGTAATAAACCAAGGTTTAGAGGTGAGCAGGTGCCATTGCCCAAGACCATTTTCTGCTGCAAGTCCATCTCCTCTAGTTTACAGGTTACTGTTCTTTTAGCTGGAACTATATCCTGCTCTAGTAATTTGGATGGGGAGATTCCCATTGCCGTAATTTTCAGTTGTAAATTTTTTACCCATGGGCTCTGGAAATCATCTCTCCACATACACTTGGTGTGCCTCACTCTTCCCATCTTGACTTGCACAGGAGAACAAGGGGTGAGCTCCTCCGAGTACAGATAATTCTAAAGGTAAAACCCCCACTTTAATTCAAAAATAAACAGTGTGTCAGCTAGCAGACATTTCGGAAGCACCGGCCTACCAGATATAAAAAGGCAAAGGACACAGTCCAGACCGAAGCGAGCTGTGATTAAATACAAACCAATTCACCACCCCATGGCATTTAAACTGACTTGTTGAGAATTGTTGGCATTTGTCTGTCTCAAGAGACAACAGAGTGCACCTCCAGGCAGGGGAGTGGGGGGGGGGGTCAAACCACCGGAGAATCACAGCACCTGCAGTGGCTGCAGAGACCGCTAATAGCAGGCATGGCCAAACTCGGCCCTCCGGATGTTTGGGGACTACAACTCCCATCATCCCTAGCTAACAGGACCAGTGGTCAGGGATGATGGGAACTGTAGTCCCCAAAAATCTGGAGGGCCGAGTTTGGCCATGCCTAGCTAATAGCAATAGTAGTAGTAATAATAACAACTCGTAACTGCTGCATTGTTTTTGCTGCGTTAGCGATCCCGAAATGACCTCTCTGGGGCACAAGCTTGGGCAGTGTGTAGAATCATAGAGTTGGAAGGAACCACAAGGAAGCCCCTGCAATGTTTTGCCCTAGGTAGAACTCAAACACATGACACTGAGATGAACAGTCTCATGCTCTACCGACTGAGCTATCCTGAGTTCTGTTAGACGTACTGAAATTTAATTGCCATGACTAGCTTAGGTCTGTTAATTTTGAGGGGTCTACTTACTCTGAGTAAAGGTTACTTGACGGCAACGCGTAAGAATTTAGTTAGTCCCATTCTGTTTCTTTCAGAGCCCCTTGGCCATGATTAACTCCGGCTTCATTGCAGCTGATTAGTTCTGTTCAGTACTGTCCTCCCTAAAGGCCTTTTAATCATGGCTGTCGGAGTGCACATTGCTCACAGGTCATATTCTGACACCGACGATGTGATGCTCAGCTATGGTTAAGGCTAACAAGGACAAGTAGGGAAGGTTTTGCGCAGGAGACGAGAAAAGAGGCAGGGAGCACGCACTCCCAATCTCTTGCTCCCAATTTCTTAGCCACGATTAAGAGATGAGATGTTTCACATGCGCACTGGGCAGTGTGGGGAACAGAAAGTCTGGAATCATGATGGGTGTATGTGTGCATTTCTCATGCACATCTGCAGCCTTCCTTAGTTACACTGCTTAGTTGTCAAATGTTTTGGCTCCCGAACGCCGCAAACCCGGAAGTGACTGTTCCTGTTTGCAAACTATTTTTGGAAGCTGAATGTCTGACGGGGTTTCCTTGGCTTCTGATTGGCTGCAGGAGCTTCCTGCACCCGATTAAAAGCCGCGCTTTGCTTTCTGAACATTTTGGAAGTCGACGGACTTCCGGAACGGATTCCATTCAACTTCCAAGGTACGACTGTAATAAATAATAATAATAATAATAATAATAATAATAATAATAATAATAATAAATTTATTGTTAAGCACGGATGTATAATTATTGATGTTTATAAGGCAAAATTGGTTTTTCAAAATGAACTAAATATAAAATATAAAACATAAAAAGGTTAAAAATTAGGGACAAGAACTTGTTGAACTGATGTTTAAATATTGATGTTTATAAGTTAAAATTGGTTTTTCTAAAATGAATTAAATATAAAAAGGTTAAAAATTGGGGACAAGAACTTGTTGAACCAACAATTTGAATTGGAATACAAGAGGGGGAGGTATGGGGAAGTCAGGGAAATATGTCATTGAAAATAAGGACTTTGAATTCTATGTGTTTTTAAATTTTTTTGTTTCTTTTTTTATTATTTTTTGATGTATTATAATGGAAAAATCTTAATAAATATCATTTAAAAAAAAATATTGTTTCTACCCCACTTCCCCAGCCACTCTGGTGGTTCTCAACAGAATATTAAAAACACGATAAAGCATCAAACATGGTGCTCAGTGCAAAACATAAACCAACACTTGGCTGATATAAACCTCTCTTTGCCTCTTTCAGTTAATTAACAATGTGGGTCAGTCAGGGCTCCACCTCAGAAGGTGAAGACACTACCCAAGGAATGTGTGAGGAAGACAAGGTCTTGAACTGGCGGTACTTTATCCAGCCTGTGCGGGAACCTGGAGGGAGACTGCTCACATCAGACAAGGAAGCCACGGTGCACCTATAGGTCAGGTCAGCTGATAATCCTTGACCCCCACCCCATAATGACTTCCTCTTTGAGACTTCCTCCCTGGCCTGAGCAGCGAAAGGACCTCACTGCCTCTGCCTTTCTTCTTGCCGCATCCTTAAATGCACAGGAGCTCACCCAACAGAATGTCAACTTGCTTGAAAGAAACTTACCTGTGTTTGCAAGCAAGCCCCTATCTCTCTCGTTCTCTGACCTTGCTCCAGTTATGAAAACTTTCAGAGCAGGGCAAGTAGGGATCCCATAAAGTAAATGGGCTGTAGATGACAGTCATAAAGAGTAGTGATTCCTAGAACAGATAGATCCCTGTCCAAGTTGCCATGGCACCCCTGAACTAATTTAAAAATAACTCGGTAAAAGGCAGATAATTCTACCCCAAGCATTTCAGAGGGGTGTTGAAGGTTGGATTCCTGCCAGGAAAAAGAAAGAAAGGCGAAAGCAACCCTTTTAACTGCCAGGACCGTGGCTGGCTGGGTAAGTAGATGCTGGCACTTACGATGGCTGGAAGAGCAGGGCGAAATACGGGAGGCGTGTGTTAAATTGTGTAGACTCCGTGTAGAACATAGAAGGAATTTCCTTTTTAAAAGGGGCAAGGAAAGGAGCAGCCTCTTTGAAGCCCAGCGTTTTATGAGATCTCCGTCCTTGGGAGCTGAACAGTAAAGATGACTCGCACCGCTTCGGGCTTTGCAAAATTACTACCAACGAAAAGGCTGAGTAGCTTTATCGAGATGCTGGAGTGGCCATTAAAACTTCAAAGGCAGTGTGTGACTTGAGCTTTACCTGTCACCGTGAAAGATATTTATTATAGGAAGATTTGGGTCCTTAGAAAAAGTTAACAGGGCGATATTAATGTGAAGTCTTGGGTATTATGAGATGGCCTCCCACCCCCAGCCCAGCAGCGTGAGAGATCAGTTGTTTTCATTACATATTGTCCTTGAAAGGCCGTCCAGAGGAAAAGCAGGTGAGAGAGCAAAAAACACGAAAAACCCCACCCTTGGAATGGACTAAGAGTGTCTTCTTCAGCAGCTACGTGCAGCATATAATCAAATCCTCAGTTCCTTCTGCAACTGCCAGGATCCCACTGCTCTCGAAGGGACAACCACTGGTGTTTGTTCTGCTCCCTTTTAGTAAAATACTGTCACAGACCCTCCAAGTGCCCCTATTTTCCAGGGACCGCCCTGGATTTACAGAAGCCGTCCCAGTTTCTGATTTGATCCTGGAATGTCCCACTCTTCCTTAGGACACCCCTATTTTCATCGTAGACATGTTGGTGGGCATAGAGTCATGCGACCCCCTGGTCAAGGAGATAAGTAACCTGTATAGGGATGTGGTTTTTTAAAGGATTAATGTTTTATTACTTTTTTATATTTTTGAAGCTATCCAGAGGGGCTGGGGCAACCCAGTCAAATGGGCAGGATATACATAAAATTATTATTATTATTATTATTATTATTATTATTATTATTATTATTATTGAACAGGATGTCCCTATTTTCATCAGAAAAATGTTGGCGAGTTTGGTGTCACACTGGGGCAGTATGGGAAATTTAAATGGCGTCTGGTGGTGCCAGCGTCTCTACCTCCCCTGACAGGTTGGCCCACCAACTTATGAGAGGTCCACTTTGCTGAGAGATTCCTCAGGCCTGAAATTATTCCTGCCAAATTTCCCAAAGCTTCTGAGGCTTCCCCCTGGAATTATGGGACTGATACCCCCTTTAGAGGACGCGGGTGGTGCTGTGGGTTAAACCACAGAGCCTAGAACTTGCCGATCAGAAGGTTGGCGGTTCAAATCCCCGCGGTGGGGTGAGCTCCCGTTGCTCGGTCCCTGCTCCTGCCAACCTAGCAGTTCGAAAGCACGTCAAAGTGCAAGTAGATAAATAGGTACCACTCCGGCGGGAAGGTAAACAGCGTTTCCGTGCGCAGCTCTGGTTCGCCAGAAGCGGCTCAGTCATGCTGGCCACATGACCCGGAAGCTGTACGCTGGCTCCCTCGGCCAGTAAAGCGAGATGAGCGCCGCAACCCCAGAGTCGGTCACGACTGGACCTAATGGTCAGGGGTCCCTTTACCTTTTTACCCCCTTTGGCAATGTGTAACAGCAAGAAGTACCTACCTGGACAGCAGCCCATCCTTATTGTGTCTGCACGAGTCACTGTTGTGGGTGTGGCTTCTGTCTGAGAGGCATGCCCACAGTGTAGACGCATGCAAAGTCTGCTCCTCTGAGGACAGGTAATGCTGTTACGTCTCTGCAAGGGAGTAATTACATGATTCCATCACACCTGCAGGAAAGGTACAGCAGAATTAGCTGCCCTCAGCAGAGGCTGTCTGAGAGCAGGCAAGGCCAGAGCAATTAATCATGCAGAGATGCTGTGGGCACCTCCTCTATTAGGACTTGGGGCCCAGAGGAACCTTTAATCATATAATTTACTTCTTGCAGCATATTAGCAGACCTCACACAGCATGCCGTTTGGAAATCCCTCCTCTAATCTGAGTGTAATGGTGGCTTCATTGGAAAGAAGATCAGGCAGTGCAAAGTTTTCTTTTGATCTATTCTTTGATATTTAGCCTAATTTGCACTAGAGGGGTTGCTCATTTGGGCTCTGTTTTATCTATGCTAAAGGAGAACACCTGAAAGGAACATTACTTTGGGCAATCTGCCGTCTGCCACCAACAAAATGCAAAGTGGGATTCAGATTACCATTTGCAACCATATAGAACAAATTAGTTTTTTTCTGGCCTGCGCCTGAACAGGAGGTTGCATGCCTCTCTGGGGGAAGAAAAGCAGGATGGAAATGTACTAAATAAAATGCATTTACTGTAATCCAACATTTGCAGCCCAATATTTACCCAATTTGTACAACTTACTGTATTTTTCGCTCTATAAGACGCACCAGACCATAAGACGCATCTAGTTTTTGGAGGAGGAAAACAAGAAAAAAAGTATTCTGAATCTCAGAAGCCAGAACAGCAAGAGGAATCGCTGCACAGTGAAACCAGCAATCCCTCTTGCTGTTCTGGCTTCTGGGATAGCTGCGCAGCCTGCATTCGCTCCATAAGACGCACACACATTTCCCCTTACTTTTTAGGAGGGAAAATGTGAGTCTTATAGAGCAAAAAATACGGTAATTTGTATAATTCTTTTAACATCAAATTCTGTACTTTTAATTATTGCAAACTGCCCTGGAATCTATTCTCAGGAAGGGTGATGTGTAAATACAGTATGTTAAATAAAAACAAATAATATAAATTACAATGGCAGGAGGAAAAAACAACGCTATAGGATTGTAAGAACTCAGAAACTTTCAGCAACCTGGTATTTTCCAGATGTTGTGGTCCTCCACAACATCAGGTCCAGCCAGCATGGTCCCTGGTTGATGAGATTTGTTGTTGCAGAAGACTTCTAGTCTCCAACTGTGGCCTACCAGGTACCGATGGGAAACCACCAACCGACTTTGAGAGTTGGTTTTTGTTGTTGTCATTTTTACAATCAAATGGTATAAATGATGATTTGGCAATGACAAACCTAGACAGCATCTTAAAAAGCAGAGACATCACCTTGCCAACAAAGGTCTGTATAGTTAAAGCTATGGTTCCCCCCCCCCTTCATGGATCATTGCCTTGCCGTGGCGAAGGGGCTTGAAGAACTCAGAGAAGCTATGAACTATGCCGAGCAGGGCACCCAAGATGAACAGGTCATAGTGGAGAGTTTTGACCAAACGTGATCCACCTGGAGGAGGAACCGGCAAGCCACTCCAGTATCCCTGCCAAGAAAACTCCATGGACAAAGACAACAGGCATATAAAAGTTATGACGCTGGAAGATGAGCCCCTCAGGTCGGAAGGCGTCCAACATGCTACTGGGGAAGAGCGGAGGACAAGTACAAGTAGATCCAGAGCTGATGAAGCGGCTGGGCCAAAGCCGAAAGGACGCTCAGTTGCGGATATGCCTGGAAGCGAAAGGAAAGTCCAATGCTGTAAAGAAAAATATTGCATAGGAACCTGGAATGTAAGAACCATGAACCTGGGTAAGTTGGATGTGGTCAAAAATGAGATGGCAAGAATAAATATTGACATCCTGGGCATCAGTGAACTAAAATGGACAGGAATGGGCGAATTCAGTTCGGATGACCATCATGTCTACTACTGTGGGCAAGAAACCCGCAAAAGAAATGGAGTGGCCCTCATAGTCAACAAAAGAGTGGTGAAAGCTGTACTGGGATACAATCTCAAAAATGATAGAATGATCTTGATATGAATCCAAGGCAGACCTTTTAACATAACAGTAATCCAAGTTTATGCGCCAACTACTGGTGCTGAAGAAACTGAAATTGACCAATTCTATGAAGACTTACAAGACCTCATAGAAGTGACACCAAAGAAGGGTGTTCTTCTCATTATAGGGGATTGGAATGCTAAAGTAGGGAATCAAGATATAAAAGGAACAACTGGCAAGTTTGGCCTTGGAGAGCAAAACGAAGCAGGGCAAAGGCTAATAGAGTTCTGTCAAGAGAACAAGCTGGTCATCACAAACACGCTTTTCCAACAACACAAGAGACGACTCTACACGTGGACATCACCAGATGGGCAGCATCGAAATCAGATTGATTATATTCTCTGCAGCCAAAGATGGAGAAGCTCTATACAGTCAGCAAAAACAAGACCTGGAGCTGACTGTGGCTCAGATCATCAGCTTCTTATAGCAAAATTCAACTGAAGAAAGTGGGAAAAACCACTGGGCCGGTAAGATACAATCTAAATCAAATCCCTTATGACTACACAGTGGAAGTGAGGAACAGGTTTAAGGATTTAGATTTGCTGGACAGAGTGCCTGAAGAACTATGGATGGAGGCTCATAACATTATACAGGAGGCAGCAACAAAAACCATCCCAATGAAAAGGAAATGCAAGAAAGCAAAGTGGCTGTCCAACGAGGCCTTACAAATAGCGGGGGAGAGAAGGCAAGCAAAATGCGAGGGAGATAGAGAAAGATACAGGAAATTGAATGCAGATTTCCAAAAAATAGCAAGGAGAGACAAGAAGGCCTTCTTAAACGAGCAATGCAAAGAAATAGAGGAAAACAACAGAATGGGAAGAACCAGAGATCTGTTCAAGAAGAGGAGATATGAAAGGAACATTTCGTTCAAAGATTGCCATAATCAAGGACAAAAGTGGTAAGGACCTAACAGAAGCAGAAAACATCAAGAAGAGGTGGCAAGAATACACAGAGGAATTATACCAGAAAGATATGGATGTCTCGTACACCCCAGGTAGTATGGTTGCTGACCTTGAGCCAGACATCCTGGAGAATGAAGTCAAATGGGCCTTAGAAAGCACTGCAGATAACAAGGCCAGTGGAAGTGATGGTATTCCAGCTGAACTATTTAAAATTTTAAAAGATGATGCTGTTAAGGTGCTACACTCAATATGCCAGGAAGTTTGGAAAACTCAGCAGTGGCCAGAGGATTGGAGAAGATCAGTCTACATCCCAATCCCAAAGAAGGGCAGTGCTAAAGAATGCTCCAACTACCGCACAATTTCACTCATTTCACACGCTAGCAAGGTTATGCTTAAAATTCTACAAGGAAGGCTCAAGCAGTATGTGGACCGAGAACTCCCAGAAGTGCAAGCTGGATTTAGAAGAGGCAGAGGAACCAGAGACCAAATTGCAAACATGCGCTGGATTATGGAGAAAGCTAGAGAGTTCCAGAAAGACATCTACTTCTGCTTCATTGACTATGCAAAAGCCTTTGACTGTGTCGACCACAGCAAACTATGGCAAGTTCTTAAAGAAATGGGAGTGCCTGATCACCTCATCTGTCTCCTGAGAAATCTCTATGTGGGACAAGAAGCTACAGTTAGAACTGGATATGGAACAACTGATTGGTTCAAAATTGGGAAAGGAGTACGACAAGGCTGTATATTGTCTCCCTGCTTATTTAACTTATATGCAGAATTAATCATGCGAAAGGCTGGGCTGGATGAATCCCTAGCCGGAATTAAGATGGCCGGAAGTAATATCAACAACCTCAGATATGCAGATGACACAACCTTGATGGCAGAAAGTGAGGAGGAATTAAAGAACCTTTTATTGAGGGTGAAAGAGGAGAGCACAAAATATGGTCTGAAGCTCAACATCAAAAAAACGAAGATCATGGCCACTGGTCCCATCACCTCCTGGCAAATAGAAGGGGAAGAAATGGAGGCAGTGAGAGATTTTACTTTCTTGGGCTCCATGATCACTGCAGATGGTGACAGCAGCCACGAAATTAAGAGACGCCTGCTTCTTGGGAGGAAAGCAATGACAAACCTAGACAGCATCTTAAAAAGTAGAGACATCACCTTGCCAACAAAGGTCCGTATAGTAAAAGCTATGGTTTTCCCAGTAGTGATGTATGGAAGTGAGAGCTGGACCATAAAGAAGGCTGATCGCCGACGAATTGATGCTTTTGAATTATGGTGCTGGAGGAGACTCTTGAGAGTCCCATGGACTGCAAGAAGATCAAACCTATCCATTCTGAAGGAAATCAGCCCTTAGTGCTCACTGGAAGGACAGATCGTGAAGCTGAGGCTCCAATACTTTGGCTACCTCATGAGAAGAGAAGACTCCCTGGAAAAGACCCTGATGTTGGGAAAGATGGAGGGCACAAGGAGAAGGGGATGACAGAGGACGAGATGGTTGGACAGTGTTCTCGAAGCTTCCAGCATGAGTTTGACCAAACTGCAGGAGGCAGTGGAAGACAGAAGTGCCTGGCGTGCTCTGGTCCAGGGGGTCACGAAGAGTCGGACACGACTAAACAACAACAGCAACAATCCTCTCTTGTTTTCCCCTGTACTGCAAAGCATACTGCTTCTGCACACAGGCATTCCACTTAAGTGTTCAGGCCAACAGCTACCCACAAATGCACACCATGCATTTGCTTAATCCTAAAAATTTAGTGGCCATCAGTTATATGGACTGAGCGATTGCCTATTTTGAACCCACCACTAGTCAAGTTCATGGGATAATAACCCCAAGTTCTGCTTGACTGCAAGGTGACATTTGATTCCAACTAAAGGGATGCGGCTTAGTGGCAAACTATCTGCTTGTTTTCCAGCTTCGGGATCCATCATTTCCAGGCTGAACTGGAAGAGACCAGTGTCTGAAATCCTGGAAAGTCAGTAGAGAAACTACCAGTCAGTAGAGACAGCAGAGACACTATTCAGCTTCATGGACCAATGCTCTGACTCAGTATAAGAGGACTTCCTATGTTACTAATACTAATGGTCATGATGGATTCTTCCCCTCCACCCCATATATATACTACTTGTTTTATGGGCTTTGATGTCTTGAAGGCAGGGCTCTATACGTCAATCCTATGCTTGTACTCTCATATCTGTCTTTAATACCATAACATTTCTGCAAGACTGGTGTAGCCTCATCTTTTTTTGATGACAGACTGTGCATCAGCTCACCCTTGGGGCAACAAGCTTAAGAACCTGAGAAATTGACCTGACCCTTGGAGGCACTTTCAGGGTTGGCCGTTATGCCAGTCATTGATAAGCATGTAGATAAATGCTTCTGATTTTGATTACTGAATTCAAGCTAGCTCTTCTATGGCTCGGGGCTGAGACCAGAAGAAGAATCTGGTCATGCAGGCTTCTGAGTGTTGGAGAGTCTCTCTCAGGAAGCAGCTACTGGAAAGCTCTTATGGAGAGCTCCATGCAGGATGAGGGAAAATACATGAAGAGCCTTCTGGATTCAGGCCAAAGGCTTATAAATCCAACATTGTGTTTGCCACAGTGGCCAACCAGATGTGTTTGGGGTGCTCACAAACAGGACATGGGTGAAACTGTTATTCCCAGTGGCAGGTATTCAGAGGCACAACCCCTTTGATTCTGAAGGTAGTTATAGCCATCATGTCTTTCTGCTGACATCCTCAAATAACCATTCCTTCCCAGAAACCATCTCAGCTGCTGGTTTCATGCCTTCACTGTCAAACGAGATCCAGCTGAGGCAGCAGATATTGTGCCTTTGGATATTACAGGGTGATCTGCCAGCATTTCTGGAGCGAACAGCTCAGAAACAGAGAAGTTCACCTGTAGCTGGGAATCTGCATGGCGCACCCTCAAGAGTTCTGGAACAGCTAAAGTCAAATTGACCCTTGTCTAACAAAAATGTGGCTAAAAATGGCCTACTTAGCAGAGGATTTGAAAGACAGAGGTGATGCAACAGCAAGCTTTAAAAAGGTATCCAAGGAGGAACCAGGAAATTATAGACCTTTTGGTCTAGTGTCTGTCTGGGTGGAAAGCATGACTAAATCTAGAATTATTAAGCGTATAATAGAACAAGCTTTGCTGAAGAAAAACCAGCAGGGCTTCTACAAAGGGAAAGCCTGACCCCCTCAGCCTTTTATAATTCTTCCATAGTGTCCACAAACATCTAGGTGATATGGTGCCCAATTCTATACTTGGGACTGCCAACAAGGATTTGACGAATTCCATGGCTAAGCAGATCACTAACAAGTAAAAAATTGGAAGCAGAGGATCTGAATGGAAAGTTTTCACAACGAAGAGAAGCAAGCGACAGGGTCCCTTGGAGATCTGAAATGGGATCAGTGCTTTTTAATCCATTCATAAATGATCAGGCTCCAGGGATAAGGGGTACCAGATGTCACAATATTGTTCAGGATGTAAAAAACCTAAGCGTTATATGAAGAATCTCAGAAAAAGATCTTCCTAGATGGGTGAATGGACAACGAAATGTCAAACTGCATTCAAGGCCAATAAATGATGTAAAGGAGCAACAAATCCCAGTTTTGCATATAAATTAACAGAGTCTGAGCTGGCAGTGACGAACCTAGGAAGAAATCTTGGGGATGTGTTCAATGAAATCTTGAAGGCTGTGTGTGGTGGGCTGCAGTGAGAAATATTATAAATCTACACATGCATGCAAGAACACTGATATAGTTACATTTGGAACATTGTGTTTCATTCCGATTGCCCAATCTTAAAAAAGAAAAAGTAAATAATCTCCAATCATCCTGAGGACATTGAGGTTGATCTTCAACACATTTGTTCAATACCAGTATAGGGTGAAGAAAAGGATGACAGTGGTGGATATAATAATATAAATATTTTCAGAATCTGTGCTTCCAAGGGTTAAGAACAGTACACAGAGGCTGGGAGTGAAAATGCAGGTTTCGTGTGCTAACCCAGCCGATGGCTCTCTGGCTGCAGTTTGAGTTCAGGTCCATGTGATTGCTGCAAGTTTCTCTCAAACACTTGGAATGTATTAACAAGATAACTTGACTTTCAAAGAATGGGCAAGGGTTTGCTAAATAAGATACACTAAAAAAAAAGCAAAGCTGTTGAGCCACTTCTTAGCTATTACAGGAAAGAAAGCAGCGACGCTCTTGAAGTCAAAACTTAGTATTATTAGGGACCCTGCGCTTATCTCAGCTGGGTCTCAGCTCTTAGCAGATAAAGACTAACTAATCGTGATCAGAGCGTTTCTGCCAGCCTAGCAACCCATTCAACAGCTTCTTATTATGCCTATAAATCACTAGACGATAAGGAGAGTTGCACTCATAAGGTCTGGCTGAAAAAGAATCAATAGACGTTACTATTATGAGCTCAATTTACAATGGAAATCAGTGAGGCCTGTATGGAAATAAATCAAACAGTAAGGATGAATAGGCTGTAATTTTTCTGATTAACAAATGTTTTGCTTGTCATGAGGTCTTAAGAGCTGCTCTTAGCTTTTTAAAGGTCCAAAACAGGTTTCAGAAAAGTATATATTTACACTGGGGAGCTGAACACACATGCACACACACCTACCGCTATTAGCATTCGAAGGCATACATGCACACAAAACGGGATATTGTCTTGAAATGCCTTTTGTGCGGGGCCATTTAGAGCAGGCATGCCCGCAAAATAGCCAGGGGGGAAAAACAACCTGGAAGAAACCTCAAAAGGTTGCTATAGAAATGTATCCAAAACAACAAATTGTACATCCCACTTCCCCGCTGAAATCGAAAATATAGAAGTAGCATTTTGCTGCTTGAAGCCAGTAAGATTCTACAAACAAACGCCATGGCTGCAGTCCAAAGCAAATTCAAATGGTGAGCTTTTCCTGGGCCGTACCACTTCGTGCTGTGGAAGGGGAATTGCATGTTTTAATGTTCTCCACGAAGAAGAAACCTTTCACACGGGAAACTAGCTTGTCAGGGAGAAGCAATCTGCCTAGCCTCCTTCCTGATATGCTTCTTGCCTACATGCAATGTTCTTCTTGGAGGAACTATAACAACTCTGCAATCTCCTAGCTGCAGCCCAAGATGGAACAGTCCAATAAAATATCTACCACTTGATTCTACTGAGTGTGTAGATTGGCCCTTGCTTGGACGAAACAGCCGTTGGAAATGGCTGCAAACTGATTCACCAGCAAGGAGAAAGGGGAGAGAAATGCAAATATTTGAAAATGAGCAAGGCTGCCTCTTTTATTCCTCAGAAATGCCATAACCAAGGATAGGTAACGCAGACCTGGCGGGCAAATCATTCTTTACAGATAAAATGAATGACTAATTCACAAGTGTATGCTAAGAAGTGTGCTATATCCTGAAATGATACAATTGCTGTAGATTTACTGGCAAATGTCAACATGTTAGCACATAACTGTTTGCACAGTTGCACTATCAGTGAAGTGCTTCCTCTATGGTTGACCCTTAGAGAAGAATTGCGAAGCCTAGTGGATTTCCTGCAATTTGGATCCTGGCTTGCTTGCTCTCCCCCAGTGCAAGGTCGCCATCATGTCTAAAAGCAGACCAACATAATATTGGTTAATTGTGCCATTTTCTTCCATTTCCAAATGGCTCTGCAAACTCTGCAAAAAGGAGAGCATATCCTTTATTACAGCAGCGATGTGTTCCGTAATGAAGTTCAAAATTGGTTGTTTGCTTTTATATTGGTCATTAGAGAGCCAACACTGACCTTCCGAAAACTGTGTGCTTTTTCCTTTCAAATATCATCCATCTATCTAAGCACAAAGCAATGGGACATTTTGATGTTCCCAATTTTTCATCATCAACAATACCCATATGCAGATACCCGTAATGTTAAAATGTCAATGTTGTGGGCCATTCAAAATAAGGAAAGCTACATATTCACTCAAATATATATGGCAAGGCTGGGCCAAGACAACCTGTCGTCCTACATGGCTGTGATCCCAGAGACTCAACCCAGGGTCCCAAAATGTTACAGAGAACACTATGGTGGAAAACGCTAGGGCATGAATTTCAGTTCACACACAGCCAAATGCACTTAAAGAACTATAGGCACACCTAAGCATTCTGTGGGATATCGCAAGGGATTCTGGAATGCTCCTCAGATCGCATGTTGCCTCATTGCTGTCCTCAAATAAATTGCTTGTGTGGTCATGCTGGCAACACAAAGGTTGGCATTTTCTCAGCCTGTGTGTTCAACCAGTAAATGGTATGAGTACAAATGCCAATTCTGTCGCTGTTATGCTGTTATGCTATCAACCTTTCAAGTGCTGAGACAGCTCAGAGGCATCCTTTGGTCAGTTTCCTCTGTCTTGGTCTATGGCTGGCCATTTCTCTCTGCCATGATCCTGGCAAAAGTCAACTTTCTCAAGCTGGCATTGGTGCCAAATAGAGGGTTCCCTTGAAATTCAAATAACGGCTTCAAAGGTGTGTTTTTTATTGGGACCATGGCAGGGAGAAAAGGGGATTAGCTCCCTGCCCCATTCCCCAGTCCAGAGGTTGCACAGGCTTCCCTGTGGCTGCTATTTACATTACAAAAACCTGGAGGTTGATTGCATTCATGCAATTAACTGTAATGTGTACTTTGGTCCTTTGTCTTTATGTGCCGCCGAAACATCCAGTTACAAGAACTGAAGAAATTAAGTTTCTGTTTAGGTTTCTTTGCAAGATCTGTCTGCGAGATATAATGGCTCCTTTGGGAACTTGAAACTTGCGCTCAGCATTGTAATGGTGACTTCAGAATAAAAAGCTGTGACAGATCTAATCCTCCAATGTTTGGATGAACAGACAGGTCCAGCAAGCTCTCTACACCATTGGGGTAGTGTTGCTCAGCTGTTGCTGTTCTGCCGTGCATTTTGCGTAGATTAAAAAGCTCACACACATCTGTCAACGGGCCAAGCTGAGGACAAGTTTGCAACGCTCACAGTGTGCATTAAATAATGGGTGACACTGGTGGAATGAAACATCATCTGATTTGTCCCCCCTTTTCTGAAGGTGAAGAGGGGAAAACAGGTCACACTATGTTGGAGGTGCAGGGACACACAGACTGGAGCTACCCCTCCACCCCTGACTTTGCAGCATTCAGGGGCAAGATCTGAAAGGAGTTTGCAAATACAGTGGTACCTCGGGTTAAGAATTTAATTCGTTCTGGAGGTCTGTTCTTAACCTGAAACTGTTCTTAACCTGAAGCACCACTTTAGCTAATGGGGCCTCCTGCTGCCGCCATGCGATTTCTGTTCTCATCCTGAAGCAAAGTTCTTAACCTGAGGTACTATTTCTGGGTTAGCGGAGTCTGTAACCTGAAGCGTCTGTAATCCAAGGTACCACTGTATGTTTTCTTGAACACACTTAATAGCTTCCTTAAGATCAGGAACCCCAATTGCACAGGGACCCCCTGGATTCAGACCATACTGCTGAAGTTCGGAGGGTAGAGAGGGTGGTTCGAGTTTTGCAATGCCTGAAAAGGGCCAAGGATTGCTCAGAGATATGTGTTCTACCAGTGACACATGCAACTTCACAAGTGCATCCTGTATTCACTGCACCACTGTGGGTACAAGCTTTCCCACTGAGTATACAGAGTGGGTGGAACAAACCATAAAGTAGGTCATTAAAGGAGAGGAACAAACAGAGATGATGATGATGATGATGATGATGATAATAATTAGAATAATAATAATTTATTTATACCCCACCAATTTGGCTGGGCTTCCCCAGCCACTCTGGGCGGCTTCCAACACAATATTAAAATACAGTAATGCATCAAACATTAAAAGCTTTCCTAAAGATATGGCAAAGGGATTGAATATTGGCTGGAATGAGATTATGGCGTCAAATTGCACCACTGTTGAACAGTAACATAAAATTTTACTTAAAACAAGGCTCCTAATTACAATGTCTCTTGTTCATTAATGTAGAAAATGTCTGCACAACAAGGACATATTTTAGTCCTGTACATGCATTATTCACTTGCAAGGGATAAGTGTGCACCGAGGAACAGACCTGAGCTTCTCTTTCCCCCCACAAAAGTGTCTTGCTTCTGGATGCGTGAAAACAAAGCCTATGCACCAGCCCCTGCTTGTAAGTAGGGGCTTTGGGTGATCGAGACACCCACACAATCGGGGGCCCAGCAGGAATTTCCTCATTGGGGTCTATTCTCACTAAGTGCGCATAGCACACAATTGTGGGGAAACAGAGGGCACACTTAAAGGGGTTTAACACACGCTGGCTCTCCTCTCCTCTTTCCGCACATGCACTGATGTCTTACAGGTGCCCCCATGAACTCCATGGAGGACAGGTGACATATTAATGTGATCATAACATGTGACGAGAGCTTTTGTTTTTGAGCCATGTTTATAAAAGAGGATGAGCAAGGCATACCCTCTGAATTGTGAAATTTCACAGGCCATTCCCTACTGCTGCTGCTAAATAATGAGGCTGAATGCTGTTCGCTGGGAAATTAAACTGTATCTGTTTCTTTAGCACATACAGCAAAGCAGACGTTTAAAAACCACCTAGTGCTGCTAAAGCAAATGTCACATGCTTTAAAATTATCTTGAGCAAAATGGTGGCATGGAGGCAAAGAGAGTTCACCTCCAAGTCAGAGGCTCATGTTTGAAATTGCATATAGTTTCTTTTTAAAAAGTTTTTGCTTACTTAGTAATGATTAATACTGAACTTTAGGAAAGGTCTGGACTGAAAGAGCAAGCTCACCTGTTCAAATCCAGCTTTGTATTTCCCTTGTGGTAATGTATTCAGTGCCTGTCAAGCTTCAGAGTATATATCAAGATATGCACATTTTACATTTTGCCACAGGAAGTCTATTTTCTTTCTGTGCACTGTTACTCTTACAAAGGTCTCTAATGTTCTTCTAAGGGCTTTTTTTTTGCTTTGTTTGTTCATTTTTAATCATAAGAGGATATCAAACAAGCATGCTGGTATTTCTACATAGCTTTTCATATGTTCAGAAGCTTAACATTATGTTTTTGTGTGTGTATGTGTTGGAGTAGGGTTCAGTTTTTCAGGGATGACTGTTACCTTGCCCCCCAAACAAAGAAAAATAACTTCTATCAATTCCCAAGTGACCCTATCACATTTTCATCAAGATGTGGTAAAGAAAGGGAGGAAGGGAGATTCACTCACAGTTTAATTGCTAAGGCAAAAAAATGATGAGTCTCCATACATTTTCCACTTAAATGAAATTGTTTTGTTACTTCATGCACACTCTAGAATAGGAAGGAGGCAAATTAACTTCAAGTCTCATAATTTGGAATCCCCTCCAAACCTGTGCCAAAGTTTTGCAGCACGCTAACCCTGAATTTTGCAATGCCCCACAATTTGAGCTATTGATACATCAAACATGGGGTTCATACTTAGCATTAACTATGAACCCCAAAATTTGGAATCCCCTCCAGACCTGTGCCAAACTGTTGCTGTTGTTTTGTAGCACTTTGCAACCCTTCATCTTGCAGTGCCTCACAAACTGAGTAATCACAAGCAAAGGACCAGGACTGAACGCTGGCGGTTTCAGACAATTGCCAGGAAAGTGTGCATTCACCTCACCAACAGGCAACTGCAGTGTAATTTCAGACACTGATTAGAGTATAACCAAGAAAAGAGTGGCTGCTTGGCAATGCTCTTCCTAATGCTTGCCTAGACCTTTGTTTCCTCTGTTTACCAACACAGTCCCAGAGTCAACAGAAACATGACCCGTCATTAACGTGTCTCCGACTGGCTGCCATTAAGAGAGAGCTAATGGACATGGAGCATAACCAGTGGAAATACTGAATTCTTCTCCAAGATATTTACACAAAGCGAAAGTTTCTGGATATTTAGATATCAAACTGGAGGCATTTAGGGGAGTGAAGAAAGAAATTCCACTGCAATGATTGCAGGTAGCTGTTGCAGTGTATGGCAGCTTGCATCTTTCGTGCAGCTATATCGTGAGACCAAGTAAATAAAAATAAAAATGCAGGAACAAAGAGCCTGGAAGCAAAGCACTAACTTCATTCACTGGCATTCTGTTCAGAGGCATTTCTACAGATCTGTAACACGATCTCCTGAATGCCGTGAGGGTACATTTAGTAGCGCAGATCCATTACCTATTGATAACTTACATGCCTTTCAAAAAGCAAAGGCAGCTGGTTTGGCGCACAAGCAAAATTCAGACATCCACATTAGGGTGATGCCTTTCTTTGGCTAACCAAAACGTCACCAAATGGTGTGTAAGCTTTTGAGTTCTCCAGAAATCATCAGGTTAGATGGTAAACAAAGCAAAAATATTTTAAGAGGTGTGTGCATGCCCACACAGTTTTGTAGTATTTGGGTTGGCCAAAGAAAGACATTGCCCTTATTTGCTTTTATCTGTGCACTCTTAGGGATTGACTGGGAATGGGAGCGATCATGGTTGCTTTGAAAGATGCAAGGCTGCAGGGAAGACTGATTTTAGTTCAACTAGGGATGCTACGTAAATGTAATTTTATTCTTTAAATTGCTACTTAGGTATTTAGTGAGAGCACTGGGTCCATCTAACTCAGTCTACACTGACTGACAGTAGCTCTCTAAGGCTTCAGACAGTTGATATTCCCAGCCCTTCATAATGTTGGAGGTGCAGGGACTTCCGGGGTGGCGCCACCGGTAATGGCGGACTCCCTCTGAATTGGAGGGACCAGCTCCGCATGAAACGGGTCTTTTCCGCTATGGCGAAGCGGGGACCCTTCTGGAAATCACAGGCGGATGAAGCCTGTGACCGTGGGACTCGGCGGGCACCCTTAGCGCCCCCCAACTCGCAAAGGAACCCACTAACGGGCTCCGAAGCGACGAGGGGGAAGTGGCGCGGTGCTGTGAGTCAATTGCTTTTTCTGCGGAGCGAAGCCGTATAGCCTTTACCGGATAGTGCTGCCTTTTTCCTGGGACAATTTGGCATCTAAAATAACCACCCGTGAGTACTGAAACACTGAATAATTGGACTTGAATTAAGAACTGGCGAAATAGAAAGGAATTTGGACTTAAAATTTACCCTAATTTGGTACTGAAACGGGAAGGTCTAAACAGGAAGTCAGCCTTCCGTTTCTTTGTAGTCAGAACAAAGCAAAGACAATGTAAACTAGAGCTTTGAAAATCACTTTTAAAGGATTGGCTTTCATCATTTAAAATCCCTGAACCCCCCTTCGGCAGCAGGAGAGGAAGGGGGATCTTTTTTGGGCTGTTTAAACCTGCAGAAGTGAGTTTAAAGCAAAGTAATTTTCCACCGTCCTGATCCTGGAGCGGGGTGTCAGAATTGACGTTTGAAGCTCATTGACCAGAAACAAATGTCTCTGACAGATAATTAAGAGAAGAGAAACATAGTGATTCCATTTTTTCCTTTCGCACTTTAAAAGAACAAATATGGACAAAATATCATAAAAAAGAAATTTTGTTGCTATTGTTATTAAAAGAAAGAACAACTAGAAGCTTTCCCCCTAGAGGGGGACTGTGAAATTGTAACTAATTCCAGGGAGCTTGCAGCTGTCTCAGATTACAACGGTGGGAAAGGATTTGTGACCTTGCAGCACAATGTCTTCAGAAGCACTGTTGGGTGCTTTCTGTAAAATAAATGCCCTATTGGATCAGTTAAGCCAGAAGATGGATTTAATGACTAATGCGGCCAGAACCCTTGAACAGGTAGTGGGAAATTATATGGAGCCCACCCAGGAACTAAAACAGGAGTGTGCCATGACAGAACATCTGAAAGAAGAGGATGTTGCTGAATCTTGGGCGCCAGAGACGGAGGGAGCAGCGGCCCAGCAGGAACATAAATTTTTGGAGTTGACAAATGAACTTGGAAAAAACCAGACTTGGAAAGATAAAGTTTGGTTAGGTTTGGAAATGGGGGGCGGGATAGACCCCCCTTTATAGGGAGATTTGGACTTTTCGAGTCTGGCAATGGGCCGCCTGACGTCTGGAGCTGTGGGGGCTCTCAGTTTTGGAGGGAATCTGGAACATGTTTTTAAATACCATATGGAGTCCAGTCTGGTCTATGGAAAAGGGGCTGATTTGTTGAAAAGGGTCCAAAACATTACCAACCTGGAGTTCCTGAGAATGAAAGGAAAATATTAAGAAGAGCTGCGGAAGGGACATGGAAGAGACTTGAGGGCCTCGGATATAAGGTTACCAGGTTAATGTGCTAGATTAATAGGTTAAAAAGGACTGACAAAGCCCGGGACCAGGAGGAAGGGACGCTGGATGAAGATTGGATTGTTTTTTTCTTTTTTATATATATAATTAAGATTGTTCTATAAAATTAATGAATGTTAGAAAAATGTTGAAATGAAATTACCTGGCTCTTGTAAAAATGTCTAAAGAATTAGGTAAGAATGTTATGGTTAGGAGAAGTTGGTAAAAATAAGATTTAAGCTTTAAACTTTAAGGTTTCTATATGATAAGATGAAAATAGATTAAGGTAATGTAATGACAGAATATTATGAATTAAGGAAAGGATTTGCTGTGATTATTATTAATCAGGATACAAGAAAAGGGAGGAGGAGGAGGAGGTCAAAGAAAGAAGGTATTGAAAGTGGGGAATCTGAGAATGATGGTTTTATTTTTTTATTTTTATTTTTCTGTCTTGTTTTTTCTTTGTGTGTGTGTAATTTTTTAAAATTTTTTTATTTAAAAAAAACACATAATGTTGGAGGTGCAACAGTAGGCATCATTCAGTTTGGAACTTAAGGGTTAGTTCTGTTATCAGCAAGTTAGCTAACTGAGAGGGTGCTGGAGGAAGAGATTTTGCCTAGCAACCAGGCAGGGCAGCATGATCTCTAGTGAGGTAAAATGTGCCTTGATTGGCTGTACAGTTCTGAGGGAGTTTTTCTTTCTGTATGCTTGGTTGAATGCCTCCATACTAGGGATGGAATAATCTGTCCGTTTTGGTTCTCTCAGTTTCTCATTTTTCCAGTATTAAAATTAAATCCAGTTCTTTACATTTATGCAGAAATTTGTAGCGTGTTTTGGCATTATTATTCACCATTTTAGTGCAATTTTCTCCTAATAAAAACATTTTTATGCACAGTTTTGACCAATGCACATCTTTTTGCAAGCAGTTTCTCCCAATATGCATGTTATTTTCACAGATACATATATTTTTAATGCACACTTTTCCCGCTATACATGCATTTTTATTGGTTGGAAAACTTAATCATAAAATTAGGATAAGTATGAATTTCAAAGGGTGTTTTTGTTCTCATATTGTATTGGAAAGTGTGAATTCGATAAATTCACCTCTAAATGTGAACTGAACTGGATTTTTCTCTGAATGCTACTTCCTGCTTTGAACAAGACCTGAGGTAAGAAAGGCAAAACCTCTGTCCTCTTTTCTCCTCAAATAATAACCTATTTTCAGTTTCCTTATTAAAGTGTTATCACTTTTGTCCCTGAATCCCATCTGCGTTATTTGAGTGACTTTGCTAAAACATAATTCATCTAAACCATGGCTGTGACTGTCACTGGTCACGTGACTGCCTATTACATGACTACAGTAGAATATTGTCAAATATTTCACAAACCATATATGACAGTTGGCCTGTCCCTTTAATTGTATCATAGGATCATTCTGAAGCAATGATAGGTGTATCATTGTTCCCCAGCACTAAAGCAGATGGTCATGTATCTAAATAAGCCTTCATTTAGCAATGCACACTACTGCCTTGTAACACCCTTCAGAGGATTTTGACCCTCTCTACTAAAACACGAGACCTATTTTCTTCTGTTGGCTACATGCTGAAATCTCATGCTGGCATCTCTGAAGCAACCACCACCAACGCAACACAAACAAAAGCCCAGATGCGCAGAAGCAACCATCCTACAAGCAGATATCAGTTTGGTAACAGTGGTACCTCGGTTCTTGAACGTAATCTGTTCTGGAAGCCCGTTCAGCTTCTGAAACATTTGAAAACCGAGGCACGGCTTTCCATTGGTTGCAAGAGCTTCTTGTATTCAGCAGAAGCCACGGCGCACATTTGGGTTCTGAAAAATGTTAGAAAATAGAAGAATTTACTTCCGGGTTTTTGGCATTCGAGAACCGAAACGTACGACAACTGAGGTGTTTGGGAACAAAGGTACCATGGTGCTACTATCAAATCTACTGCTGTGAGAAGGAGAGTTTTTTGCAAGACCTGATGAAGAGCTCTGAAAAGCTTCTGGACTTAGGAGTCATTGAGTCGACAGCCTATACACTAGAGGAGAGGGTCTTACTCAGGGCCCAGTTGAGACGGCTATAAATTGAGGCCCACCAGTTGCAAAATGGTGGTTCAGGGGCTGAGCGAGTCTCAAAATAGTGGCAGATTGAGATAGTGTAAGGCATAATCAGTTAGCAATGGCTGTCATCACTTTCTATTGATATCCAATGCATCTTTGGAAATTGCTAAAAAAAATATGCCACAGCTCTTTCCTTGTGGCAAGCTCTGTAGCTCAGCTTTCCTGAAGCTAAGTACAGACTTTTATTTGCTGTGGAGATATTGTGACTCAGCCTCATCATTCTAGGCCGAATTTGATGATGCAATTGCTCTAAATGGAGAAGGCTTTTCGTTCTACATTTTTTCCTTTTTCTCCCCAAATGCCTCTCAAAGTATTTTTACTCATCCCCTGTAATTTCTTCTCCCATTATCCACACTCAAAATGCACTTTATTGCTATTGTTTGTTTGTTTGTTTTATTTATTATTATTATTTATTTCTACCCCACCCTGCCAGGGTTCCCCCTGCTACTCTGGGCGGCTTCCAATAAAATACAGTGGTGCCTCGCAAGACGAAATTAATTCGTTCCGCAAGTTTTGTCGTCTTGCGATTTTTTTCGTCTTGCGAAGCACGGTGTTGGGAAAGTTTTGGAAAAGCTTCAAAAATCACCAAAGTCTTTAAAAACCTCAAAAAAGGCTACCACCTCGAAGTCAAGTCGCAACTGTATTAACGGTGTTAAGAAAAAGGAAACAAACTTGCAAGACGTTTCCGTCTTGCGAAGCAAGCCCATAGAGAAAATCGTCTTGCAAAGCAACTCAAAAAACAAAAAACCCTTTCGTCTAGCGAGTTTTTTGTCTTGCGAGGCATTCGTCTTGCGAGGTACCACTGTACTAAAAATACATTAAAACATCAGTCTACGCAACTGCCATCTCCCCTCTCCAGCACCCCCAGAATTCACTTCTTCCTTCTTTAACAGCTTTCTGCTCCTACCCTTTCTTTTCCATGCTCAGTTTAATGATTTATTCTTAATGTAATACATATTAACTGCTTATCTTACCAATCCTCCAAACGCCTCCTCTAGCCCTTTCTCCTCAGAGAAGAGGTCCTTCCCTTCATCCTACTGCCGCCGCCACCACCTGCCCCAAAGTTCTCTCTCTCTCCTGGCCACCTTTACTCTGGATGTCAGGAGTTGCTGGTGCTGGTCTTAGCTGGACCAAAAAGCTATGGGATGAGTAGCGGGCTGGTCAGACAAATGAGGAGGCGGCACTGGGCAGGCTGTGACACTGAGGCCCACCTAAAAGTAGCAGGATACCCATTGTTTGAGGACACTTGGCATGATTCTCCCTCTTCTTTGCTACTGTTCCAGTAATGCATTAAACATGTGACTGCTTGGGGAATCATGCTATGACCAGTCCAATGCCACCCCTAATGTAAACAAGAAAATCCATGCTAATCTTAAATTTTAACCAGTAACTGCTGTTCAACACATGCGACAAAACCACATGGTGCTGCTTTCCCTGGATTATGCCACTGCTGATGGGGAAATCTCATATTTGGCTACTTCCCCACAAAGGGGTGGGGGCAGGGAGGGAGGAACCTTCCTGAATTGCAGGAGACCAGGACAGGAGAAAGGCTTTTAACCCTAACCGCTTCCCTGTGGTGCAAAATGTATGGGAATCATCATTATTTGGGCGGGGGGCCTAGAAATCTGATACCCCCCTCCTTTCACCTTTAGTCTGCTGTGGTATACCCCAGGAAAAGCTGTATTAGGTGATTCTTCTGCATGCGTGTCCTGATCCCCTGGCCTACCTGTTCAAAAGCCGAGGGCCGATTAACATCTGCAAAGTCTGAGATCCAAAGTCGAAGGCCGAAGGTCAGGAAATGAAGTCCAGGGTCAATCCAAGTCCAAAGGCAGGATGCAGTCCAGCATCACGCCCAAAGAAGAAACCCATGAAGGTCCAAGGAGAATCCCAGACGAGGTCCCTCAACGTGGGCAGTTGAGCAGACACAGCACCTCAGCTCTGCTGCCTTCTGATACTGTGCCTGCTGAATGCAGCTCCTGGTCTTGATGAGGCATGTGACCTTCACCTGCTCTTAGCTTGCCCCATCTGAGGAACCACATGCCTCCTTCCCCACCTGGCCAGCTAGTGAACTGGGCTGCAGGCCCTGGCCTGCCTCTGCTTCCTGTTCCCCACATCTCAGGACCTGCTGTGTTTGTGGGGACGAGCCCCTCTCTGACTCTTGTGAGGAGACCCGCTGCTTGGCTTCCTGTGCACTGTCCCCTCGTTATCCTCTGTCATCCCGTGAGTACTATCTACACCAACCTCTCTCTCTCTCCCCCCGCCCCGCTTGAATTTACACAGATCTAAAAAAACTCTGGGGAAATGACTTTAAGGAAAAAGAAAAAGAAGTAATAGTAAATTATACAGTGGTACCTCGAGTTACAAACTCTTCAGGTTACAAACTCCACTAACCTGGAAGAGTTACCTCGAGTTGAGAACTTTGCTCCAGGATGAGAACAGAAATTGTGTGCTGGCGGTGCAGCAGCAGCAAGAGGCCCCATTAGCGAAAGCACACCTCTAGTTAAGAACAGTTTCAGGTTAAGAAAAAGACCTCCAGAACTAATTAAGTTCATAACTAGAGGTACCACTGTATATGGAATTTGCCATTAGCTCATCAGTGCCATCTAGTCTCACATTTGTATAATGCACCTAAAACACACTTAAAACGTTATATTTGCATCTGTATAGCTGAGTCCCAATAGTGGGTCCAATGGTCAAGAAGGCAGTTTCTGCACATCCTGTTAAGGGAAGTGAGAGGCAGATGGGACTTGTCAACCTGGGAATGTGGCCCATCTAGGAGAAGGAAAACTCTGATCCTAAAACTCTGCTGTATTGCAGGAGTATCTTCGGGAAAAGAAAACGCTAAGGAGTAAACCCTACACAAATCCAGAATGGAGTCCCTGTGGCGTTTACCTCCTAGGATGGGTCATAAGGAAAGGCTTAAAATAGGTGTGATGTGATTGGCCAGTGAGAATGCAAGGGGGGGATAAAAGTTAGAGTGGGAGGTTTTGAAAGTCAGTTGAGGTTTGGGAGTTGAGTTGAGGGTTGAGGTTTGGGAGTTGAAGAAGGAGGTTTAGGTGTGGGTTGGTAGAGTTTGTATTGTGAGAGAGTGAGAGGAATTGTTAGGTGCAGTCAGATAGATAGTTGGAATAATCATTTTGGAGTTGTTAGGAACTAAGAATAAGAAACTGCCAAGTAAAATTAACTGTAACCATAAGCTTGTTCCTGCATTTAAAAATAAACTTGATTATTTGTTTATGTTAACAACTGACTGGACTCCGTGTGTACCCGTGAGATACGGGGTGGTGGCAGCGGAAACAGCAATCGCAGTGGCGGCACAGGGTCAATAGACCGTCAAACATCCGGGGCCCCTGTGTGTGATCGCCACAGTCCCTAAGCTGGTTGAATGGCATCTTGTACACCTCCTTCTGGTAACTCCTTCAGCCAAGCAGGTGCCAAACGTCTTGCTCTGCTTTCCTTTGGACCACATCAGTGATGCTGAGAGAGAGGTCTTGTCCCCTGGGCAGCCCAGGACCTTTGTACACACCGCCTTAGCTTCCACACAGGGGAGGTCACTTTGGGGCTGCTAACGCAGCGGTTTGACTTCACCCCTGGAGGTGCACTCCATTGTCTCTCAACAACAACTAGATCCAGGAATTTAGAGGAGTCTGGCACCCATGAACTCCAAACATTATATTCTCCTGGCTGTTTGTGTGTCTGTGTTTTAAGCCCCAGGCCTCTCGCCTATTATTTCAGAGGCTCCCAAAGACACAACAAGGTCTCCCTTTTGCTGTAAATGTGCGTGCAAGCAACATCCAGCAACAGACTGTAAGCGATGAGCACCATTAAGTGAATTTCAAAGCAGGTGCTGCAGAGCAAAGTGGACAAAACAAAACATGCTCAGGGCCGAGGGATGATTGAGGGCGGGATGCTAATAAGGAGCATATCCACAAACTTTGTTCCTATTAAATAGGCCTCAAATATAAACACTCTTCAGCCGGCGTTGACGGGTCGAAGCCTAAATTTAGGTTGGGTGACTCATTATATATTTTCAATGGCAACATGCCCATCGTGAGTCTATGAATGGCTATGGGATGGATGGAAGTCCGGGAGCGCTTACCACAGTGTTGCCACATATGTGAGATATGAATCAAGGACCCTGTAAAAAGTGCAAGACTTGTTGCCTGCTCGTTTGAGAAATAAACTCGGCGCAGAACTGAATTTGATGCCAGATGTTTGGGAGATGGCCGTAAAGTAGCTGTTCCTAATATTGCATCTGTTGAGGCTCTTCTCTTCACACTGTGTGCTATAGCAGCCTTGCAATACTGTAGCTACCTTGCCTTCTGAGGCAGGATGCATAAAGTAAACCAACAAAACAGTTCACCTTTCTATATTTTTATAATATACACTGAGCCTAAGAGGATATTTGCTGGATTGTGCCACAGGTACTTCCAGTTGATCTCCAGTTTCCAGCACTGGCTACGATGCTTCTAGGAAACTTATAAACAGGAAATGGAGGCAAACAGCTCTCCTCTGATGTTTAACATGGCTCCCTGCAGCCCCACAAGCAACAAGGGCTTAGAGACATATTGCATCTGTACCTGAAATTGAGCTACAATAACCAATAGGTGATGATAGACTCACCCTCCACAAATTTGTCTAATTCTCTTTTAAATTTGTCTAATTCTCTTTTAAATGATTTCCCTATTGCCAAATCTGGTGAGAGCAAACTCCCCATGGAATTTGAATCCATGTTTGTGTATCGACACCAGAGCAGTAGGCTCCTAATTTTTCGCACCTTGAATGCCATCATGCTTCATGAAAGCCTCTTAAATATATTTGTATGTATTTCGGCTTCCCCCACTCCCTTCTGTAATTTCCCCTAATTGTTCTCCATAGCCTTATTTTCTCTCTCTCTTTTCTCTTTAAAAACTCACACACATATGTATGAAGAATTTCATTTATAAGGAAGTTGACTGAGAAAGAAGAAAAGAAGAAAGAAAATGAGTGAGAAAAAAGTATAGGAAAAGTGTTATAATACAATAAGTATACAATAAATACAATCAGTTACATTTCCATCCATTACTATATAGATGTGTATAAACTTATTATCCTAATACAAATATATTTATCAATACATTATGTATAAACTCATTCCAAATGTCATTATATTTTTCCAAAGAAAGTGTGTGTCTATAAGCAGTCCATTCATATGTTCCTAATATTGTTGTGTTATCAGGTTATTGATTAAGGGGAATCAAATCTCTATTCTTCCAGTTCCTTAGTAGGGCTCACAGAATCCATTTCCACTGTCCAGTTGTCAGTTTCCGTACAATAGGTATATAGTTCAAAAGAATATTTCCCTCTGAAAATCTTACATTTTTCTGTAGTGTCTTATTCATATAGTCCAGCAACTTCCCCCAAAATTTAGTAACACTGTAGAAGCGTGTGTTGCAAAGAAGCAACATCTCCAACCATATTACATCTCCAACAAAAAGCTATGTTAGGTAGCCCTTTCTTATAGAAACGTAAGGTAATCCAATAGATTCTGAACAATGTTTTTGGTTGTTTTTTATGGTCAGATGCAATCCACTTAAGTGGGATCCATGATGCAGTTTTGGATCCCTGCTCGCTACTTGAAAACAATTGCACTGGAACAGAGGTTAGGAATCTGTGGCCCACTAAACTGCTGTTGGGCTGCAGCCCCCAGCAGCAGGGCCAGTGAAGATAGGAGCTGAAATCCAGCGACATCTGGAAGACCACTGCAAGCCAAGAGACCAGAGAGAGATCAGCACCAGGTAGAAAAGGGCAGCTGGAGTGTGTGCCATCTCTTTCATAGCCCCGTTGGTGAGATTTCAGAAGCCTCAAGTCGACTGCTGGGTAGAAGCAGCATACCAGACCAGTCGGATGCCGGCCTGGTTGAGGAAATTCTAGATTCATGAGTTAACAGTCCACTGCTTTGAATTTGGCTTTGATGGCTATCACCCTACGTTTTCAATACACCGGAAATTTAAGGCAAAGCGGCTGGATGGACAAAGATCTAGGTGTCGCATAAATTACGGACCGTTCAGACCTCCCCGGTGCTGTAATTAGTTCTGATGTGTGCCTCTAAGGTACCCTTGGTACTTCAGAGATTGCTAGCAATTAAATATCAAAATAGACACAGCATTGTAACCTCTCTGAGCTAGATATTGCACAACTAAAAATAAATGCCTACGCCCATTTAAAATGAACACACACACAAAACTAGACGAACTGGCTGTTAAGCTACCTGTGTATTCATGAGAGATTGTGCCTTTATCACGATTGGCATGCAGATCAAAGTTTTTCCAAGAATCATAAATAAAACAAGACATACTGTGGTATCTGTGGAAATAAGCTATGCAGGCAACAATTTCAAAAGGGCTCGATTGGATTTCTTTTTTCTTTTTTTCTGGAAAAAAAGTTGTTTAAAACAAAGAAACGAAAAATAAATCAGAATGCAAATTCACAAGCAGTGATGAGCGAACTGACTCTAAAGCTTCGGCTCATTTGAGGCATCTGCAATAGGTCTATTGATGTGAGTTTATGTTGCACAGCTTAGCTTAAGGCAAGCGGATTCCAATGACTTTTGACTGAATAACTGTGCTATGTGAATAAGAAATTGTTAGCACTGAGGATGTGAAAATAGGTGTATTGTGTGCTTGTGTGTGTGTGTGTGTGTGTGTGTGTGTGAGAGAGAGAGAGAGAGAGAGAGAGAGAGAGAGAGAGAGAGAGGATGAATCTACATCCTTGTGCAGTTCACAAAACTTTCCAAAATGAGGACCTGCTCCAGTATCACCTTAGTCCACCTGTCCAGGATAGAAGGTACAAATAAGCATTTTATTCTAAAGGAATTATATCTGATTTTCTGCCGTGGAAATGTGCACCGCAAGAGCTCCTCTCACTGACCGTAGGCATCCATTTTTGGCTGAGAACTTCATGGAAACGGCAGACGAGATGTTAAAACTATTCTTGGGCTGTGCTGCTTGGCCCAAGGAGCGCACAGGGCAGGGTGTGGTAGTGTGGCTGAGTGTAAAAAAAACTTCCTGCACATATGAAATGAAGCGTGTCAGCCAGAAGAGTTCCAGCCTAGCTTTCTTCCTGATATTATAGTTTTGTATGTTCACGGAGGGTTGTTGTTGTTTTTTAATCAGTACGGAGGAGCATTTGGTCATGTGTGCGTCCCCCGGTCCTTCGCAGAAAGCTGAAATAGGAACCGTTTTACCAGTTCTCCTGTCGTTTATGTATATAAAGTATTGCTATTTGCCATCTGCATGGGAAACATTAATATTTATTCCCTACCTTTTTGCAATGATTGAATATATGTGGTAGAAACTGTAATAAGCAGATTTCCAGGTACTGGGGATATAGAACTAGTTGACCGGAATGCTAAAATTCTCCTCACCTTCCCTTCATTCCTTGTCTCCCTGTACGCTTGAAACTGACTTCTGAATTTTCAGTAGGATTTATTTACACATGCTTGATTCTTGCCCTTGTTAGCTTATGTATTTGTATATATTTCAGTGCTGTAAGTCACTCTGAGGACATTTAAAGCACAGAAAAAGGTAAAGGTAAAGGGACCCCTGACCATTAGGTCCAGTCATGGCCGACTCTGGTGTTACGGCACTCATCTCGCTTTATTGGCCAAGGGAGTCGGTGTTTGTCTGCAGACAGCTTCCGGGTCATGCGGCCAGCATGACTAAGCCACTTCTGGCGAACCAGAGCAGAGCATGGAAACGCCGTTTACCTTCCCGCCAGAGTGGTACCTATTTATCTACTTGCACTTTGACATGCTTTCAAACTGCTAGGTTGGCAGGAGCAGGGACCGAGCAACAGGAGCTCACCCCGTCGCGGGGATTCGAACCGCCGACCTTCTGATTGGCAAGCCCTAGGCTCTGTGGTTTAACCCACAGCGCCACCCGCATCCCTTTTTAAAGCACATGACCTACCCCAAATAATCTTGGAAACTGCAGTTAACCTCCCACAGAGCTACAATTCCCAGCACCCTTGACAAATTGCAGTTCCCAGGGTTCTCTTGGGTAAGTCACATGCTTTAAATGTATGATGTGCATACAGCCTTAGACTCACCTGGGGAAAGTGACAAAATCAGTAAGTAATATAAAGTAGATTCATATGTGCAGAATAATAACCCTTGATGTGCTGTCAAGAACAAAGGCAACAAAAAGAAACAAGGAAAGGGAAGGAAGAAGAGCGCAGGGAGACTTGGGAGAAAATGTGGAGACTTAGAAGTGCTTGCAACAGACTCCAGTTACCTTTCAAAGTTAAGAACATCAGGTCTTTCTAATGATCATTTACATAGCTTGTTTAATTTATAGCGCAATTTACAGACTGTGTTTTTGCTGACATAACAACATAGTCAGGTGCATCATTTTCACATTCCACAAGATAAAATATTGTTGTTGGCATCCATTGGTCTCCAGAGAAAATGGAGTGTGCCTCTGGGGGTGAAGTCAATCGCTGCGTTGTGTGTCGAGGTCCCCAAGCCACCCCCTAAATAAATCACAATTCACACAGAATTTTTGTTTAAGGTTTTTGGCATAATTTTGGCCACAACTTTATTAAAATACATAAATGTGAGGCATTGGTTCCGACTATCTGTCCCCACGCCCAGGGACAGAACCGACTTCCGGATTCCAGTGAAAGCCAGTAAGAGAAAACAATATTGGGGAGAAAATGGAGCTGGGCACCAGATCCTCACCTCTCCCCGCATCCTCCTAAGCCCCACGCCAGGAATTTGGATGAAAGCATGGCGAGCCCCTGGATTCCTTTAATGGAATTCCCTTGCAGCAGCAGCATTGGAGGGGCAGGCACAGCCAACCACATCCCCTCCACCAACCAAAAATTTACCAATGCCTAACCACAACCTTACAAGTTGTGATGATTTGCTACGTAGTAGGCAAAAACCAAATGGCACCAGCCAATCTGCCAAATGACAAAATTCCTAACAGGCCCCTGCCCCAAAAGCAGACGACCCCATGACAGGCATAGCAAGGTCAAACGCAAGAGCCCTAAATTAGGGAGGGTGGGTGGGTGACCCGATGCACGCAGCAAAAGAGACTGAAAAAAGCTGCGTGCCAAGAATATATAACCCTCTGAATGGTAACATCAAAATCTCCCCAACAACCCAAATTGGCCCAATCACAGTTATGGCCATCCAAATCGTCCAGCCCAGTGACCAAGAGGGGGTGTCCTGTTAGACCCCACCACAACACGTGCTCTCCATGAAGGAGAACACGCTTTAGCAGCAGCTCAGGGGCCTCCCTGGAGTGCAAGCCTGGGCAGCGTATCTGAAGGTCTTGGGCTGCCCAGATGCCGAGTCCACCTCTCAGCCTTGTTGATGTGGCCCAGAGGATAGCAGAGCAATACGTTTGACACCAGCTTGACTGCCAGAGTTGCCGTAAGGTGTTTGTGGGGTGTTAGGAGAGGAGTGGCAGACACGTTGTGCTCTTTCTAGGGTAGTTTGTCCACCTTTGACCCTCGTCTGCACTCAGCTCTCACCTGTGGCTCCTAGAAGCTGTCAGTGTGCAACAGCAGCCACACCGGGAATGGCTTTGACTGGCTGGCTAAACCAGGCAAGGGTAGCCAATGGGTCGCAAACCCTCCATGAGTTGTGGACTTCTCCTGCATGTGAAGACAGACTCCAACAGACTGAGCAGGTGAGGCCAATAGTGGGTCCAATGGTCAAGAACACGTTTTCTGTACGTGCTGTAGAAGGAAGTGAGGAGCAGATCGGGATTATCAACCCTGGGAAGGTAGCCCATCTAGGAGAAGGAAAACACTGTTCCTAAACCTCCACTGCATTGTGGGGTATCTTCAGGAGAGGAAAAGGCTAAGGAGTAAATCCTGCACAAATCCGGAGTGGAGTGGAGACTTGTACACCTCCTTCCAGCAACTCCTGCAGATAAAATATATCTGCAGACAAATATATTACACGGACAAATATTAAGAATTATATTATATATTAGTGCAGGGGTCAGCAAACTTTTTCAGCAGGGGGCCGGTCCACTGTCCCTTAGACCTTGTGGGGGGCCAGACTATATTTTGGAAAAAAGAAAAAGAACCAATTCCTATGCCCCTCAAATAACCCAGAAATGCATTTTAAATAAAAGCACACATTCTGTTCATGTAAAAACACCAGGCAGGCCCCACAAATAACCCAGAGATGCATTTTAAATAAAAGGACACATTCTACTCATGTAAAAACACACTGATTCTCAGACCATCCGTGGGCCAGATTTAGAAGGCGATTGGGCTGGATCTGGTCCCTGGACCTTAGTTTGCCTACCCATGTATTACTGTATATTTTCTCTTATGGAATATGAAAGAGTTGTTTTCATGTTTGTAAACTCAAACTTAACTGTTGTCTTTTCAAAGTCGTAGTTCGTTAATGAGAGTGGTACTTATTCTGTTAGGTTATGTTCACAGACAAAGAAATAGTAGTAAATGAGGACTGTCCCAGGGCCCCACAATTAGACCAGAGCATTTTGGGCCTTGGACATGACTCTACGAGTTCAAATACCAGCTTGCCATCTATAGATGTTCTTCTTGCTCCTGTTTCTTAGACGTGTTCTAGTATTTGAGTTCTGAGGACAAAAAAAACGAAAAAGGGTTGGGCGTGCCTACCTGTGCAACCGAGTGTTTTTCTCCCCCTTTGAGAATAAATAGGTGGAAATTTCCCTCTAATTTGATCTTTTCATCCCTCCAGTGTGTGGGTGGTTTGAAGCTATGCCAAGTTGTACCAAAAGTGCTATACATGAAAAAGAGTTTCAACGTGGCAAGACATGTCTGAGGTTGCTGAATTGGCCTGGGAAAGCTGGTTGTGGCTGTTAGGAGTAGTGTAACTGGTAGAACTATCTTGGAAAACCTAAGGTTACATTGATTCTGTATGCATGCCATTGGCTTGAATTCTTTCCCAGTTCTCAGCAATTTCCCCCCCTTTAAGATCATTATGCAAAGATGTTTACACCTAACTTGGCAATCTTCTAGCCTGGCCATTTTTATTCCTTTAACACAAGAAGGTTGTTTTCCACAGCAGCTTTTGAAACAGCAGAAAACCGATTCTTAAACTTTGTCAGAGAATGTGACATTAAGGGAGTTGTGAATTCAGACACTCAAGTTTATCTCCTTACATTCTCTCAAATACAAGTTCTCTTGATTCCCAGGAGAATATATATTTAATCAGTTTGTATATATACAGTTTAGGTGCTTTGTGACTGATCTAAAACCTAAAGTGGGTTGCACCAAAAACACTAACGCAACGGAGAGAGAGAGAAAGAGAAGGAAAGAGAGGAGAAAGTGATTTCCAGGAGAGAAAGAAAAAAAACTGGATCCCATGTAAAGGCAGTTATTGTGCTTGCCTTGATCTACTATTAAATTATATGGTCAGGGTAAATTGTGAAGTTAGGATTATGCCCTGCATGCAATCCCCACCTGACCACTATTTAAATGTTACATTGGCCTTCATCCAATGATTGCTTGCCAAAAAATATAACAGAACCCCAGCAACTGAGCACAACCTGCTTTTAAAAGGGTTAGGTGCTGTCTGTGCTAATTTGAAGAACGTTGGCTAGCTGACACGGAAGTGAATATCACGTCTTGGGGTGTTTCCAATCATCCTCAAAGCGAAAAGGATCTCTGCCTCCAGCCCAAATGTAAGTATGTTGGGAAACTATGAACAAGCTACTCAACCCTGTTTCCTGAACGTGGTTTTCAACCATGTTATTTTTGAAAAGTCTTCTTGTAATGCGCCTTCCATAGGCCTTGCTCTTTGGAGAAAATGAAAGGAATGGACTATTTCAGAGTAAGAACTGCAGGATTAGTTTAGACACAGTTTTTAAAACAATCATATTTTTGTTTGACATGAGATTTATTTTGCTTTTTACTGCTGTGTCTTGTACTATGACTCTAATAGTGCAATCCTATGTGTACTTTCTCAGATGCTAGTCCCAGTCTATCTAGTGGACCTGCTTCCTGTTTTTAGGACTGCAGACTGATTTTAGGAATAAGAGAGCAATCATCCTGATCCCACTTTCTTTATGAGAAATCACAGAATGGCATGCAACTGTTTTCAGGATTGTGTTGTTGTTGTTTAGTCGTTTAGTCGTGTCCGACTCTTCGTGACCCCATGGACCAGAGCACGCCAGGCACTTCTGTCTTCCACTGCCTCCCGCAGTTTGGTCAAACTCATGCTGGTAGCTTCGAGAACACTGTCCAGCCATCTCGTCCTCTGTCGTCCCCTTCTCCTTGTGCTCTCCATCTTTCCCAACATCAGGGTCTTTTCCAGGGAGTCTTCTCTTCTCATGAGGTGGCCAAAGTATTGGAGCCTCAGCTTCACGATCTGTCCTTCCAGTGAGCACTCAGGGCTGATTTCCTTAAGAACGGATAGGTTTGATCTTCTTGCAGTCCATGGGACTCTCAAGAGTCTCCTCCGTACACTTTCTAATTTATTACCATCCTGGGATGAAAAGTTTTCTTCCACTTCTGTCCTAGGATGGGTAGACTCCTGAGAATCTCAGCTCTGATTCTCAGCTAAGCTTTTCAGCTCTAATTATTCTCGAAGCACGGCTTTCTAACACTCTGGTGTGTTTCAGTTTGGAGAACGATGACAACAGTGTGGTTGTTCCTGCCATTGAAATGAAGCTGGTTGTACAAAGGTAAGACTCAGATCCATTTCCCCACCTACTTTTCCCCATGCCCATACCGTACCCCCCAACATCCTGCTGATCAAAATCAGAACACTCATTTTTGGGTCTTGCCCTCTCGCTGGATTTTTGGTCCTGTGCTCTGGCACGAGCTTTCTGACTTGCACCCGAGTGCGAGACCAAAAAAAGGAACATCTGATCAGAAACCAGGATGGCTTCTTTAATTCCGGGATGTCCCACTCGAATCGGGACAGTTGAGTGGCATGCCATACTTACCAATGTTCTGTGTTCCACACACACCCCTGCATGAAAATTGGCCACAAGGAAGCATGACGTTGGACCTGAGAAAAGTTCCTCTCCTCTTGAGTCTGTCCGACTGATGAAGGAAAGGGATATCTAAACTCTAAAAACTGAAATCAAACGTCCTAAAAAGACAACACTCCATTCACAAAGTGGGCGCTGACTAATACCCATCTTTTCTTGCAGATGTGGGCACAAGGGCCAGCTCCCAAATGTGGTCTTGCACATGACCACACCATCACTTTTCTGGGTGAGCAAAAAACATTGCCACTTTGGAACCAGTTCTGAGTGGTCCCAACTCTGCAGAATGAGCAAGAGAGGTACAGAATACAACAGGGCTGACTTATCACATTTTGAAGTGAAATAATACACACCACCCCATGAGTAAGTGAAGAAATACATGCAGCCAGCTAAAGGGGGTGAAGCACAAGACCATTAAGTTTGAGGAGGCCCCCCAAAGCCCATTACATCTGGAGCCTAAAATGGTAGCCAGAGTAAACTGGTTCAGGATTTCTGCAGATAAAGCTCTTGGTTTTGTTTTGTGTGTTGTTTTTTTAAAAAAATACATTGGCAGAGAATGGAAATCCTCTCACTACTCAAGATCATCTTCCATTACAGATCCCAGGAAATCCAGTGGAGGGGTGGCTGTGTGGTGATGGGGGAGCAATGTTAGCAGGCTAAAGAGAATGAACCCTGGAACTTGTTTGTATATGATAACGACATATTAGGATCCAGTTTTTGCTTGATTATCAAAAGGGGTGGAACTCCTATCAGCAATCGGCTATCAGATATCATTCTCTTTTATCGCTTTACTTATCATCCCAGGCAATTATTCAACAATGGTAGACAAAGTCGGTCCTGATAAGCTAGGCAACATGTTTGCCATCCTCGAAACCAGCTCTGTGAACTGACTTTCTCTTACCATAATGTGCTTTTGGAATCACGAATGAGTCACAGTGGTCACAATCCGACGTACTATGCAAGCTATTATTGCATTCTTTGCTTCATTTTCATCGCTGAGTCTTCCACCTATGCAAATATTGTTTTTCCGGTAAGTCAAATGATGAATGCCAATTCATATGCAGCTGTGAGTTTTTGTGTTCTTCAAACTAGGGTTGTAGCCACAGGGGCAGTCGGACACAGGTCTCCTCTGGGCTCTCTAGGGCAATTTCTTGAATATGCATGCAAGGGAGCATTCTGCTTCATGATATACTGCCTCCCAATGTTTTCACCAATGTGGGCGGGTGGGGGATTGTCAAGCGCTTGCTTTTTATTTGTCATTTTACTGGAACAAAATGGAAATCCAGAGTGGGTAATGAATAGAATACTGGATTTGGAGCGGGCAGGCCCCATTTTCATTACTCATGAATCTCGCTGAGTGTCCTTGGGCCAGCCACAGGTAGGGCTTATCCACACTTCACTTTTGCCCTGCCCTTTCCAGCCACAGGTCCATGCTCTGTGTCTGAGCACTCCTTTTTTTGCCCCAGAGCTTTCCCTGTGAAAACCCGCTCAGTCGCCAGAGCACGAGACTCTTAATTTCAGGGCCATGGGTTTGAGCCTCCCATTGGGGTAGGACTACATGATCCTTGTGGTCTCTTCCAACTCGATGATTCTGTTATCTATTGTCTTTAAAGCTGAATCGGAGCAGGAGGAAGAGTGCTTGGACAGGGAGCCTTGAAGCACGGAGGAAAGTTCAGTGTGGATACTCAGCCAAAGGGACTTCACAGGGCTGTCATGAGGGTATTATGGATGAGGCCACATGTACCCAGCTCTGCGATCGCTGTGGGAAAAGTGGGATACAGATGCAATATTCATTTAATTAAAATATCAGTGTCACCTTTTCACCTCCAAGGCACCTGATGAAAGAGAAAACAGAGTCATGGTAAACATACGTTTAAAAAGCGCAGGGATGTCAGATGAAGGAAAAGGAAGGTTAGTTACCGTATTTTTCTGTGTATAACACAACCCCGTGTATAAGACGACCCCTATTTTGGGGAGCCCTCAACAGTTGTTGAGCTTCTTTTGTAAGTTCGCTGAGCTGTTGAGTAGCTTTTCAGCGATACCCCGCTCTGGCTGACAGAACTGGTGCCATAATATGCCGCATACTAGCACTCATCAAATACTCTTCCTAAGCTGGGAAGAGTAAGTAAGCAGCCTCCTCTTTGACATTTCCCTGCTATGGCTGCAGCACCAGTCCTTGCTTATTTAGCATATTAACTTGTGTATAAGATGACCCTCAATTTATCACCAAAAAATACAGAAACAAAGGTCGTCTTATACCTGGAAAAATACAGTATATAAAATATATCCTCTTTCCCAGTCTTTTGATGCTGCAGATCCAGATCTATTCTTTAAAGGTTCTGCAGCTGGATGCCCATGAAGGTATACCACCAACATGACCAGGGCAAGGTGGTGGCACTTGGGTGTTTTCATCCTGAGGGTGTGCGCATCTCCTTTCCTAGGCAGACTTGGCAGTGTCAAGCTCCCAGCTCTCCTTACTTGGTGGCCATGGTAACTGATGAAGGTGAGAGCCAGGGATGATATAAAATGTCCTCTTTATGTCCTTAGACACTGCAAATGAAGCTCATAATAATAATAATTTATTATTTATACCCCGCCCATCAAAATATTAAAAACAATACAGCATCAAACATTAAAAACTTCCCTAAAAAGGAAGTTGTCTTTTAAAAGTAAAATAGTTGTTTATTGCCTTGACATCTGCTGGGAGGGCGTTCCACAGGGCAGACACCACTACCGAGAAGGCCCTCTGCCTGGCTCCCTGTAACCTCACTTCTCGCAGCGAGGGAACCACCAGAAGGCCCTCAGCGCTGGAACTCAGTGTCCGGGCTGGACGATTGGGGGTGGAGAGGCTCCTTCAGGTATACAGGACCAAGGCCATGTAGGGCTTTAAAGGTCAGCACCAACACTTTGAAATGTGCTCGGAAACGTACTGGGAGCCAATGGGAGCCAATGTCTTTTCAGGACTGGTGTTATATGGTCTCGGTGGCCACTCCCAGTCGCCAGTCTAGCTGCCGCATTCATATCTACTAATGTCATTCTCCAAGTATGGATCCTTGTGTAGCCAAAACAATGCCACACATTTACAGGAGGGAGGCGTTGAAGGACTCTATGGAACCCCAAGATTTTAGTACCACCACCACCCAACCTTTCAGTAAAATAAGCAGTTCCATGAGGTCTAGGCTTGCTGACCGATTTTTAGAGTGAGGAGATGGAAACCCAGGAATTGTGAAGCAGGAATGCTAAGGTGTATCCTGGAAAACAGCATGGCTGGCTGGAACCCTGAATAGGAGCACTCAACACAGCAGCATTTTACCAGCATGTGTTAGACCTGTGCATAATTCTGATAAATGGTAAAAAGAAATATGGCTAAGACTAGATCAAGAAACTTTAGCATATTAGACTACCTGTTTTTAATGTTTTCTTACCTATATTGATTTATGACTTGCCTTCCTAGGCCCCTGCCCCCCTCACCACCACAACATTTGGAGACAAAAATTCTTTGACTTTATTTTTACTACTACCTGCCTTCTATCCTGAAAGCAAAGGACTTGGAGCTATGGCTGAGAGTGGCCCTTTCCCCACCCAAGTGGGCTTTGCTCTTGTCTTGCAAAGTGAGTGGTGATGAGTCATTATGACCACAATTAAATAAGAATTTCCTGCGTCACAGCCAGTGCAAGCTTCCTTTGTTCTCTCCAGTGTGCACTTTGCTCTTTATAAGAATTCAAATATAACCCGGTAATGAGGTTGTTCTTTTTCAGTAAGCTTAGCTTCTCACAGTCCTTTCTAGCTTACCGAACCAAATGATGATTGCATCACTGAGTTTAAATGTTCTGCTAAGGGCCAGTTCATACATGCTTTGGTGCTACCGAGTCCCGATAGTCCCTACATGGAACTATAATGGTTCCTATCATCTTAGACAGGGGTTGCCAACCATTTTGGACTAGTGGGAACATTTCAGATTTTGAGCCTGTGCCAGTTACAAAATGGCTGCCAGTAGGTATGTGTCACAACGCAACATGGCTGCTGTATGGGGTGGGGAATGGCATAACTCAAAATTAGACCATTTGCTATCATTGTTGCTTCCTCGCATCCACTGGGCAACTTTGCGATTACCATGACAGGTCAGCTATGCCCTGCTGTTATTCCCCATGCCAACCCTGAAGAATTTAAAGGAGGTCAGTGTTGCCCCCACCGGTTCCTAAAATTGACTGACAATAACTCCTTTCAGACTGTAGATCCTTGTCCATGATGGAGTCTTCTACTGTCAGTGGACATTGATGAATATACGCAGGAAAAGTAGAAATGTTGTCCTTCCTTTCATCATTAGTTATCATGCTGGTTTATGTGCTTTTTAATCACTGACTCTTTGGGACTGTTGTTTACATGGGTATTTTGTATTTCATACCCTCTCTCTGTGTGTATGTGTATATTTATATGTTTTTTGAGACTGAACTTGGAAGACAAAATCAATCAAGGACCAGCAAAGAAGCAAAGATTGTCCTTTGTTGCAGACAGAGAGCAAAATTTATCGTGCACCCTCAATGCAGGTTTTTTTTAGGTTTCTTTTATAGTAAGCTTTACCTTTACCTTTCCTGCCTATAGAGGTACAGTCCCATTCAGCATTGTGTTTGGAAATTGGGACTACTCCAGAATTCTAGGTATCTGGAAAAGTACAAAACAACAGTGTTTACTTGCGAAAAGATACCAATCAGTGACATAAGCTCGAGAACTGGAAATATTTCTCATAAGAGAGACCAGTGCAAGTCAGTTCTTGCAGGACTTCCCCATCTAAACTCCTGCAATTGAGCTGCTCTCAGAGAGAAAAATTGTGTCACCTGGACAAATCTCACTGGTTGCTATTTAATCCATCACCATTACTAATTGACCTCATGCTAATACATGAGGAATCCTTTTGTGCTCATTGCATACCAGGTACTATGAGGAAACATCACATAGAAGATTCTGTTTAAGGCATGCAGTTACCTTATTTCCTACAGAACATGACAAACAAGGCAGGTGCTGAGGCAGGTGATAAGTGAGAGGGAATAGTTTATATATGCGTGCTGAGAATACTCCGTGTAGTCAATAATTTTGGCTATACCTCCAGGACGTTAAAGAAGGAAACATTGTGTCAAAGGTGGAGAAATTAGTAATCAGTGCTAGGGTGGAGCAAGCAAGGGCCCAGGTTACAGGAACATTAACGTATAAGGAAAGAATGAAGGCCCTGGGAGCCAAAAGAAGTTACCAAATCAGGGCAGGTGATTGAGGCAAGGCAAGGAAATCTTTTTTATGCAGGAATGGTCTTGCCTAAAGGTGCGAAGTGGACCATCTCAGGCAGCAGATTTGGGGTATCCTTAAAAACAGCACATTCCCAGTTATTTATTGTTGTTGTTGTTGTTTAGTCGTTTAGTCGTGCCCGACTCTTCGTGACCCCATGGACCAGAGCACGCCAGGCACTCCTGTGTTCCACTGCCTCCCGCAGTTTGGTCAAACTCATGCTGGTAGCTTCGAGAACACTGTCCAACCATCTCGTCCTCTGTCGTCCCCTTCTCCTTGTGCCCTGAATCTTTCCCAACAGCAGGGTCTTTTCTAAGGAGTCTTCTCTTCTCATGAAATAGCCAAAGTACTGGAGCCTCAGCTTCACGATCTGTCCTTCCAGTGAGCACTCAGGGCTGATTTCCTTCAGAATGGATAGGTTTGATCTTCTTGCAGTCCATGGGACTCTCAAGAGTCTCCTCCAGCACCAGAATTCAAAAGCATCAGTTCTTTGGCGATCAGCCTTCTTTATGGTCCAGCTCTCACTTCCATACATCACTACTGGGAAAACCATGGCTTTAACTATACGGACCTTTGTTGGCAAGGTGATGTCTCTGCTTTTTAAGATGCTATCTAGGTTTGTCATTGCAGTTATTTATTATTCAGTAACAACTGGGGCCTGTAAAATGTTGCATTTGTGCAGTGTTCCAGCCCGTCAACAATGGCTGCTTCTAAGATATTCCATCCCGTTCCCCAATTCCCACTGTTTTTCTGGTTCACCCCCCCTCAATACCCGCTCAGTGTATGTCCAGTCCTTATGTTCAGTCCTCATGGGGCTGTTTTGGGTTTGGTGTTCTTGGGTTTTTTAAATCAACTTAGTCTCTTCCTCCCCTCCCTTGCTGCAAATATTTTTTGTTCTTCTGTAAACCTCGAAGTTCTCTTGAGCATGCTGATATCATCCTCCTCTTCCTCTAGGCTCCACTGGGGCTCCAGTCATGTCAACACTCACATGCTGAGTTTGCTATTAGAGGGTGTGATCATATTTATTCCTTAATTGTAAATTAGGGACACCAGCATGCCCTTGACTAGCTCTACGTTTGTGGCAGATTAAAGCCCTCAATATTCGAGGACAGAACCACCAGCAGGTATTTATTATGGAAAATATTATTACTATTATTAAGATAGCCGTAATGCAAATCCTGAGACTTGTGGGGAAATGTTAAACACTAAGAGTTGATTTATATCTCTTATAGCAATGTTTATTCACACCAGTCTAAATTATCCTTTGCATTTTAAAGCAAGGACTTTATGCACACCTAGGACTTAGAAGTGCATAACTGTTTTGCTTGTCACTTTCTGTGCAAAACTAAGCTCTAACAGCTTCTTTGGAATGATCATATGTGGTTTGCAACACAGGGAACCTGGGGCGGCGCATGGGAAATCTTCATTAAAACGTTCCACTAATAATTTGCAGTTATTTGGTCAATTGCTTTGGGAGCATGATAAAGCAAGTTCACATGCTGAAATGTAAACATGGCATTTCCGAGAAACAGCTCATAATCATTTTCTTGGACAATGAAATGTAGAAGTTGGTGTCCAGACTTTCCTCCTGAAATTAGACTTCCTGACCACTTCTCAGCATTTGAACCCAAGTAGGCCAACAGCAGAAGACAATATTTTTAAAAGATTTTTGTGAAATACTGAATTGATTTCCCAACCAAATTTTATCTTATTTCTCATTTTTATTTTTATCCTTAAGTACATGTGCTGCATTGTGAATAACTTTGAGAATTGTGAATAACTTTGAGAACATAAGTAACTTAGTCAACACTGAGGATCACAACTTTGGAAAACCAGTTCACTGTCCTGTTTAATAATAATATACTTGGTTTCTTTAAAAGGAATTTTCTGTTTTTGTTCTCATTTACCTACACCACTGCCTTTTAGTTCATTGGACAGTGGAAATTCATACGTGTTTGCTTACATGCATTTTCAGTACATTAATGCATGACTTACCACCACAAAGTCATCTGCAAAATCATCTGTGAGGTGATAGACAGTAGGATCAAAGACAGTATGGGCAAGTGAGGTTCATGAATTTTTCCATCAGGGAAGAGGGAATATCACAAACAAACAAACAAACAAACAAACAAACAAACAAACAAACAAATAAACAAACGTGACTAGCAACAGAGAACAGGACCAAAACGTCTGGTAGATCTGGTGACTGAACTAACACCCCCTCACTGCAAGGATCTATGCTTGTCAATGGAATGTCCACCCTTCTTCTCCCCACATGCAGTCCCTAAATCTGTCAGAGTGGTTCCCCCAACCCTATGGAGCAATCTGGAAGAAGAGACAGGGGAAAATTCCCCTGTGCGCTGATGGAACGTGTCATTTGGAAGCTACCCCTGCTCTGTGAAACCTGTATTCCAGATCTACACCTTGGTTTGTGCTACACCTGCTGCCCATCTGTGTGTTGACCTTGTATTCAGACAATGTCTTTCCAACCACTACTGAAGCGCCCCATTTTTCCCCTGGCTCCTTACACTGCCAGCTCAGCTCTTAATTAATTTCAGTGCTGCTGCAACAAAGCTTCACCACTGCCCCTTCCCCTTCTCCAATCCAAAATATCAGGTTAACAAACCTGAATTACACTTCGAGGTTGTCACATGCTACCTCCCCACTCCCTTCATCAAGATAGGGATAACAACACTGGACTACTTTGCAGGGTCGGTGTAACCCACACTCTCCCAGCCACAGTCTTGCCTGCTACCATATGGATACAATAATAATTGCTCTGTTAATGCCAGTGCAATCTTTAAAACTTGGAATAAATTTGCATTTTGGGGTAAAACAAGTCCTGGCTTAGAAAGATTGTGTGCTCCTGTAACTTTGCTGCTACTTTTTTTTTTGTTTTTGAGTTGATACAATACTCCCCCATCACATTAAAATCCTGGATTTTAGGTCATGCAGTCAATTCCACGCCAGGGAATGACCAGCAGAAAAGGCTGATAATCTAGAAGAGTCGAGATCATGTTTGTTTCACTCTCGCTTTTGCTGTGTCTCATTGGCTAGATCTTCTTTCCTAAATGTCACTGGTTTGACTTCATTGATTGGCTAAAGGTGGAAGAAGGTGAGTTGCTTTCAAAACAAATGTGAATTACCGTATTTTTCACTCTATAAGACGCACTTTCCCCCCTCCTAAAAAGTAAGGGGAGATGTGTGTGCATCTTATGGAGCGAATGCAGGCTGCACAGCTATCCCAGAAGCCAGAACAGCAAGAGGGATCACTGTGCAGCGATCCTTCTTGCTGTTCTGGCTTCTGGGAATCAGAATATTTTTTTCCTTGTTTTCCTCCTCCAAAAACTAGGTGCGGCTTATGGTCTGGTGCGTCTTATAGAGCGAAAAATACAGTAAGTGCTTACAGATTTGGCCCCATATCCAAGCTTCTACAAATGCTAGAAACTTGTTCTTTCTTTCTTTCTTTCTTTCTTTCTTTCTTTCTTGAGAAATCAGGGTATCTGGGAGTTATCGTTCATCCAGGTGGCTCAACTGCCCGTGATGAAGCTGAGGACTGTAAGGGCAGGGAAGGAGGAGAAAGAAAATGGCGTAGCAAAACTACATTTCAACAACGTGAATGTGTCTGCAACAAGTGCCAAAAAACTACCAAAAACAGAAGGCACTTTTGACACTCACGAAAACAAACTTAAAACAAGGCAAGTAGTTTCAGCTCACTCTAATTTATATCCCCTTCATTCCATAACAAAATCCTCCCTTATGGTTTTAGGATTATCTTCACAAAGAAAATGCACAAGGTTTGGTCTACAATCGAGCTTGTTTATGAGTCATCCTCTTGACATGTGGTGGAATTTTCATGCTAATAAGCATATTTTAAGATTGGATCCTTAGGATCAGATCCTTATGAATGTCTTCATTCAGCACAGCACGTATTAGCACAAACAAATGCAAGCCACAAATCTTTGGGAATATCTTTAGCTGAATTTTTTTGGGGGAAACTATCTGTTGATACTTTATTTTATCACCCAGTGAGCCGTGTGCATTTGGCAGCAAAGGCTGCTTTTGCTTTAGGGAAAAAAATTACATTAATATTGACTTGATTGCCTGATAAAAGCAATGCTACAAAAGAATATTGCAAAACCTCAGAGGTTTGGCATGTTTTTCTATGTGGGTGGAAGAGTGTGCTGTAGCCAAGTAAGAATGAATCATGAGCCTCTAACATAAAGGAAAAAAAATACTAGAAGATATAGTTTTTTAAAGGATGACAGCTAAAACAACAAAGTTTGTAGGTCTATGCATGTACATGCAACATAAAGAGGCTGATATAATAATGGTGCAAGATGAGACATCTTTGGCAACAATGTGCTTTTTCTTTCCTGGTGCTGCAGCTTTTTAAAAAACTCAGTATGTGATATGAGAGTGGTTTGCTTTTCAGATACCAGACTATCTCCTGTGAGCTAAAGTGCACTCAAATGGACACTAGTGAATGGTCCAGGAAAACCTGTTGCGATGTCGAGGCTACATGAGTACAGGCCTGACCAGTGCGTGAATAAGAAACCGTATGTAAGCTGCTCTGAACTTTCAAAGGAAAAGAGAGCTGAAGAGGAGAAGGCTTAAGGGAGAGGTTGCTCATGGCTTTATTGGGTGGGGAATCAGATGTATACATCTGCGCAGTTGTCCCCTGACATGTTTTGAGGCTGCGCTGATATCTTTCATCTTTTGGAATTGCTAGTAAGGCATAGGGGCAGCTGGTCCCAGTAGCAAGAGACAGCTTCGGGGTCCTATATCAAATCTCACAAACCCCTGTTTGTTACCCTTCCAGCTGGCTGCCTCCAGTCAATGGGGAGCTTCTATTCTGAGAGGCATAACCTTCACAAAGAGAGGCAACTCCCCACTGCAGTCCTTGGCTCTCAAAGTCTCGGAGGCTCCACAAGGACTAAAGATGGCATGGCGCTTGGCAGGGAACCCAACTCCCTGTTGCATGATTGGCTTACATGCAAGAGTGAAGATTGTCTGAATGGGGGGGGGGCGGTGTTGGACTTATCTTACAAAGGTGTTTGCTTTGTTTCCAGAGTTAACTCTACTATCCAATACCACTTTAGTGGAGCCCTAAATCCCTCCCTCCTTTGGCCCAGAGCTAAGCTTTTGGGCCAGCACAAGCCACACCAACATTCCAACCAACCCAAGCGGTGCTGAACCTTTTGGCACACAGACTTTTTCACATCCGGAGTGTTTGTGTGAAGGAAAGTGAAAGCCCCTCAAGATTTTGCACAGGCAAACATCATGGTCTGGCCAGGGGTGGTGGTGTCTTAGCTGAATTTAAGATAAGGTGGCCAATGGTGGTAGCAATGGTTGTTGTTGTTTTGAAAGAGTGCAATCTTCCACTATCAGCCCGGCCCAGTGCATTTCAATTCTCTCCCTGATGCTTTGGCAATCCTGGCAATTGCATACCCTGGACTCATGAAGTAGTATGCAGTTCAAGAGATACATCTAAAGATTATTTCAAAAACTCACAGGGCGTTCTAGCCGGGTAGATGAATCTGTCCATATTGGTTTCTCCAACTTTAAGTTCAGTTTGTGTCACCTCTGCATCAGTTTGTGAATTTTTTAAAAAAAGTTCTCATGAAAATCCACCAGTGTTTTCCTGTCAGAGTTTCTCCATATTTTTGTATGAATTTTGCCTAACAGATATATTTTTGCAACCAACTATCTTCAACGCAATTCTTTTTTTTAATGTTCATTTCACTAATATATGCATTCTTATGTACACCTTCCTCTAATAAACTTTGTGTACGTGTGTTATGGTTTGAGAATTGCATCACAGAACTCAGAGAAGTACACATTTTGCAGAACAGCTGTATTTCATTTTGGGAAGTGTGAATTAGGCAGGTTGCAAATCTAATTTCTCTCCCATCTCTAGATTTTGGAGCATGCTGCTTAGACACTTTGAAGTCCTGCTTTCCTGTCCTGAGTCGCAGCCAGGCTTCATGTTTTCAAAAATTGGGAGCAACCATTTTTCGAAACCAGCTATGGATTTTGGAGTTTGTTCTTTCTCGGTGGAACTTTTCTTGCACATTAAAGAACCTGGAAAGTTAGAAACCACTTTGTAAACTTGAACATTTAGCTCTTGAACTAAATATGGAAAAGTTAAGTGAGCAACGAGGAAAGGGATTTTCTTTTAAGAGTTAAAAGGGAGCATGAGTATCAGAATAAATGAGCCAGAGCTGCCATTTAGTAAGTCTAGGGTAGCGATCGGAACATTTCTCACCGCCAGAGAAGTGAAATTCTAGAACATTCCCCCTAGAGCCACTGGAGTAAAGGAACTCACTCACTTTGAAACAGAGTGAGTTAACACTTATGAAGTGTACTGCATGGAGACTTTTCATCTTATGCCTGACTGACTAATAGATTGGCGAAGGGAAGGCGGGGGGAATCCTCCTTCTTTGAGGTAACTCAAGTGGGATATTGGATAGTAGTAATTAAAAATGCTAATAATATATTTTCCCTGAAATGAAGAGGAGGGGAACACCTCTTGCTTTCATGTTCAGAATCAAAGTAATTCCCCATGTTTTTTTGTTTGTGTGTGTGGATGGCAAGAAATTTCTCCTCAGAACAGATTGGCTAGTGAGTGTCGGGCCCATCCCCTCCCTTTCCTGTGGAGTACAATCTGGCTGGGTTGCTTGAGCTTCCACAGCATGTTTTGTGTTAAGCAATGACTAGTCTTACAAACACCTCTAGCATAGCACTCTTCAATCCCACCTGCTCTTGATTTGTGGCCTGTTGTATAACCTGGCCCGAGCCTGCAATATGACCTAATCTTCTAGGGATGCAATATGACCTAATCTTCTAGGGATTCTTGGGGAATCTTCAGGTCAGGAATTCCAGTTCTTCAGTCCTGTAATTATACGGACTATCAATGCACCCAGAGGCAGACAGAGGTTTCCTATCGAGTGCATACTCAGCGTTGAGCCACGGACAATCTCATCTATCTGGAAAGTGTATTATGAGCTTGTGGGTACCAGACTCCCCTGTGTTGTTTGTTTGTGGGTGCCAGACCTTTAAACCCCTGGATTCAGCAAGTGTTAAAATATAAGCCAGGTTAGCTTCCTCGTAAGGAAATCGCCTGGGTAAGGAGCCATTAAGAGAATAAAAGAGAGGGAGACGAGCCATTAACAAAGCAAAGACTCTAGGCTGGACCTCAGATAAAAGACAAAGACAGAGTACTATTGGTCCCTAGGGCATTAAAAGTCAAGGTAAGATCTCAGTGCAATATTGTAGCATATCATAGGACATCATGCCATCCTTACTCTGGACATGCTCAGTGGACCTCAGAATAATGTCAGAGAAGAAAAATCAAAACCAAGAGGGGAGGAAGAAGATTGAATGGACTTGCTTTGAGCCCTTAACAGATAATAATAATAATAATAATAATAATAATAATAATAATAATAATAATAATATTTGTACCCCATCCACCCGGCCGGAGCCGGGCTCAGAGTGGCTAACATCATATAAATAATACAATATGCGTAAAACAAGCAATCGATCGATTAAAATGCATCCCAAAATTAATTCAAATAAATTAAAATTAAAATTAGAACTGAACAAATGACAACCCTCAGGTTAAAATTGAAGGCAGTTAATACTCTCCAGGACCAACTGTTTCCACTGATATTATAAAGACCTGTGAGCGGGCTGGCTCATTGGAATCCTGAATAAAAATCAGAACTTACAGCCTGGGTGAAAATGTACTGCAACATTTTGTGACAGGGTACACTGGTAATTGACAAAGATTTTGCTGCAATCTAATTCCGGTCTGTAAGTTCTCCTGCTACAGTATCTGCAGAAACTGTAAAGCAACCCCTTTTGCTCAATTCTTCAGCAGTTGATCTTGGGACAGAAATAAAAGCAAACATTTAGCGCAGCAGTATTGAATTTGGGAGTAGGCATATTGCCCATAGATCATTAACCCACTTGACCACCTTGTATTCCATCTTGTTCAAAGGATCATCAAGTACCGTATTTTTCCCTCTATTACACGCAGATTTTTTCTCCTAAAAAGTAAGGGGAAATGTCTGTGCGTGTTATTGAGCGAATGTGTGGTCCCTGGAGCTGACAAGCGCGAGTGAAGGCAAAAATCAGGCAAATATCAAATCGTCCGGAGAAGGGAAGCCTTGAAAGGAGGAAGCTCTGCCTCAGGGTCTTACTGCCCACCAGCTTCTGTTTCCTTACTGTGTTTGCTCAAACGGAACAAAGAGCAGAGAAAACCCCTCCCCTCCAGGCAAGCAGAGTGGAAAGCAGTTTCCTCTCCGTGCGTCTGGGACTCGCAGGCAACATGCAGGTTGGGGGGGGGGGAGAGAGAGAGAGAGCTGGCTGGCTTGTGGGGGGAGGGACTTTTGCCTTCCTTTCCTCCCTTCGGTAAAACCCCTCTCCTGCATTCTTAGCCAGCTGCCTCTCTGCACACCCCTTTCGGCGCTCCTTATCCTTTCTATGTTTTTCCTTCCCTCCCTACTTAAAACGTGGTTCCAATCACGGATCCACATGGATCCTCAGGATCTTTGCATTGAGTCACCCCAAATTCACCATCAGATCACATAGCAATGATCTGATGCAAAAACAGGGCTGCAATGGTGCAAAAACATGGTTACAAAGCACGGATCCACATGGATCCTCAGGATCTTTGCATTGGGTCACCCCAAATTCACCATCAGATCACATAGCAATGATCTGATGCAAAAACAGGGCTGCAATGGTGCAAAAACGTGGTTACAAAGCATGGATCCACATGGATCCTCAGGATCTTTGCATTGGGTCACCCCAAATTCACCATCAGATCACATAGCATGTCCATGGCTACAGCCTGCACCAAAAAAATCACACACCCACTGTTGCCTGGGGCTGCAATGGTACAAAAACGTGGTTACAAAGCATGGATCCACATGGATCCTCAGGATCTTTGCATTGGGTCACCCCAAATTCACCATCAGATCACATAGCATGTCCATGGCTACAGCCTGCACCAAAAAAATCACACACCCACTGTTGCCTGGGGCTGCAATGGTACAAAAACGTGGTTACAAAGCATGGATCCACATGGATCCTCAGGATCTTTGCATTGGGCTACCCCAAACTCACCGTCAAATCACATGTCTGTGGCCGCAGCATGAAGCACAAAAATGATACATCCACTGTTTCATTCAGAATTTTTTTTCTTGTTTTCCTCCTCTAAAAACTATGTGCGTGTTATGGTCAGGTGCGTGTTATCGAGCGAAAAATACGGTACATATTTGGAAATCTAGCTAAGGGACGAGGAATCTAGCTCTCTTCCCTCCCTTCTCTACTCCCTCCAACCTCTTGGGAGCTGCAAACTGGTTGCTAACTTCTCTGTCAACAAATAATAGCATTTGCATTCTTCATAGGTACGGTGATAGTACTGGACCTACTTGCGTTATATCTGATGAGGTAAATGTTTCCTCAGAAAAAGGCTTTTTGATTCCTTGACATGGGGGAGGACACCTGAGCGGAAGACAGTGGTGGAGTGTATATGTCTGTTATGGTCATGATAAGATAACAGAAGAGTAAATCTTTCTGCATGCTTCACGTTTCTATCCAAAATGTGATGAATTGAAAACAGTGATTATTATTATTTTTTTTAAAAAAAAGCATTGTGAAGACAGCTTTAATTTCTGTAGCTTTTACTGCCACACCCAGATGAATGGCACACGGCACATCTATAGCACATGAATATACATGTTCTTAGTTTAAACAGGTGAGGTCTTTGCATGGAAGGTCACCTCAGGATGGCTGCACCATCAAGTGATGATTTGAATGTGCAAATGACACTAGACACACATCACACAAACAGCTTTCATATTGTCTCGAAGTCAGTGGATTTAGTTTGTCTGGTCGACACATCAAGCGGAATGAGGGAGCGGAATCCTGAGATGATAAAAGCGGATGAAAGTGGACACAGGTGAGGGGGGGAGTAGATGGGTGCCATTTTTGAACAAAGCATCTTGTTTTAAAGATAAGTTTATTAAGTTTTCAAAAGCAACAACATACCAACAAAACAAATAATAAAGAAACAAGCAGCAGTGTTTGTGTGGAACACCTTATTGCTGTTGGAATAAAATAAACAGAAGGAGGGAGGCACACTTTTGCAGACACTGTAATGAGATAGATTCCGCAAAGGGAGATTTCGGAAGTAATAAGGTAGCCTCATCACAAAGAAGCATGTGTTATTGGGGGGCTAGGCAGCTCACTATTTGGGGCATATAAATGGTGCCCATAAAACACAAAAATAAAACAACAACAACTTATTTATACCCCGCCCATCAGGCTGGGTTTCCCCAGCCACTCTGGGCGGCTACTACAAAATATTAAAAATACAATAAAACATCAAACATTAAAAACTTCCCCAAACAGGGCTGCCTTCAGATGTCTTCTAAAAGTCAGATAGTTGTTTATTTCCTTGACATCTGATGGGAGGGCGTTTCACAGGGTGCCTGTTTCCCTGTAACCTCACATCTTGCAGTGAGGGAACCGCCAGAAGGCCCTCGGAGCTGGACCTCAGTGTCCAGGCTGAACGATGGGGGTGGAGATGCTCCTTCAGGTATACTGGACCAAAGTGGTTTAGGGCTTTAAAGGTCAGCACCAACACTTTGAATTGTGCTCGGAAACGTACTGGGAGCCAATATAGGTCTTTCAAGATCAGTGTTATGTGGTCTCGGTGGCCGCTCCCAGTCACCAGTCTAGCTGCTGCATTCTGGATTAGTTGCAGTTTCCGGGTCACCTTCAAAGGTAGCCCCACATAGAGCACATTGCAGTGGTTCAAGTGAGAGATAACTAGTTGTTTCGTAACAACTCTTAGAATGTTCCTTAGAATCCAGACAAGGCAGTGCCCCTTAATCGCTCAAATCATCCATCTCTAGAGGGTCCTGGGGCAGACTAATATTTATTGCAAGCTTTCTGCTCTGTTTATACCCTCACTAGCTTAATCTTCATGGCTGGAGTCTTATAAGAGTCACATCCACCCCCACATCCTGCATTTCCTCATATTAAAACAGAGCGTAGACAATGAGGTACCTTTTGCATCGGGATAAATTTTCATAACTGAAAAATGAGGATTTCATGGATGGCGTGACTCAACCGCCCACTGCAAGTGTGAGTTGGCTACGGTCTTTGTTAAGGGACGCGCGATAGCCAATTGTATGCGGGTGTGTGAATGAACTGTGTTATGGATGAAAAAGAACAGGGGGAAAAGCATCCATTTCCTTTTGTGGGCCTTCTTGCATAATACAGGCACAGTCCTGTATTATGTTAACACAGTTCTGGCTACGACCACGTTAGCCTCCTCAGATTTGATGTGTACAATTGTTCTCTATTTAATCCCTATGCGTAGCTACAAGCACTGCAACATTTAATTGATTTATCAATTAGATTAAAAAACTCATTTGTCTAAAATGGTGTCACCAATTAATTAGGCGGCAGATCTCTCTATTTCTCTATATGCAACTGCAGATGAAAAGCTCTATTTTAAGAGAGGCATTCTTCATTTGATCTAATATACAGGGTTGGTCCTACCATTAGACACACACAGAGAGACAGCTGCTTCAGGTGGCAGAAACTGTTGAGCAGGGTGTGGCAGAGAGGTGCTGGAGGCTAGAGCATTGTGCACCACACTGCCATAGGTACAAGAGGCAGCCAATTTAGAAGTATGATTCAATTGCCGGTCTAGTTAGCTGCTCTACAAAGAATTGGGATGAGGGTGGTGGGGTGATATACAATGGTACCTCGGGTTAAGTACTGTTCTTAACCCGAAGCACCACTTTAGCTAATGGGGCCTCCTGCTGCCACCGCACCGCCGGAGCACGATTTCTGTTCTCATCCTGAAGCAAAGTTCTTAACCCGAGGTACTATTTCTGGGTTAGCAGAATCTGTAACTTGAAGCGTATGTAACCTGAGGTACCACTGTATTGTCTTTTACCTCAGGCAGGGAAATAGCTTGTTCCAAGATACTAGTGCTAAGATGATGCCTCTCATAACACACGTGTATTGTACCTTGGCACAGTTAGTTCTGTGCTGTTTTTGTTGGGATTGTATTTTTTTTAATATCACATATATATAGAGAGAGAAAGATTTAATTCTATTAATGTTTAACTGTTTTTTAAATGATTGCTTTTCTCTTTCTATGCTTTTAGCTGTTTTTATTTTATCTGTAAATCATCTGGAGCTCCTGTCAGGGAATATTTTAATAATACATCCAAACGCTGCTCATTCATTCTCCTAATTCTTATACCACTCAGCCTTTTGCCCTCCAGATGTTGCTAAACTACAACTTCCATCATCCCTGATCGCTGACCAGGAAAGGAGTCTGAACACATCTGGAGAGCTATAGGTTCACCATCCTTGGTCTACCTGGTCAGTCCCTTCTGAGCTGTTTTGATGCCATGGCCACCAAAGGGATTAACCAGGTTCAGCTGAATGTTCTCTAGCAAACACATTTGACATGAAAAAGGAACTGAGTGGGTGTGTTCGCCCAAACCCCTCAAGTCTCCCTTTCTCTGTCCTCTCACATTACTTTTCAGTCAGGTATTGTTAGTCTCATTTCCACTCTTCCTCCAGTTTACAGTAACGCCATGGAGCCAATCAGATGATGTCACCAAGAGCAAGCACTGAGGGCAAAGAGGAGCCTTGCTCTCATCCTGAATTAGCTTCAGAGACATCATCATGCAGCCAATTCTGACTGAATAAATGATGATATCACTACTATTAGGAAGAAGGAGTGAAGCTGGAGGCAATTGTGCTCAACACTCAAGTCTGGTAGAACTTCATTTTAGCATTGGACATTAGCATTACATTCTACCATATCCTTCTGAAGAGGTGAGCGGTTGCCGTAACAGCCTTGCCAGCCTGTACAATAAATGCTAACTTTCACAAAATGTCTGTACCCTAATATATACTCAGATACGATTCTCCACGTTCCACACTAAGTATATGAACAGTGTCTTTGATGCAGTTCACTTTTTCTGTTAAAAAGTAAAAAACCGGCAGGGTATTGCTATGAAAAAAATCCCTCTCTCTGAGTGTATATAATTGAAGGTGTGCTATTAAAACCAAAGACATTTCCTGAAAGTTCAAAGGAGTGAATTGCAGCATCTTAATGCGCAGCTCTTTTTTTTACTGCCTTATAAATTGGGGTGTTTCTTTCAGCCATTAACTTTTGTCATGCTAACTCCAGTCTGCAGCAATATGGCTGCGAAGGAAAGAAACGGAGAGATTTGATTCTCTGCCCTCACATAACACCAGAGAAAGTTCATTTCAAGCCCAGTTCATTAATCCATTCACTGGGGTTGAGAAGGATAGACCATGGGTTTTGCAGCTTCAGTCCCTGAGCCACTTCCATTTAAAAGGGACAGATAGCGAGTGGTGCAAATTATCCCTGACCGTAACCCAGAGGAGCAGCTGTCAGTCAGAGTAGACATTAGACAGGTAAAGGTAAAGGTAAAGGGACCCCTGACCATTAGGTCCAGTCATGGCCGACTCTGGGGTTGCGGCACTCATCTTGCTTTACTGTCCGAGGGAGCCGGCGTACAGCTTCCGGGTCATGTGGCCAGCATGACTAAGCCGCTTCTGGCGAAACAGAGCAGCACACGGAAACGCTGTTTACTTTCCCGCCGGAGCGGTACCTATTTATCTACTTGCACTTTGACGTGCTTTCGAACTGCTAGGTTGGCAGGAGCAGGAACCGAGCAACGGGAGCTCACCCCGTCGTGGGGATTCAAACTGCTGACCTTCTGATCGGCAAGTCCTAGGCTCTGTGGTTTAACCCACAGCGCCACCCGCGTCCCTAGACAACACTGAGCTAAATGGATAAACAGTCTGCAGTAGCCTAAGACAGCTGCCTCTGTTCCTAACATCTAATGCAGAGACAGACCTTGGTAATCTTTGCATATATGGCGCCCTGAGCAAGTCAAAAATTTGGCACCCCCAAATGGGTTTTCTCAATTGTCCCCTTGGCTCAGTGCTCTGTGTGGGGGAACTGCCCATACCACTCTTAATCCAGCACTCATCGAAGGCTGTGCCCACTTTAAAGCACATTCTTCCCCTCAAAGAATTCTGGGTACTGGGAATTGTAGCTTTGTGAGGGGTTCCCAGAAGGTACAGTACCCAGAATTCTTAGAGGGGAAGAATGTGCTCCTAATGTGCATTCAAGGTACAGTGTATACATGGGCTACATAGTTTTTCAATACAATTTTTGTCGAGTGTTTTAGAAGCTCTAAATCACTATGCAACTTTTCAAGATCAACAGCAAACAACAAAACAAACTTCAAAATAATACAAAACAAAGCCGACACTTATATTAAGAACATAAAGACTTATTTCCAAAATCCGTGTAGGCAACACTTGTCCCATATGTTTATACTCCAAAACGCATCATTACGGGAGGCAAATAGTCATAGTTGGAAAAGCTGGTGAGGAAAACAGAGGAAAACTCTTCAGTAACACCATGCAAATGTGAATTTAGATGGTGGCCGCAAAGAGTTGTGCTACTCTTCAGCCAATTGTCAGAAGAGATAGTGGATCACAAAAAAACCCATTGTCCAGAGATAATCTGATTGGGTGGGTTTTTCCACAGCAAGAACATCCTGTTCCCTGCAGTACCAGATGTTCCAGCATAGTCTTAAGCATAGTCTCCTTTCAAGGAAGAGTGGTTCCCTCAGGCTGAACAGAAGGAGAGATGGGAGCTGGATTACTGCGTCTGCTCTGTTGAGAGACCACCTCCATTTGGCTCCTCCTCGTCTCTGAATTCTTTCCTTCCCAGCTGGCCTTATTAGGAGCTGTTATCTAACTTTCATTTACTTACTACATTTATGTTCCATCTTCCCTCCAAGCACACGTGGTTCTCCCCACCTCCATTTTATCCTCAAAACAACCCTGTGAGGTTGGTGGGTCTGAGAAATAGTGACTGGCCCAAGGTCATCCATTGAGCTTTGTGGCTGAATGGAAATTTGAAGCTGGAGGTGGAGCTGTGTTGTACTCAGAATAAATCTATTGAAACTAATGGGCCTAACATAGTCATGGTTATTAGTTTCAACAAGTCTACTCTGGGTAACAGACAACTATCTCCCTGTGTTTCCACTGTGCTGCTCTGACACTAACCAATCTCTAAGAATTTGTGACTGAAGTTGTTTGTTTTCCTCTTCCCTCCTCCACCATTTTGTGTTATGCCTTTCAGGAGATCTGTCCAGACTGTCCTGTTTTCATTGATCTGACATAAGATGCTCTGGGGGTCTTTCAGGCTGAGGAACAGGGTAAAATGGAGTTAAATAAAATGTTATTTCCATCGTTGCAACTACCAGTTCAGATAAAATTATTTGTTTAAGGAATAAGGCTTCATAACATTTAGAAGATTAAAATTGCAAAACTTTAGGGATGTCTGCAGCTACAGTAGTTCCTACAAGGAATAGCCATGAATGGATATGAACTTCTGATAGTTGAGAACTGCTTTGACGTGAGTTTCTTTATATAAATTTTATGAAATGAATGAACAAAATACGAAACAGAATGGGTAGGATTCACTTAACCAGTCCTATCAATGGAAGACCTGTGCAAGGACTTCTGCTTGTGCAATGGAGATTTCCTTCCTGTCCTTCTCCCACATGCCCCCCATGTTCCCTAAATTGGCTGGAGCCCCCCTGTCCCAGGGAGAACCCCCAAAACAGTACAGGAAGGAGAAAGGGAATCATTCTGTCTGGCAATATGGAATGCTTGTGCAGGTGGAACATTTGGAAGAGCGCAATATGGAATTCCGCCCATTGGTTCCAGAAATATCTGATGGTTCTCCAGCTCTATTAAAATCCACAAGATTGTTTTAATCTGGAGCTGAATTTCAATTAAAGAAAAAAACAAGTCATCTTTTAAGGCACTGTGACTTACCAAAGAGTCAAGACTGCTGCATGATTCTAGTCATAGTTAATATAAATAGGCATCTGTAATGGCAATATAACATGGGTATATATTACCTTATACAAGACAGAGCATATTTCAGTCCACCTGAAAGCACAATGTTTGTGCTGAAAATGTTTGCCGGCAAACATTGAGCCCAACAAGCTATTGCTTTCAAGTCCTGCTTCTGTGATTCCCAAAGACACCTGCTTGTCCCATCCACATTGGTGGGGGCTGCAAATTTGCACAAGGCTTAACTTACATATGCTTAAAAAGATGTCCATATATGTTTGCAGGAAGAGGCTGAGATATCACCAGCAGGACACTTTGCCATGCATCCAGCCGCTGAATTTGCAAAGTTATTGTTGTCTCTTTAAAAAATAATACTAAAGGACCGAAGGATCTGCAGATCTGGGGCCTTCCACTGCAAAAGATCTAGGGCTTGGGATCTCTGGATCACTGCGTATAAATGGTGGATTTTATTGGCTTGATTGGTCACAAGTTGTGTAGGTCTTCAAAATATCTCTACCCCAGATCTTTCCACTTGATTGCTGTGAATGCAGTTTTTTTTTTAAGCCCCACATAGTTCTATATTTTATCTGCCTTCAAAATGGTCAAGTTTTGGTCGAGCAAACTGGTAATTTAGATTAGATTCATTTCTGGACTGAGGCCATTTTTGCAGACTGAGAGCAAACATTTCCAAAGAGCTAAAAATTAATGCATTGCATGGTTTATTTCTTCGGAGAATGTGCCAACCTACCATTTACTTTAAAAGATTCTGTTTATGAAGATTTTTGGAAACACACTTTGATGGCCCTGTGATTAAACAACTGCTGCAAGCAACGCATACTTAATTAAACTTCAGTTTATAATTGTGTACTTTGCAGCTGGAATTGAAAAACCTGCAAGCTGCTTAGAAGCCTGAACGTTTTGTGTCATAACACAGACATAATTACCAAGGTATATGAAGAAGGTGAAATATGGAAGAAGGTGGATTTTTTTAAAAAAACAAACAAACCTGGTTTTATTTATTTTAATTATACAAACCTAGTTAACATACTCTGATGAGACAAAAACCTTTCTTCACCTTGGCATGTGCCGCTGGAATAGAAGAAAAGTGCATGCCGTTGCATGTAGATATAATATAAAACATCATAATCTGTTCTTCTTCAATGTGAGCCAAAGTTAATAGGACTAAATACAAGTACACTCATTAGCCCTGTACAGTAACTGACTTTAGAAGAGCCCATAATTAAATGGTAGATTTCAGGTGTCAGGGTTAGCGAAGTGGGGAGCAGTAAGATTGGCAAGTGTGACTTTTTAGTTTGTGCTCACTGCAGTGCCAGCTGTATGTTGGATATTAGGTAATTGTTTATTACATTCACATTTTGGGCACATGCCAACCAAAGTTAAGTCCCTTTGATTTCATTGGTCATGGTTTAGACAAGTGTTTCATTCTCCCACATTGAATTCAGAGTTACTTAAAAGTGCATTGCACTTGCTAGATTGTTCCAGGTGTTAATTTATTTAGTGCTATTTTTACAGTTGCCATCACTCATCACTTTGTGTGGGAATGGTCTTGGGCACACCTAAAATTTCCTGACTGAATATAAGAACAATAGCTTATGCATAAATACCCCTCATCTCGTCCCCTTTCATAATTAATCATGGTTTAGTGCTGTGTTGGCACTGAGGCTAATGCTAACCATGGTTGCTCATAATTATGGTTTGCAAACCAGCTTCAAGCACTGGGGTCAGACCTTGACCTTCTTCATGTGCAGTATTAAAAGTAGCATAATACCTTGTGCTATTGCACATGCTCAACAGTGTCCAATTTTCTGGGAAGAAGTAAATCAGAGACCTACGTTTGAAACAGTGCCTGTGGTTTGTTTCTCTCCAAATAAATTGCTGTCGGAAGCCAGGGTTTGTTCTTAGCTTACTGCTTCTGGTTTGTTTGCAGGAAACAAACTGTGGTCACTGGTCCACATTGTTTCTTCCTGGCATGGCAAAACCAAGAGCAAGACAGGAGCAAATGGGAACTATTGAGTTTACTTTAAACTATGTCTTAATGTTGTGGGCAAAGCAGGCTGCTGCTTTCAAGCTAACCATGGTTTGAGGTCACGATCAGCACAGAGCATAGCTGTCAACTTACAGATTTGAAAATAAGGGACCAGAAGCCTCGAAAATAAGGGATCAGCAGCCAAAATAAGGGATTTTAGACAACCAGCTGAAATACGAAGTTAAAAGGGACCAGATAATTTTGGAGAGCAGCGCCAGTTTTTAGCCCTTCGTTTCCAGAGGTTGCTGCTTAAGACACCAGCTGATGAAAAACTGCAATTAAATAAGTACAAGCAGCAACCACTTTTCACGCAAAACGAAGTCCAAGCTACGAAGATGCTGCTGCAGTTCTGTATCTTTTCTCTCGTGCTCCATCTGCAGCTCTCAGTTCCCATCAGGCGGGGCGGGAGGAGGGGGGGGGAAGCACCCAAAGTAAACCCACAGATCAGACCATCTTTGCTAGTCTACCACTACAAATCTATGGGAGAAGCGCTTGCGGTCCTTCCTCTGCTTTCCCCCTCTATGGCTAGCCCTTGGAACACCTGCCTCCTCCTCCTCTCTCTGAACTGCTTTCTCTATGGTTGCCCTCGCTCTCCTCTCAAGGCTCCTCAGCAATTCATAGGCCGTGCCAGGCTGCCCATCTCATCCGGGTCCTTCGGCAGTGCAATCGCAGTATGGTCTAGTGGGAGCGGTGGCGGCAGCGGGCAGAGGGGTGGCCTCAGGCAGAGAAGCTCAGTTCGGCGGCCGCGAGGAGGATGACGGCAGAAGGGCCCGAGGCTCCCGCCAGTCCCGGCGCGGAGGGGCTCCTGGGGGCCGAGGCTGATGAGAGGAGGCCAGAGGGGGGCGGGGCGGGCAGCCAAGCAACACAGTTGGAGTCTCCCTCCTCCCTGGCCGGCAGGGAGGGAGGGAGAGGAGCTGCTTCCTTTGAAACCCGGGAAATTTAAGGGACATCATCAATAAGGGTCAGCGGCGGGACATGGCACTGGGATAAGGGACTTTCCCGCCAAATAAGGGACGGTTGACAGCTATGGCACAGAGTTAAGGCTACTTTGCAGAGGGAGGAAGGATGTGCAGGTTTTAGAGGCAGAGGGCCATACAAATAAAACGATGGTGACAAGGGAATGAATGCAAATTGGCCGGGCACTCTTACATTCGTGATCATGGGCACACGAATGGGAAATGTTTGCTCTCAACTGGGCCAGTGTTGGAGTATTTTACCAGTGCAGTGAAAGAATCTCAGTGAACTTCAGGTAAGGAAAAGATAACTAAGTGGCAGATCTTACAGAACAATCTGCTCTTTTGACCTGAAGATGCTGAAGCTGAGCTGCTTACTCTCTTACCCTTTGGTTCCCATATTAAACCTCCTGCCATTTATTGTATGATCTGCATAGAGACAGCTGTAAATAGTAAGCAAAATATAAATAAAGATGCACTGAACCTGGCATGCATTTTGCACGTCAAGTTCGACAGTGCAAATAATAAAACCTGAGCTTAATTGTAAGCATAATAATGGGGTGCTTACTTAAATGTTCACTGTTGAGACCAAATTTCTCTTTTGTAGTCTGCTGCATTAGAATTTCATGCCTTTAATTTAAGGGAGGGGGGGATTAATGGCAGAATGAAATTTAGCGCCTTCCTTCCAGCAACAAAATTTACATTTCAGCACTAAAGTGCATGTCCTTACATGTGAAAGAAGGTGCTGAAATTTATCCTTCACAATGTAAAATGTTGTTTTCTGCATTCATGTGCTCATGTAGTGAATGAAGACACAGCTCTGTGGTCCAAGACCCTGTGGTGATGATCCCTCTCACCCCCAGATGGTTGTCTCACTCAGCTATGGGTAAGGATGGCCTTGAGAAAGACTCAAAAAAGGGAAGGCAGAGCATTAACAGTGAAAGGAGGACAGCTAGTTGCAATGGAAGACAAGCCTTTCTCACCATTGGTTCTGGTTCAAAATGGTAGTCTGCCTGGAGCCCCCCAAGAAGGCTTCTGAAACTTTTAGATTAGGCAACACTGTATCTAAGATAAAATACTGTTTTCTCTGAATTATGTGGAGAAACAGTTGTGAGCAGAACCATTGTGGGAACAGAGATAAATGTGATCAGGTTCCTGCAATCTAAAGGGCATGTTGTATAGGGTTGTCAGCTGAACTTGACTCTAGTTTCCAAATCTCTAGCCAAGTGGAAAAATAATGCGCAGAGCAGCCAAAGAGAACTATTTAAAAATTCTCCAAACTCAAAGTGTAGGGGAGAGAAGCTTGCTGAGTTAACGAGAAGATGGAAATATTTGTGAACAGAGCTGTTCAATTTACCAGTCAAATGTTACTAGTTTTTCACTTGTATGAGTTTCTGAATCATCTGAGACCTACAAATAGCTCAGCCAGTTCATTGGTTTTGTAACTATTCATCGTTTCCCATTTTGGCATTAATCCTCCATGATTTTCAGTTCTGTTGTGTTTGTGAAACAACTACTAGTAATGGAGCTTCTGGGTTGCACCTATGACATGCTCAGAGCAGACCCATTGAAATCAATGGACTACCTCCACTGTCAAAGGCAGTCTGCTGGGAATCACAAGTGGGGAGGGTGCTGATGAGCTCAGGTCCTGCTTGCTAACTTCCCATAGGCACCTGGTTGGACACTGTCAGATCAGACGCTGGACTAGATGAGCCATTGGTCTGATCTAGTGGGGCTCTTTTCATGTTCTTATGTGCTTCTAACTTAAAGGCAAAGGCAGTTTTAGGGTAGTGCAACAGGGGCAGGGGGCACCACAACAATGCTGTAGAATGGATTGCAAGAGGTGTTGGGTATTTTAGTGTTGTACAGGGTGCCAATGAAATTTGAGAGCTCAAAGTCTGCCACTGTCGAAAATAAAAATGGGAGCAGCCTCTGGGCAAGGGAGGAAGTGTGGGGGGAATGCAGCTTTGGGAACGGAAAGATACCACAGAGCTCTGTCCAGTCATGCAGCAGCAGAAGCTGACCTCCCAATCTATCGTCTGACTCAAATGGTCAAGAGCAAGAATGAGACAAAGAGCAGATCTCCCCCAGGTATTTAAAGCACATTCAACACATATTTGAAGCAGTTGGCTTCCCCCAAAGAATCTTGCTTGTTAAGGATGCTAGGAACTGTTGCTCTGTGGTGGGAGAAGCTATAATTCTTTGGGCGCGTGAAAGGGGAAGCCATCATGACCCAACTGTGCCCACAAGGCAAGATCTGATGGGGCAGGGAAGGTGGAGTCACAGCAATTTATCCTGAGTCGTCTATCCTTCTATACAAGATGGCATCCATCGCCTCTTGACCCAATATCAATTACAAGATCTTCAGGTGATCATGAAGATGGATAAGAGACACTTAAGAGATTGTCTCTTCAGGTCCAATGCAGAAAGGGATTTAACCACGATTGCCTCTATCAAAAGTTCACCATGGTTCCCACTTATCAAAACGGAGCACATCTGAGCTAGTTATCTGACAAAGCTCCCACCTGCCATACTAAGAATCGCTTTTACAGAATTACGATTCCAATCGAGGTCCTCGGCGGTGGTGGATGGTTGGTACAGCAAAGTACAGTACAAGTAGAGACTTTGTCTGTGTGGGCAACCTTGTGTAGAGGACCTGAACCAGTATTTATTGCAATGCCTGCACATTGACCGCACATGAGACCGATTTAGATTTCTCTGCCACCACTGCATCAGCACAGAGGACTTACTTTGAGTAGTACATTCTAGACCCCAAGATCAAACCTTGACAATGTACTGAGATAATACACTTGATAATAAATGCATCTCTTTGAGAAGATTGTAACCTTGATATGTTAAAGGAACTGGCTGTGAGACAACAGCTCAAAATTAGTTGGGCTCCCAGCTATAGATATCCATTCTTCAATGGGCCTGGCTCTCATCTCAGCAGAGATTTCCAATCTGGTGCCCTCCAGCTATTTTAGACTACAGCTCCTACAAGACCCAGGGGCCAGGAATGATGGGAACTGTGGTCCTTCTGGAGGTTGGGGAAGACTGTCTAGGTTAGCCAGTTCCCTCTCAGCTCTCAGGAGTCCTAGCACTCAACAGTTCCTCTGCTCTTCCTGGATCACTTTCCCCTTTCTTGCGGCCAGACACCATGTTGAGAACGAATTAGAAGGTGATGACTAGTTCTCTGAAATGGTGGGATTTTCACTCCCTAAGCGCCATGCCTTCTTGCTCAACCCATGCGGAGCACTTCTGAGGTGCGGAGTGTCAGTTTGGTTTCCTCATTCCAACCTGGGAGGGCCAGCAGCAGCAGTAGCAGCAGCAGCAGCAGCAACCCTGTCATATTTGCCTTTGATCTTCACACTCCTGCTCAAGAGCTTTGCATGGCATCAAAGTTTGCAGGAAGGATGAGGTGACTTCAAAGGAAATGACAGCCTGTCGCATTAAATGAATAACAATTGGCAGGCAGGAATTGAGAAGCAAGGAAGGGGCTGAGGCGGCCATGGGAAAATTAATGAGCAAAAAAGGAGGGAGGGGAAAACCCCTGCAGAATGATTTTGTCAAACATTTATGAAACGTTTTGGATTAGGTAGTATTACCTGCTGAGAGTCAGCAGCCAGCCATCACAACCCCATCATAACACCCCTGATTCACTGGGGTCTTCATAACTCGACCCATAGGGCATAAATATGTAAAACTAGCTCCCTTCTATGCCCCAAGTTCTTTTAAAAGAAGTATGTTTTAATATTTCATTGTGTGTGTTTTAATTTCACTAAAGGGGCACGAGGGGGGGTCAGTCAGGTCCCACTTAAAGAAGGGAAACGAAACCTCAGATATCTGAAGTAATGGGATCCCAATGATGTCAGCATGTTGAAAACTCTTAACCAAATGCCACAATAGCGACAAAATCTTGATCCCGGGTTAAGATAAGGAGGTGTTAACCAGACAGTATTGTGTTTTGTTCGTGCCTCCAGGAGAGTTTTGAATTCAAAGCAAAAAAGGAGATGTGTATGTTATCAAAGCCCTGAGAACCAATACCTCTTTCTGAGAATTTCTGAAGGGGAACTATAGTGAGTGACTGCATATGACTGTGTTTTTTTGTTTGCATAGATTAAAAAACCAAACCAAAACAAAGTAGATTTTCACAGAGCTGCTCTTCCAGTCCCAGGGTTAGGCCTTTCGGTGGGATCAGCCTCTTAGTAGGGTTAAAAAAAATACTTAAAAACTCTTGTTATTTTTGTGACCAGTCAGATCTTTCCAAGAGGGATCTCCTGGGTAGGTGGGTGGGAATCGTTTTGTTTCAGCAGTGATGTGTACAGGATTGGGGGTGGCGAATGCAATACTCTTAGCAACACAAGTGAAGGGCACCCATTACCAGGGCACTTTGCTTTGCCCATAGCACTTAGTATGTGCCAATGACATCAGGGACCTCTGCCATGGCTGGGCGCTGCTGATCATTCTCTGGGCATGGTGTCCATGTTGTAGTCCTGTCACACCCTTATTTCTGCTAAGTGATCCTTCCTGGTTTTTGCCTCTTTTTGCCAATCAGCTGCTGTGCATGAAGAAAAATGTGTTGAACCTCCCCTTTCCCACAAACCATCACTGTTTAGCTCCATGTTGACTCCATGTTGCCTCTGACTTTGTACATCATGCGTGATTCTTCCCTGGACTCCAACCCACATCTCCAGGCTCCCTGTCCTGCTGCCAGATTCTTCTTTGGCAACCACTCGAAGCCGAGTAAGATTGTCTTCCATGAGTATTGTCTTAATGGTGTGTCTGTATGTGACTGTGGAGGCCAATTCTGGATTCACACGTCCTTCCACAGTGGGGACATAGGTTTCTGTGTGGGAGCTGATCACGGTGAGGATTTGCCAAACATGCCTTCGTCCTGGCTCATTTCTCCCTTTTGTCCTGAGTTTGTGCTTCTTCAAAGTCTATGACACCTTTGGTAAAGGCTATTCTCCAATTGGAGCGCTCGCAGACCAGTGTTTTCCAGTTTTCTGTGCTTATACTGCATTTTAAAAGATTTGCCTTGAGAGCATCTTTAAACCTCTTTTGTTGTCCACCAATATTTCACTTTCCATTCTTTAGTTGGGAATACAGTATTTGCTTTGGAAGACAATAATCAGGCATCTGAAATACATGACCAGTCCAATGAAGTTGATGTTGAAGAATCATTGCTTCAACACTGGTGATCTGGTGCTGCCAGATTATACCCCAGTGCTGTACAGCATTGATCATGTTCCAGTTCTTATGTACCCCACGCTGCCACTACCAGACAATGACATCCAGATCACATGGCTGGCAACGTCTGTGCAGACGCATATGGCTTTGCAGGTATAGCAAACCATGGCACAAGCATTTCGGAATGCAGCCTTGTGGTCATCATAAAAACAGGAACCCAAGAAAATGTATTATAAAAATTCAGAGTGACTTTATTTTTTGAGTCTGCTGAGGACCTGAGAGACCAAAGGAAGTATTTCAATTATATTTATTATTCAAGATGGACCAACATCTGTTTCCAATTTGCACTGATTATTGACACATCTGGCTGCTTGGCCTCGGGAACTACAAGTTGCTGTTTGTGGCATTATTTTCTGAATCAACGTTTCAGACCACCCGGAAAATAATACAGATGAAAAGGTGGTGATATTTGTAACAAGATTACCTTTTGGCATTGGCTAACAATTGCACTAATGGGGATTCTGTCATTTTGTGTTTTATAAATTACAGTGATATATTTCTTTGACACCTGCAGGGAGAATGGGGGTCTGCGGCCAAAAGGTTTATTATTTGACAAAGATGAATTGGAGTGGCCTGATAAAGACTTCAAGTAGATACTAGAAATCTAAGCGGTAGTTAAATATTTGGCTTAACAAGTCAAAGTCCCTTGGTTGAAACAGAATCCAAGATGGACTGACTGCTGATTAAGCTGCTTAAAGGAGCTCTTTGCTATATGATTTGATATAGCATATATATTACCCACGAGTAAAAGATCTTTGATAAAAGGGAGCATTGGTAGGGGTTTGCTGAGCTGCAGTCCTTGTTGTTGGGGAACACTTGTAGCAGTGTGAAAAAGCCTCTTCTTTTGATGATTTTTTGGGCAATGCCTGTAAAAACCTTTGCTTATTTGTCTACATTTGCCTCCAGGGTTGTTGCCAGTGCTGATGTTCTGTTTAAGCAAAAGATGTCCACTTGCCCAATGGGACTTTCCCCTCTACTTCTCTCTCTTGCAGTTCCCCGCACATGCTCAAAGTCTTCTCCAAGGGGTTGGGGGCCATCTGGAGCAGTTTCGCGGGGAGAGGAAGCCTTGTTGTGCAAGTGGAATGTTGCTTGCACAAAATTGGATACAACCACCTCATCTCTTTGTTTGCTTTGTTTGTCTAGGAAAAATAGAACTCACCATGAACACCTCCCTTGTTCTCTTAGAATGGCAACGGTGCCCATCTGAGAGATGCCGGAACTGAGTTCCAGCTGAAAAAAAGCCCTGATCGTAATGTACCATATGTGATCAGTTGGATAATATGCCATTCTGCTCACGACATGATCCCTGATTTGACTGATTTCACCCACATTACTAATCTAGGGAGCGTTGGTTTTATGTACTGAGTTGAATAGGATCCAAACTGCAGCAGTCTGATTGGTCCTAGAACAATAGGATCCAAAAGGCAGCAGTCTGATTGGTCCTAGAACAATAGGATTCAGAATGCAGCAGTATGATTGGTTGGCAGGAACTACCCAATCATGCTCCAGATAGAAGTGAATCCACAACCTGATTGGCTTACAGTAGAATTCCGGAATTTAGCCAATCATGTGCAGCCCATTGTGTAAATAATGTATATAAAGCAGATACTTTGAGGGGACTTTCATTCCTCCTCACCACTATGAGCTGAATAAAGAGCATGAAATCACTTTGCGACTCTGAGTATATTTCAGTTGGTCTCAGATACAATCTACTTTCTTGCCTTTATTAATCGGTGTAGATGCCAAAGTTTGGAGCCAACACTTACATGAGCAGACGTCATTGTGACAGGGGTGGAAATGTCACAGCAGTTTGGAGACATTCTGCTAACAAGCGACCAGAAGTCTTATGAGGGAATCGGGCATGATTAGCCTGGTAAAGAGGAGACTGAGAGGAGATACAGCCATCTTCAACTACTGAAAGGGCTGTCACATGGAAGATGGAGCGAGCTGGATCTGAACCAAAGTTACAAGAAAGGAGATTCCAACTAAACATCAGGCGATTCTTACTAAATATCAAGAGATTACAATTAAGAGAAAGAGCTGTTTGACAGTGGAACGGACTCCCTTGGGATGTGGCGGTCTCTACTTCCCTGGTGGTTTCTAAGCAGAGGTTGAATGACCATCTTTCGGGTATGATCTGGTTGAGATTTTTGCATTGCAGGGGGTTGGACTAGATGACCCTCGGGGTCCCTTCCAACTCTACAATTCTTTGATTCTGTGATCTGGCTCATACTCAGACAGCAGCATAATGTGGCAACACCTGCATGTTCAATGGTGCCAATTGTATGACCAGTTCTAAAACATATCAGCTAAAGCTTCTGCCTGCCCCATCAAGGAACTTAAAAATGTATAGGGTAATGGCCTAGAGACCTAGAGGAACCATGTATAGAGGGAGTTCCATAGAATTGGCACTGCTACTGAGAGGTCTACTAAATGCCTACTGTATTTCAATGACTCCTGGAGGAGGTCTCTGACACTGAATGGAGTACATAAAGGAACACATACAAAAGTCACCTTCGAGATACTGTACCTGGGTTTCAAACCATTTCATAGAATCATAGAATTGTAGCATTGAAAGGGACCATGAGGATCATCTAGTGTGGTGTAGTGGTTAAGAGCGGTAGACTCGTAATCTGGTGAACCGGGTTCGATTCCCCACTCCACCACATGCGGCTGCCAGGTGACCTTGGGCTAGTCACACTTCTCTGAAGTCTCTCAGCCCCACTCACCTCACAGAGTGTTTGTTGTGGGGGAGGGAGGGAAAGGAGAATGTTAGCCGCTTTGAGACTCCTTAGGGTAGCGATAAAGCGGGATATCAAATCCAAACTCTTCTTCTTCTTCAACCCCCTGCAATGCAGGAATATGCAACTGTCCCCTACGGGGTTCGAACTTGCAACCTTGGCATCATGAGCTAACCAAGCTAACTATGTAGAATAGTTTGGCCAAGCAAGATGGCAGGAGAGTGGTGGGGATGAGATTGGAACTATGGTCTAAGAATCACTAAGGCCGTAATCACTGCTTTTGCAGTGAAATATGCTCATCTTTTTTTCTTTTTTCTTTTTTTGCAGAGGAGGAAAGTTGGCTCTCTAAAATTATCCCAGAGCAAAGTCTTTGAAAAGAAGTCATTTTGATTTTGTGGGTTTATCGGTTACAACGGCAGATTGCTTTTTGAAAAAGCAAACAGACCGTGAATGGGTTGCAGACGTTTCCAAGAAACATACTATGTTATTCATATTGTGTAATCCTGTTTCTCACCTGGAGTCCTTGAAAAGCTAGCTGTGCCTTTAAATAAAAACATGCCAACATGGTCTGGCTGTGTCTGATTGTTTCAGTTCTGGCTGAGGTTGGTTTTGGATCATGCAAATGGGCAAACTTAGGCGTATAATGAACAGCAAGCAATCTGGTTTTAGCATATGGAATACAGACTACACTTGATTATTACACAGCTGTGCTACATTGAAAGGAAATGATCCCATTTGAAGACTGTGGAATAAACTTTCAGGCACTCAACGACATCTTAAAGACATTTGCATTGGAAATACAGATATATTGGTTCAGGTCCCACAGTATTAAAATATCAGAACGGATTAGTTGAGAATATAGAAATGAGGAGCAATGTTCTCACAAGCAAACCATGGTTGAGAAACAGTTCAAATGTGTTTTCTCATCAGTTGCTGTGGAAGGCAATAAAACAGAAATGAAAGAACAGCAACAATAGCAGACAAAAGAGCAAAGTTCAGTATTATAATTCTAAATATATATATATGGAGCTGTCATACTTAGGTTATTATGCCACTGAGCTCTGTGTTCTGACCTGCCAAAGCTCTCCAAGATCTTAGGCAAAGGTCTTTCTCAGCCCTGGTATATAAAATTTATTAAACCTGAAGGTCAGAGTCGAATCAGGCACCGTCTCCTTGCAAAGCATGCTCTCCCTACCGCTGAGGAACGGCTACATCCCAGGATCTTTTGGAAGAGTTGCAAACTCTAGAACTGTGAAAGGAATTGCCACCCAGTTCTTTGTCTACCAGACACACCAGATTTTCTAAACTGTTAGCAAGATCTTTTTTCTCCAGTGAGTCCAATCAACACTGAGCCCTCTTCCATAGTTGAATTGTGGTCATATTGCCATTTTTCACAAACTTAGGACTCAGCCAGATTACTGTTTTTTGTTTTTTTTTAAAGTGTTTTAAATGTGTGATAACACTGTGACACCAGATAGTTCTGTAGAGTTGGGACTTTCGGCAACATGATTTGCCATTATGAGGTTTACAATGTGTTTTCCTGAATTTTTTTTTTTTTTTATGTGTGTAGATCCAGCCTCAGTTGCCACTAAGGAGTCATGCATGGTAGAAGTATGTTTCTTTTTTAAAAAAGGGGGGAGTTCCATGCTAGGCAGTACAGCACAGTTTATTGCTGGGAAAAGCAATTGAATGGGGGAGGAGCTTGAAGTCACATGTTGTGTTTTGCTGTGCCTTATTACGCCATTATATTCGTTAGAAGTGGCCAATTTATAAAAGCTTTCTCTTTTGCTACGATTACCTGCCTCTTTCCCTAATACCTTGATTCATAGTTGGGTTGTTTTTGTTTGTTTTTTTAAAGTAGAAGGAAGGAAGGGTGCATATTCGCAGCCCTTTAAAGTGAAACTGACAGAATAAAAAAAGGAGTAAAACTGACAGGATGAGAACGTTGGTCCAATAGATTTCACAACTCCATGGACTTGTATGGTACCAGCAAAAGCAGCTGCAATTAGGAATTAGGGAAAACTTTTCAGACAAACTGTCCCCCGTGTGGTAAGTTCCCCCCCCCGTCCCCACAACTGAAGTTGTGTGCAATGGATTATTCCTGTGGGAAAATGGAAGCAGTTTTTTCCCTAGTAAAGATTTCCAGAGGAGTAGCTCAGTTTGTGGCAACAGAAAGAGGTTTCAGGGACCTCAAAGGCTAACAAACTAGTAAACTAATATCAAGTCCATGAAAGCTTATGTCATAATTATTTGGACGTCTTTATGATATCAAAAGACACACAGTTGTTTCTGCTTAGTACTACTCTGGTGGGTGAGCTCTAATCTATAACCAGGTTATAGGTTACTGATGGTAGATTCCAGTATATCCACCATGGTAGCACTAAGGGGAAAGTAGCTTCTATTGCTTTATAGCAGGTGTGGGGGAATTTGGGCCCTCCTGATGTTGCTGACCTACAACTCCCATCATCCCTAGCCATTGGCCATGGGGCTAATGAGAAGAATCTGTAGGCTGTTGACCAAGAGTAATGCATGTGGAGCATAAGACTCTTAATCCTAGGGTTGTGGGTTCCCGTCCCATCCCACATTGGAGAAAAGATGGCAGAGCTTGGTCCCTTCCAACTCTACAGTTCTGTGGACATTGGTACCTGATTGCTCAGGCTTTTGTGGAATGTTAATGGGGTGTAGGAAGAAGCCATCAATCTAGTTTTAGAGGCAATTCTATTTTAATTGTGACAGTGTAATCCGGTCCTCTTGTATATCTGAAACTGATGGTATCATTTTATGCTATGTTTCTGTCACCTAGTTTGGGATTGGTGATTATAGGGGTGGGGGTGGGGGGCTAGAAAATTTGAAAATAAAGACACAAAGTCACATAAGCAGAAGCCTAGTTTGCCAGATGCACAAGTTTCGCATAGTGTTTGTGTGTGAGGTCTCAGGTTCATATCCCAAACAAGAAGTGCTGGGGTAAAGAAGGCATAAAACTCTGTGGAGTGGCCAAAGCGCAGCAGGTAAGCACATGCATTTCATGCTCAAAATCATACTCAATCCAGGGGGATAAAAAGATCTTAGGTGGAGGTTCTGGATGACTTTTGTTTCAGACGTTGGAGAACCATTGCTGATTGCCTTGGGGCAGAGATGGACCAATGATCTGAGATAGTACACATAGTTCCGTATATTCTTGTGATGCAGGTTGTACATGGTGCAAAACAACATCAACATACTAGGCTAAACCCCTAATGTCTCCTTGTTTATGGCCTTTACGGAAGAACTAGACATGACCCATGCCTTCGAAGATGAGTTGTGCCCAACAACTGAAAGGCCCTTTGGTATGTGTGTGTGATTTGAAGCAGAGAAGCCATAAGTATCTGGAATTACATCTGTGCTGAGCCTGCTGTTCCTGCAGCACCACCGTAACTCTTCATCTCATTTTTTGATGCCAGAAGTGAGCCCAACTTGAAGAAAAACAGCCTGGGGGAGGGGTTGGGGAGAGGGGAGAGTAGGAAGATGTCTGAAGGCCTAAGGCTGCCGCCACACTGTCTAGTCCCACCTCCAGTCAGTCGTGCTTGAAAGCCACCAAGGCACTTGGAAACGGTTGGCTGTGACCCAAGATAGCATTCTCCATACGCAGTGTGGTTACCCTGATGCTAAAAGTTAATACAGAACTAATAATCATCAGACAAAAGAGGCAAAGTAAACATGCCATGTTCCATGTGAAACGTCAACACCAACAAAATGACATTAATGTTATGCAATGGTACAATTTGGGGAATTCCTTTGTTTTCCAGGTTGCATGTAGTTCATAGCGCTCTCAGCTGACCATGATAGGACATCCGCTTTTTAAAGGCATGATGAATTATAGGAAGTGTGGGGCATGGCGAACTGATGTTTTCAGTGACTTCTGTAGCTCAGGAAGCAACTGTAGGGACTGTGTTGTGAAAACAAACGTGGTCCTTTCATGTGCAAGTAATGCATCAAATATACCTATGGACAAATATTGCAAACATTTTTTTCCTTTTCATGGGACTCACCCCACACCTTACATTTAAAGCTCATGGCCACTCCCAAAGAATCCTGGGAACTGTAGTTTGGTATGAGTGCTGCGAACTGTAGCTCTGTGAGAGGGAAAACTACAGTTCCCAGGATTATTATTGCCAGGGGTAATAATTTATCTTCTGTATACCACATTTTGCTTGTTTTATTGCTATGGCTGGTGGCTGATGCAAATAAAGATTCATTCATTCTGTGCCAGGGGCAAGGAATCATGTGCCTCAAGTGTGCGGTGACCATTCTTGTTTTTCCGTACCCTGGTGAGATAAATGACAAGAAATGCAGATCTCTTTTGTCTGAGCATTAAGATCTAAGATGGCTCTGCATGAGGATATTGTATTTTCTCCTTTCCTTATCTCTTTTTGCGCCGTTTACATTTGGGTTGATGTAAGAAGATCATGAAGGGATGCGGGTGGCGCTGTGGGTTAAACCACAGAGCCTAGGACTTGCCGATCAGGTGGTCAGCGGTTCGAATCCCTGCGATGGAGTGAGCTCCTGTTGCTCATTCCCTGTTCCTGCCAACCTAGCAGTTTGAAAGCATGTCAAAGTACAAGTAGATAAATAGGTACCGCTCTGGCGGGAAGGCAAATGGCATTTCTGTGCGCTGCTCTGGTTCACAAGGATGGCTCTTAGTCATGCTGGTCACATGACCTGGAAGCTGTACTCCGGCTCCCTCGGCCAGTAAAGCGAAATGAGCACCACAACCCCAGAGTCGGCCACGACTGGACCTAATGGTCAGGGGTCCCTTTACCTTTAAGAAGATCATGGTTCAGCAGGTGAAAAAAGAATGGGGTTCATACACATTTAATAATTGTACAGAAAAGGGCATTTCCGTCCATGTTCCTTGCGTCACAACCTCCCTCTCCTCCAAGGAGGTGCCAGAACCTGAGCTTCTTCTGCATCTGACCACCCTTGGGAAGAGCAGTGCCAGGGCTGACCCAGGACATTGTGCTACCTGAGTTGGGTTCAATGATGATGCTTGGCTATTTTGTGCTCTGGGAAAGGCTTGCCACTACTTGCATGCCCTCACCCACAACTGCTAACTTCAATTTTCAAAAACAGATGCCTCGTAGGAAAAAAAAAAAGCCAAGTCCAACACTTGAAACGGCTAAATTTATTTTAAGTTGCAAGAATGAGTAATACAACAGTCCTTGATTATCTTTCTCAACTGCAGAGGAAAATGTTTTAGCACACATCATTTTGAGTGTGAATTGTGATGTTAAAATTTAAGTCTCAATTTCAGGCATGTCAAAATATCACTTGGTGTGCCTTTTCCTTTGCAAATTTCCCTTTTGAAATTCCTTCAGGAACATGCCTGGGCATGTTCAATTGATATAGTCACCAATCAATACAGTCTCTTTCACAAGTTGATTAAAAAACCCCTTCAAAATATAAAATAAAATAAAAGTAAAATATCACGATAAATTTATAAGATACAATGAAAACTACTCTGTATAAAACTGTGTCCCTCAAAGGCCAGCACTGTGCCCCTCTGAGGTCTGTTTTCAAAGCTGGCCAAGTTATTTTAGCACCTGAGGCAGACAATCCCACAAGTGCTTCACCCTGGAGAAGACAACATCAATAGTGAAGAATTAAAAAGCATTGATGTAACAAGTTGCTGTCTTTTCATTACACCTCTAAATCAGGCGACTGAGGTAGCCACCTCACACTTCCTTTTTAAAAAAATCATTTTTATTGATTTTCCAATAAAAAACATACAATTAATATATCCAATCATAATACTCTGATGAAAATAAAAAACTAAAATAAAAAGACCAAATTATAGTCCAAATTATATTTATTAATTTTTCGGAGCTCCCTACAGTCTGGATCTCTGAAGCATATCTCCACATCTTAGTCCTGCTTCTCCTCGTTGTTTCCATATTTTCCACATCTCAATTTAGCCACCTCACACTTCCGTCCAGGGGTCCTTTACCTTACCTAATGCAAGGATGGCTCTGATTGGTGGGATACAGTTCTCATGGCCCTCTAAGAAGTGGTGCGTACGTTAAAGGAAGGGACCACAGAATCTATGGAAAAGCTCCCTTGAGATTGACCCATGTTCTTCTCCTTCCCTCCTGGGGAAGGGAATGGATCTATATGAACAGAGCCAGTCTTGCTAAGTGTCCAACTGAAACGCATAACCCAATGCTCCCTTCTCCACCAGGATTGCAGGGATGGGCAAGGGAGGCTGTTGAGCAGAGTTGCCAACTTTCCAACCAAGTGGAACGGTTGACCTTGGCAGCCCATGGTGCCAACCCCCCCGCCGTGAGAGGCTTCGCCTGCAAATCAAGGCACCGTTATGGGAACAAGAACCGATCCCCTCTCCTCAGTTGATAACTCTACTCTTTAGGTCTGAGCCGCATGTTTTCCAGGAGTCCTCTCCGATCTCAAGTTGTGTGCCCATGTCAGCTGCTGGCGCATGGCATCTTGTGAACCTTTTGATGGTTCCTGTATGGGCAAGAGAGCGGCAAAGGCTCTGTCAAAACCATTGCCACTTAAATCCATTCTTGGCACACGTTGGACGGCTATGAAAGCTAAAGATTGAAGCTGGCAATGGCGGCACAACCCATCCATCATCAGGACGGGGGGGGCAGGAGAATGATGAAGCTCCTCAGACACGAAAGAATCTTATAAAGTCTCACTATCTGATTGCAACATGTATAACCTTGCTCTCTCGTTCTCCCTCTCTCTTTTGAAACTTGTTGCGCTGCACTCGCAAATCTATGATTCGTGACAGGAATGCAGTTTGGATCGCTTGCAATGTAAGCAGCTGCAGATACTTCAAATACTTTGGCACATGTGATCTAGCAGCTCACTATAACTTTGCCCCTAAAAATAAAGTAACAAGTGAACAGTGACAGGAATTAACAGTATAGAGCATTAATAGAATGTACAATCCCTTACCTCAGACTTCTTTTAATAAAACGCCATCTATAATTACAACCCAAACAAAAAATAACGCCCTACAATTCTATTTTTGAACACGCTTGCAGCAAGATTCCTTTTAAAGATTTTTTTTTTTTAATGTTTGGACTCCAGAGAAAATATTTGTGGGTGTACAATGTCACTAGGAATGAGACTTATATTGTTACATCATCTGAGTATCCCCTCATTGATTTACACGTATGGTATGTCTGGAAATTAAACTTAAATTACTATTTCATTAGCGTTCAAGCTAGCAGAGGCTGCCAGACATCATGTAAATCTATAACTCCCAAACTGTGTGCCACAAGAGTACTATTAAGGTGCCTTGAAAAATAAATGAACTGGTTATCTAAAGGCTTCTAAAAGCTTACTCTTATATGAAACTGGCTGTTGTATTGCTACATGAGTCCCTGCTCTGTAATAAATCAACATTACAGTCCTTTTCAAGTTAACTCAGTTGAGTTTAGTGAGTCTTACCTGTAGGTAAGAGTGCATAGGATTGCAGCCTTATTAATTTATTTAAGGGAATTTTATGCCACCCTTCAACAACAGTTTCCAGGAACATATCAATATCATTAAAAATAATATCATATCATTAAAAATATAATAATAAAAACAGTGACATAACAGAAATTGAAAAGCAGGATTTGAAACAATTTAAAATGGAATACATGAACTGATATCATTGGTTTGGAAGACTATTGTGTGATGTTATATATCTTTAACTTACAGTGAAAGTCTATATATGTCTTCTCTGAAGGAAGACCTGTTGAGTTCCATGGGACTTGCTCCCAGGTAAGTGGGTATTGGACTGCAGCCTGAATGTCTGAAGTCATAAGTGCGTATGTGAAATTTCTTCTGTTGAACTGAATGGTCCTTGAATATGTTGAAACTTGGGTGGATCAGGCACTAAATTCAACATTGCCTTCTTGTATGTTTCTTCCTAGTTTCGTTTAAAATGTATAAAACCTTGTGTCTGTGTGCTTTTAAAAAGAATTACCTGTTTTACATAATCTCCTGCTCCACATTCTTTCTGCATTATTGCTAGGAAAATTGTCAAGTTTTAAGAGGAAGCACTTTAGGGTTTGATGGGAGTGTTGTCTTTTTCAGAGGAAAGTTTGATTGAAGACCTATTTTTGGCCACAAGGAAAGAAAGAAAAAAAGATTACTTAACCTTACTTGAATGAGAGGAGATTAAAGGTTAAAAGCTTTAGAGACCTGAAAATGCATTAGCACTAGAACAGTAAATATAGTGTTTTTTTGTGGAGGGGCGAGATGAACAAATTAGCAAAGCAAACGTTAAAGAGAAGCAAATGCACTTTAAAATGTTTTGGAATCCCTACAAATATTTCCACTTGCAATGCAGATTTAAGTGTCATGCTAAATATTTTTCAATATCTGCATTACCAAGTTGGCATGGGGGGTGTACGTATCATAGAGATCATTTCCACCTTGAACTACACACATGAAAACTACTTGGTGTGAGATGCAGTTTTCCATCCACTTAAAAATATATATTATGGGCTGAACGCACTCAAGTTCAAAAAGTCTCATTGTGGGGGACAAGATGAACTCAGAGGAATGGAAATAAGAAAAGGGAACCTTTCTTCATAACAAAGAACATTTGATCATAATATTTGTTCTCTGGTTCTGTCTTTCAAGTTATCATGGGTGTGGACCATGAATGGAATGATGCTCTTCTAACTTAGCTTGTAAAAATATTTTGTTCAAAATTGTTGTTGCTGGAAACCTGTCTGTTTTCGAAAAAACAAAATCTTCCATTTCATTTATATTCTAGGGAATGGGTGAAACAAAACCCCGCCAAGTAACTTAAATGTTAAGTCATTTTCTCTTCCTGTTTCCTGTTTTCCAAGTTCTGATCTTTTCTTTTTGGTACTTCCATTTTGAGAAGTGAGTGGTTTTAAGGCTCTGAGGAGATGATTATTTCTGAAGAACAATGGGGGCAGCACCCTATTCTTTCATGCTTTCAGTTCAGCGCCAAAGATTTGAAAGCTATAGAAGGGTATGGTAAGCCTTCTCCCTTACAGGTCATGGCTAGAATCCCTTTGTCTCGGGAGAAGACAATTTTACTGGAGAAGTAACATTGACTAGACCAAATCACAAGATGCTTCTGATCAAGTCAATTTCACTTCTAAAGGACAGTTGAAACAATTAAATTGCCTTTATTTTAAAAGGCAAATGGTGAGGAAATCTTGGAATTTATATGTAAGAAGAAACCTGACCATTTTTTCTTAAAAAAAACCTAGTAAACAGCAATTCTGTTACTAATTATTTTAAGAGAAAACCAATGATGTCTGTTAAATTGAGTAAGAGTGAACCCCAACACATATTTGTGGTCTGTATGTGATGACAGCAAATGGAAATTATTTTTGTATGTGATGGGAAATTCAGAACTATTGATGAAAGTTATCTCTTCACATTCCTTATCCTTTTGTGTTATGCTTTATTTCTGCTTTCTTATCTTAAAGATTTAGTGCACAGAAAACATTAGGAAGTAATTGCTAATCTGATCTTAACAAGTACAACTGAAATAGCTAGTCAGTATATATTGTCCAGTGGGCCTTGTTAGAAGACTTTGAAGAATTTGAAAAAAAAAATCTGGTGAATTACTTACCAGGAAGATAAGGAAGAGTCTTTTTTTAAAAAAACATGAGAAATTATTTTGATAATCAGAATGTTTGCTGATTATTGGAAGAGGCAACTTAGCCAATCTCCCACTATTGAAATTCTGGCTGGGATTCAGAGAGATAATTGAGACCTGTCAATTAAACATGGCTTGCGCATGGCTAATTGGAATGTTTGACATTTCCCCTTTGAACTGCAAACCCCCTATGCCAGGTCACGAGTTGCTTTGAAAGTAAGAAACAATTTCGCCACGAACCCCTGGAAGCTGTGGTTTGAGAAACAGCAGCCCAAAGCCGCACCATGCATATGGTACCAGGACGGCCTCGGTCCAGTATATATGAAGGAGCGTCTCCACCCCCATCGTTCTACCCGGACGCTGAGGTCCAGTGCTGAGGGCCTTCTGGTGGTTCCCTCACTGCGAGAAGCCAAGCTACAGGGAACCAGGCAGAGGGCCTTCTCGGTAGTGGCGCCCGCCCTGTGGAACCCCTCCCACCAGATGTCAAAGAGAACAACAACTACCAGACTTTTAGAAGACATCTGAAGGCAGCCCTTTTTAGGGAAGCTTTTAATGTTTGATGCATTATGGTATTTTAATATTTTGTTGGAAGCCACCCAGAGTGGCTGGGGAAGCCCAGCCAGATGGGCGGGGTATAAATAATAAAATTATTATTATTATTATTATTATTATTATTATTATTATTATTATTACTACTACTACTACTACTACTACTACTACTACTACTACTGATTGGGTAATTCCTGGGAACCCAGGCTCTGACATTTAGAGGTCTGGCAATGCTTTAAGCACTTTGGGGAAATATTTCATCTTATTTCTAAATGTAGTGCCGTGTGGATCATATTGCTGTTTTACTGAATCTGTTATTTTATTTGAAGCAAACAAAGTAGACAAGCATTGATTCCCCTTTTTAGAGAGCTGCATGTAACAATATGCCCATTGAAACTTAAACTTTAAAGTATTTTCAAACAGTTTCAGACACTGGATGGGGTATGTGAAGGTTACTTAAGACGGGTACAAGCCTAGAACTGCTCATGACGACAGTTACTCCAAAATGTATTATTTGTAGCAGGTGGATTGCACTCCCGGGAGCTGCCCTAAGGCTTCCCCTGAGGCACTTCTTGAGGTACCAATGAGAAGCCTATTAAAACCAGTTTGACTGGACCTAATGCCAGAACATGTGAGTATACTGTAGGCAATGATATCTCTAGAGGTCTGGCTCTGATTCTTTTAGGTAGACAGTCAATGCTGCAATCTGATACACACTCATTTAGGAGCATGCTCCACTAAACAAAACAAGATTTCACTGTAAGATTTAGTTATTTTTTTAAATTCTGCAAAGCTTTCAATTTATTTTAATGTATTGTCATTGTTTTGATCCTTGTAGATCCTTGTAGACTTGTTTTAGCACTCTGGCTTTATAATATCGTGTGACTGAAGTTTTAATGTTGCAAATTGTCTTCGGCTGAGGACCAAAAAAGCAGCAAGCGAATAAATGATTGACTCCAAAATACCTCATCTGCAGTCTTTCCACCTAGAAATTTGACGCTGTCCATTCTCCCACAGCAAAATCAATAGCATCATCTTCTTCATTTTCCATTGGTTTTCTTGATCAAACTGGATGAGTCCGGCTTAGCTTCATAGTGTGACCTTCTAAATACAGCACAATACTAAAACTTATGGTGCAAATCCATACATGCTTACTCAGAAGTAAGTCCCATTGATGTTAGTGGGACTTACTCTCAGGGAAGTGCATATAACATTGCAGCCTTAGCACCTCTTTCCACATGCACTGTGTATACAATATTATTGGGTGAGAGGCAGTAAGAATATAATGTGGGGATGTCGCTCCCTTACACCCATTTATTTATTTATTCCTTCTTTATTTTCCTTCGGCTCCATTATTTTTCTATGTCAGCCAATGCCAACCTGCCACCCTCCAGCTGTTTTGTGCTGGCCGGGGCTAATGGGAGTCGTAGTTGCAAACAGCTGGAGGATATCAGGTTGGCTAAGATTGTTTCAGCATGTGCAAATCCTTTTTTCCCTTGAAATGATCTTCAAGGTTATATAAATCCACGTGCTTGAGTCATCGGATTACAAGATGTGTTCTTACACCTTACCATGTACATCTATTGTTCTTATCATATCCATCTAATCAGAATCCTTACAATAAATTATTGGCAATTATTTCATCTTCTTCCTTTTCAGTCCAGAAGGAACTCTGTGTTAAGTTAGCAAACTCTCAAATTATTCATTCTTATAATTCATTTCATTATTCCTGAGAGAGGGCCTTTAAAATAATAAGTTTAGAATGATCTACAGGGTGTGCAGATTCAGTGCTCGTTACGGAGGGCAAAATAGCCAAGGGGTTGTAGGAAAGTCCCGTTATACGCTCAGATTCCTGGAAGAAACACTTTTCCATTCCATCACATGGGGATGTCATGTGGAAAACTCTCATGTCTGTCAATATCTCCCTGTGCTGAGAACCAATTGGCTATGCCTTCCTACATTCACCGTGAAAAATCTATCCGATACAACTTCCCAAAGCCCCGTTTCCTAGGACACAAGGAGGACGTGCTGTGCCTTTTAAAATGAGATAAATAAGGTGATCCTATAGCAAGATCCACAGGGACGAGAAGCTTAGGATCCAGTGGATCTCTGGCTCAGCCAACTGATTGCCAGCTCAAACTGGCTCAGCTAGTTAAGTCCCCACCCCAGTTTAACCAAAAATATGCTGATATAACTTGCTCAATCCTTGCTCAGCTGGGATTTAGCCAGCTAAGGCCAGGACAGTGCAAGTCCCCTAAAAGGGACATTATGGGGGGGGGGGGTTTGGGACCAGAGAAGGGGGGTGGGGTGGGACTTAGACTTGATCCTAAGCCCATTCAGCTTAGTCATGTGACCTGGCAAGCCCTGCATAAAACCCTATATTAACTGCTTGTTTTCCATCTGCAAACAGCAGCGCCACTGCTGAACATGGTTTGAATGCAATGTAACATTTACACTGACTTAATTTACACTGTCTTGTTTTATGCCAGCTACTTGTGCAAAAGAACCGGTCCCTAATTTACTCGATAAGGAAGCCGCTTGCAGTTCCATCTGCAATACGGAAATAATAAAAATGACTTACCTTACAGGGTTGTTTTGAAGATGACGCTCTGAATATTCTAAAGAGTAGCAGCAGCAGCAGCAGCAACAACAACAGAGGTAATAGGTGATGATTATGATGATGACTTTTTGTGATTTTCTGTTATTTGGCAGCAACAGAGATACTGTGGGAGCAGACGGTGAATTCTCCTATTCTTCCACTGCATCCCTTCTGAGGTCTCTTCACTTGCACTGAGCAGTTCATGGCCATAAGAAATTCACAATAAATGTGGGATTAAAGCAGGCCATTGGTCAAGCACATCAGATTAAAGGCCAGGTATATATTGGGATAATGTCATTTCCTGATGATGCCAACCAACCAACACTTCTGTGGACAACCTAAAGCAAGGAAAATTCCCTTATGGAGCAAATTTGCAGAGGCATAAATCCCACTGTATTCAGTGCAACTTCCTCCCAGGTAAGCAGGTAGAGGAATTCCTTAATTTGTTCTGACGAGGAAGAGGAGGGGATCCTTCTTGCACATCTCTTGCGCCTTCACCCTGCAAGGCATCCCTCTGGATGGTGCAAAAGAGGAGATTAACAGCCCCTTCAAATTGGATGTCTGAGATAGTAGGGACAGCATAGGCCATAGCTGTCAACCGTCCCTTATTTGGCGGGAAAGTCCCTTATCCCAGTGCCGTGTCCCGCTGCTGTCCCTTATTGATGATGCCCCTTAAATTTCCAGGGTTTCAAAGGAAGCAGCTCCTCTCCCTCCCTCCCTCCCTGCCGACCAGGGAGGAGGGAGGCTCCAACTGTGTTACTTGGCTGCGTTGCTCACCCAGTAAGGAGTCTAAGAACGACTGGGGGGTGGAGCTTGCATGCCTTGTGCTGATCAAATCGGCCGTGTTGCCTGGGGACTCACCTTTGCTCAGCGCTTCCCAGCGGAGAGGTGATGGTGGTTTTCCTTGCTGCATCCCCTTTGCCGGGTTGCTGCGCTGTGGGAACCACCGCTTGAGGCTTCGTTTGGCTGCTGGCTGGGCTTTCTGCCTTTGGCTCAGAGGGGCTCAGAGGTTGAACCTACCTGTGCTCGGAAAATCCCTTATTTTGGCTGCTGGTCCCTTATTTTCAAATCTGTAAGCTGACAGCTATGGCATAGGCCATAATGGTGGCTGGGAAGGAGGAAACCTACCTAGACCAATATCGTGTGGAGAATGCCATGAAGGTCTCCAGGGTGCTTTTGGTGCTCCTGGATCTGAAAGATAAGGGCCAGCAGCAGTGTGGGAAAGAGAGAGATTAGAGTAGATCTTCGTATGTGCACAAGAAACAGGGGGATACTACAACAAATGGCAGCTCTGTTTCAACGTCTCTCCTTTTCAAATGGATAGTCAACCTGACCTCTGTCCTGCTCCACCTCACTGACTGCCACTGGTGGGGAAATTTATAATGTCACGATACAAGAGGCAGTTAAGTTACGAAGGGAGAGGGAGGAAACCTTGATTCAGGCCTGCAGTTATGGCCTGTGTTAATTGTAACCAATGGGAGAACCAATGACCTTTTTTCAGATTTTGCTGAAATCCTACCATCATAGACCATTGCCCATGTTGGTTAGGGCTGATGGCAGATGTTACCAAACATCTGGAGGGCGCCATGTTCCTCAGTCTTGTCTACCGTTATGCCTTTTGCAGTCAGCGTCTTTCAGGTGTGCATAGTAGCAAGGAAATGATTGCAAAGGGATTGGGAAAAGAACTTTCGACAGTGTCTTCAGGTTTCCACTTGCCTTTAACACATTTCAGAACTGCAGCATGTGTTTGTGAGGGTAGGGAACAAAGGCAGTGGGATTATCCTTGTCAGAATAGGGCCTGTGTCTTAATGACATTATTCAGCTGTTCTCCATTTTCAAAACTTTGGCCGTTCTGATCTCTAAATACATCATAAGGTACACACAAGGATAATAATAATAATAATAATTTTTTATTTATACCCCACCCTCCCCAGCCAAAGCCGGGCTCAGAGCGGCTTACAAGCAATAATAAAAACAAGATGAATGATTGCAACTTAAAAACAAAAATAAAAAACAACATTAAAATAATGGAACATTAAAATATTAAAATGTAGCCTCATCACACGAGGAGAAGGAAAAGAAAAAAGAAAGAGAGGGAGGGAGGGAATCAAATTGGCTCCAAGCCAAAGGCCAGGTGGAACAACTCTGTCTTACAGGCCCTGCGGAAAGAAATCAGATCCTGCAGGGCCCTGGTCTCATGAGGCAGAGTGTTCCACCAGGCTGGAGCCAGTGTAAAAAAGGCCCTGGCTCTGGTTGAAGCCAATCTAACTTCCTTAGGGCCTGGGACCACAAGGGTGTTGTTATTTATAGACCTTGAGGCTCTCCGTGGGGCATACCAGGAGAGGCGGTTCCATAGGTACGAGGGTCCTAGGCCGTGAAGGGCTTTAAAGGTCAAAAGCAGCACCTTAAATCTGACCCTGTACTCCACCGGGAGCCAGTGCAGCTGGAAAAGCACTGGGTGAATATGCTCCCATGGCAGGGACCCCGTGAGGAGCCTCGCTGCAGCATTCTGCACCAGCTGGAGTTTCTGGACAGCTTCAAGGGCAGCCCCGCGTAGAGCGAATTACAGTAGTCAAGCCTGGAGATGCCTGTCACATGGATCACTGTGGCCAGGTCGGGGCGGGAAAGGTAAGGGACCAACTGCTTGATGCGGCGAAGGTGGAAAAATGTCGCCTTGGCTGTTGCTGTAACTTGCGCCTCCATGGAAAGGGAGGCGTCAAGGATTATACCCAAACTCTTAACAGAAGGCAATGGCACTAATTGGGCCCCCGCAAGAGAAGGGAGTTGGTCCCGCATCCCCATGCCATCCCGACCTAGCCATAGGACCTCTGTCTTCGAAGGATTTAGTTTCAATCGGCTCCCACGAAACCATCAATCAATGGCTTCCTGTTTCAGCAATGACAACTTTATTAAAATGCAACTCTTCCCTAATTTGTAATACACATTACAATTAGACGACACAAACGGCAGTGTCTGAACTTACTTTGAACTGTTTTTTCACCCCCCTTTCCCTTTCTCCTTTTTTTTGCTGGAGCTCTCGGCTGAGGAATTTGGGAGGGGGAGCAGAGGTGAGGGGGGGAGCAGCTATTTGTTTAAATTTGATTCGGAACAAAGTCCTAACACTTGGACATCACTTGCAAAGTTGCTGTCCAGCGTTTCATTTCAAAGCTTGGTGGGTGTTGGTAAAACATTTTCTCAAGGAAATCGACTCTCTTAGCAAATAGTGGCGTCCATTCTGTACGATGTTGGAAGCGACTGGAAGTATGCAGTTTAGAATTAAGGTAGAGGTTAAGCTTGCTTGATTAAATGGCCAATAAACCAAGGGATATGTATATCTTAGCCCCATGAAAAAGAGTTTCTTACACATTGTGGAGAACCTTCCATTTACCACTGATCCACAGGTAGCCAAGCATGCAGGAGGATCAAGTGAGTCCTTGAATGACAAGATCCCTGGGGAAGATTTGCAGTAGGGTGAACCCAGAAATAGGGCTAGGCCAGGATGGATCTGTGCAGAGAAATTCATTCAAAAGCTGTGATGTAGAGGCAAGTGGGCAGGAGGACAGGCAAACACAAGAGGTTGTTGGTGAACTAAGAGTAGCAAAAAGACAGGGAGATAGAGGTTAGCTTCTATAACGGGGGGAAACTGTGTTTGCTGAATGTTGCTCTGCAGCTGCTTCCAAGTCTCTGAAGCAGAGTGTTATGTACTGAGTGAATAGGATCCAGAATGCAGCAGTCTGATTGGTCCTAGAACAATAGGATCCAAAATGCAGCAGTCTGATTGGTCCTAGAACAATAGGAATCAGAATGCAGCAGTCTGATTGGTCCTGGAACAATAGGATCCAAAATGCAGCCGTCTGATTGGTCCTAGAACAATAGGAATCAGAATGCGGCAGTCTGATTGGTCCTAGAACAATAGGATCCAAAATGCGGCCGTCTGATTGGTCCTAGAACAATAGGATCCGGAATGCGGCAGTCTGATTGGTCCTAGAACAATAGGATCCAGAATGCGGCAGTCTGATTGGTCCTAGAACAATAGGATCCAGAATGCGGCAGTCTGATTGCTCCTAGAACAATAGGATCCAGAATGCAGCAGTCTGATTGGTCCTAGAACAATAGGATCCAGAATGCCGCAGTCTGATTGGTCCTAGAACAATAGGATCCAAAATGCAGTCGTCTGATTGGTCCTAGAACAATAGGAATCAGAATGCGGCAGTCTGATTGGTCCTAGAACAATGCAGCAGTATGATTGGTCTGCAGGAGCCACCCAATCCAGCTCCAGGTGGAAGTGAATCCCCAACCTGATTGGCCTACAGGAGAATCCCGGAATTAGCCAATCATGTGCAGCCCATTGTGTAAATAATGTATATAAAGCAGATACTTTGAGGGGACATTCATTCCCTCCTCACCACTATGAGCTAAATAAAGAGCATGAAATCCACTCTCTACTCTGAATATATTTCACAGAGGTTGCTCAGCTGTTGTTAGACTGCAATTTCCATCAGCCCCATCTGGCTTGGATACTAGGGATTATGGGAGTTGTAGTCCAGCAACAGCTAGAGAGCCCGAATGTGAGTTACCACTGCTTTAGAGGGTCAAAAAGCTCTGCTCTTTTTGAATTATGCCCACCTTGCTTGGAAGAAAACAACCGAGGAACGACTTGGTCACAGTTTGCAGACACTTGCAACTAAAGCAGGTATTTATGACTTTGGAAAAGTAGGTCGCTAATATGGTTAAGGAGCCAAACCCTTGTTCCAATGCAGCCAGAGGCTGCTTGTGTGCAGAAGCAGGCTTTTGAATAATACCTGTGATTGGATGGGAAATTGCACATGCCAATGAATGTTGTGCCTTCCATTCCCCAGCTCAGTCCAGTTGGGGGCTGTATGCCTGTAGCTCTTTCTAAATGCTGAAATCCTGTCAATCAGCTGTTTGGAATTGGGGGCTATATCCAGCCCCCCGCTGAACAGCTGCTAGTCAGGATTCCCTTTTTTAAAATAGGGCTGTGCTCCTCCCGTAGCCCTGGTTGGTGCACACGAGCTCTCTTGGATTGGGGCCAGTATACTTCAAGTGCTTTGAGTGAGAGGAAACAGAAGCTGACCTTTGACTTGAATGAAAATAAACACATGCACATCACAGATAAAGGGAAGCATGATGTTAATACTCGAATGAATGTATATGGAAGGTTACTGTAATTATAAAATAGGTTTGTATTATAGCATAATGAAGCGTTATAGGGACTGCAGCCTGTATAATGGCTAGATTAATTTGATAGCAGATGAGAGTTCAGGCTGGGTTTTACTGTTAAGCTGAGAGTTAAAAGTATGGGTAGGCAAACTAAGGCCTGGGGGCAGGATCCGGCCCAATCGCCTTCTAAATCCAGCCTGCGGACGGTCCGGGAATCAGCGTGTTTTTACATGAGTAGAACGTGCCCTTTTATTTAAAATGCCTCTCTGGGTTGTTTTTGGGGCATAGGAATTTGTTCATTTTTTCCCTTCAAAATATAGTCCGGCCCCCCACAAGGGCTGAGGGACAGTGGGCTGGCCCCCTGCTGAAAAAGTTTGCTGATCCCTGGTTAAGAGCATAGAAGTTTGTCTTTTAAGGCTTTATTTTGGAATCTGTTTTGGTGCATTGCTACAATAAGAGATGAAAAAGAAATATTAAATATTACCTTTCCTTCTAGGATGTCAGGTTATCTTTTGTGAAAAGCACCTGGTTTTGGTAATATGTAGCAATGGCAAAGGTATAGACTGTAATCCTGTGTATCTAGGATTCACCTGGGAATAAACCCCACTGAAGAAAATGGTGCTGGAGTCTTCTGAGTAGCCAGGTGTAAGGGTGTACTGTTAAGTGCCTAGTTACCCCCCATGCTGAAATCTGCAATTGGATCATGGCCAATTCTTTTGCATTTAATTTATTAATGTATTGACCGATTTAATGGAAAATTCTTAACTGAATAGCATTTTCTGCTCTGCTGTCAACCTTAATTTCCCCCATAATTTTATGGTCAATAATTACTGTTAGCAGAAATGCTCTATGGAGTATTTTAAAAATATATATATATAAAGAAATGGGCAAGCTGATTAGATGTTTATGCCAGTTCCTTTTCATTCCAAGGATATGTTCCATGAAAGGGAAATCTGTCTGCTGGATTTTAAAAGCATATACCTTAGTACTTCAAATAATTATGAATGTCAGCTTTTAAAATGTAGCATAAGCATTGACTGAAATACGCTCACTTTGCATTGGTCAGTTGGTTCAGGGATAGGCAATGTGACTTCTACTGCAACAGATGTCATTTGGTTAGGGATGTTGGGATTTGGGCTCCAGCAACATCTGAATAACACCATGTCAGCTACCATTGCATTGATCAGTCCACTAGATTAATTGATTTAAAACATTTTGATTACCTAAAAAAAAAGTGTCCCTGATTAATTAAGGAGGAGCCTTTTTTAAACTACTTAAAAAACTGCGTTTGCGTTGGCACCTTAATGGAAAATACATTTCTTCCTATGTGAAAGAGTTGGCAGTTCCTCATCTAAGATGATAAAAATGTAAAGGGACCCCTGACCATTAGGTCCAGTCGTGACCGACTCTGGGGTTGCGGCACTCATCTCGCTTTATTGGCCGAGGGAGCCGGCGTACAGCTTCCGGGTCATGTGGCCAGCATGACTAAGCCGCTTCTGGCGAACCAGAGCTGTGCACGGAAACGCCGTTTACCGTCCCTCTGGAGCGGTACCTATTTATCTACTTGCACTTTGACATGCTTTCAAACTGCTAGGTTGACAGGAGGTGGACCGAGCAACGGGAGCTCACCCCGTCGCGGGGATTCGAACTGCTGACCTTCTGATCGGCAAGTCCTAGGCTCTGTGGTTTAACCCACAGCACCACCCGCGTCCCATACATCTAAGGCGATGCTTGTATGCAAAACAAACAAAGATAATGATGATCAACGCAGATATGAAGATTGTTCACCTTGTTGAACGTAAAGTATGACTACTGCAACTTGGGGAATGACCCTTTTCCGTTTGGTTGATTTTTGTTTATGCTGCTCTCTAACAACGATGTGCTTTATAACAATGAAAGCCAAGCATCATTGCGCAGTCTCTGGCCATTGGTAATGACGGTGCTTCATTGTAGGAAAAGCAAAATGTCCCACCAGTTGTTTCATTAGGGAAGTGGCTATCGATGACATTGAATAAGGAAACAAAATCTGTAGCAGCCACAGATTGGCACAGCTTTCAATTAAAGTTTCATTTGTTGTTCATTCTGCTGTCCTTTATAGTCATCATTTATAAACTTTACAGCATCATATATTATAATCTGGTACCGGCTGATAACTAGCAACTCGTTCTGATATTTCCCTTCTATTTGCCTGTAGAGATGTGCTTTCATTTCTCATCTCTCTCCTTATTATCACAAAACAGAAAAGCTTTATTTTAAAACACATGGTACGTGAGTGGAATGTTTTTTATGATTACATGCACCATTTTCTTGAAAAGCAAATTCTTATTGTTTGGATCAGGGGAAAAAAGTTAATAAAACAAAATGAAAGAACGTATTCCAGGGGGAAGCATTTCCCTTCAAAAGCTGTGTATCTTGGAAAACTGTAGTCATAATCAAATCTTCTGCCTTGTTTATGCAAAAAATATTTAACATGAGGAATCCTGTAGGGATTGTTTGATTTTCATAGCTCTCTTGGAGACAGAATGCAAAGCGGAGAGCTAACATAAACAACTACTGTAATTTGTGCAGGCATCTTTAAAACATTAATTTTCTAAAAAGAATTGTTTTTATGCTTTGTACTTTAGAACTATGCAGCTGTTATAAACCTTCTAACCTGATCGTGAAATGTTCCTTCCTTGTTTAATATCGCAGATCAGGAAAAAAACATGGGTCGATTTGGGTTTCCCTGCAGAAACCATTTCCCTGCAGAAACCAATAATTTCAATCTTATTGCTGAAAACTTAATGGTGCCATTTTGCATAGCAGGAGTAGCCAACGTTGTTTTGCAAACGTCCTATAAGACAAGGGCATGGGGAAACTGTGATTCTGTGGCTGTTGCTAGAGTCCAACCATTGGCCTGTTGACTGGGGCTGATGGGAGTTGGAATCCAACTACAGTGGTACCTCGAGTTACATACACTTCAGGTTACAAACGCTTCAGGTTACAGACTCTGCTAACCCAGAAATAGTGCTTCAGGTTAAGAACTTTGCTTCGGGATGAGAACAGAAATTGTGCTCCGGCGGAGCGGAAGCAGCGGGAGGCCCCATTAGCTAAAGTGGTACCTCGGGTTAAGAACGGACCTCCAGAATGAATTAAGTTCTTAAACTGAGGTACCACTGTATATGGGGCCTGCGAACTAAATAAAATAAAGACTAGAGGAGTAAGCAGAGTGAAGCTATTTCAGGCACAGGACAGTAACATGGCAGAAAGTGCAAAGGTGGCAACTCAGCAAGAATGGGGAGCATGTGGCCCAACTGAAGTTACTGGGCTCCAGCTGCCATCCAGCCAGCATGGCCAGTGGTCAGGCATGATGGGTTCCTCATCTTGGTAATAGGGGAAGGAGACAAATTGGTTAGAACAGTGCTCCCCGCCCCCGAAAAATAGGTGCAGGAACTCACCATGAAGTTGTTACAGTAAGTGCTGCACTTTTTAACAACCAAAAGAGGTGCCGCCACTGTGTACCTTGAGTACCCCCTTAAAAAAGCACTGGGTAAGAAGCTGATGGATGTATGGAAGTGAGAGCTGGACCATAAAGAAGGCTGATTGCCAAAGAATTGATGCTTTTGAATTATGGTGCTGGAGGAGACTCGGGAGAGTCCCATGGACTGCAAGAAGAGCAAACCTATCCATTCTTAAGGAAATCAGCCCTGAGTGCTCAGTGGAAGGACAGATCCTGAAGCTGAGACTCCAATACTTTGGCCACCTCAGGAGAAGAGAAGACTCCCTGGAAAAGACCCTGATGTTGGGAAAGATGGAGGGCACAAGGAGAAGGGGACGACAGAGGACAAGATGGTTGGATAGTGTTCTCGAAGCTACCAGCATGAGTTTGACCAAACTGCGGGAGGCAGTGGGAGACAGAAGTGCCTGGCGTGCTCTGGTCCATGGGGTCATGAAGAGTCGGACACAACTAAACAACAACAAGAAGCTGATGAGATGAATAAGAGCGCTAGTCAAAGGGATATACATGAGTCCATCAAGCTCAGCATTGACTGACAGCGATTCTCCAGAGTTTCAGACAGAAGCTTTCTCCAGTCCTACTTGAGACACCAGAGATTGAATTTGAGTCTTTCTGTGTGCCAAGAATGTGTTCTACCACTGAACTGAGTCCCTTCTCCTTGAGGTTCTGCAGAAACTCGAATACTTTCTGCAATCTTCTCTTGTTAGCTTCTGTTGCCCTGCCAGGGAGCCTGTATAGAATGGGAGGCAGTGTTCTCTCAGGCAGGCAATGTTGGCTCATCATTCCTGCCAACGACTTGCCACAATTTCTCTTACAGAGCATATTTTGCCTCTGCTGAATGTCTTCATTTCTGCTTAGCGTCTCATGCCATCAGACTCCTGCATCCTTTCCCTGCATGGCTCCCATTTGCTTCAAGGAAGCTCGCACGACAACATCTCCCTTTACTTCTATAAAAATGGTGTACAGTGAGTAGTGACTACCACATTTTTTAAAGGGTAATGTTCCAAATCTGTGTCTTCTCAAATGCTCACGTATGAAGCTAAGGTTGTAAATCAAGCATTTTTAATTGCACTTGCGCCGCTGCCAAAGAAAGTGGCATCCATTATTCCCAGCGGGATTAGAAACGCTACTTAAAACCTTACATTAATCATCACTTCGAAAATATGCCCTGCTCTCAAATCAGCACTATCTGTTTAAGTAGGCTTTGATTCTGTTTCTTAGACTTTATCCAAAGACAAATGAGATGATCAAGTCCATGCAAAATGCAACCCTGAGAGCAAGGAGATTTGGTGATTAATCCACCTTCTTGGAGGATGTTCCCAGAGGAGCCTTCCATGCTCCTTGTCTAATGCCATAGCGCATGATCAGAAATGCGGGAATAGATAGCGCTGGCCCTGGTAGGCTTTTGCAGAGCCTTCCTCCATCCAGGCTACACCATCCAAGCCGAGCCAGTGATCTCCCATGTTGGATGTGCAGGATGGCAACTGGGTCACCTGGTGCCACGCGGCTTGTAGATCTCGGATAGTTTGGAGTTCTGCCAATGTTTACCTCAAGGTGCCTTCCACCAGGTTTTATACATGTTATTTTGGGCTCAGATCCAACATGTTGATTGCCTGTACCATAAAAACCATGGAGGATCATTGCTCATGGTTGTGATGTCTAAGATCTCTGATACAGTCCCTGGTGTCTCTAGGTATCAGACTGGGAAAGGTCTGCTCAAGGCCTTGGAGGACCACAGGAATACAAGAAGCTCTCTTATTTGAGTCAGATCACTGGTCCATCTGAGGGGGACGCGGGTGGCGCTGTGGGTAAAAGCCTCAGCGCCTAGGGCTTGCCGATCGAAAGGTTGGCGGTTCGAATCCCCGCGGCGGTGTGCGCTCCCATCGTTCGGTCCCAGCGCCTGCCAACCTAGCAGTTCAAAAGCACCCCCGGGTGCAAGTAGATAAATAGGGACCGCTTACAAGCGGGAAGGTAAACAGCGTTTCCGTGTGCGGCTGTGGCTCGCCAGAGCAGCGATGTCACGCTGGCCACGTGACCCGGAAGTGTCTTCGGACAGCGCTGGCCCCCGGCCTCTTGAGTGAGATGGGCGCACAACCCTAGAGTCTGGCAAGACTGGCCCGTACGGGCAGGGGTACCTTTACCTTTACCTTTACTGGTCCATCTAGTTCAGTCCTGGCTGCTACCTTAATTGGCTGCAGCTGACCAAAGTTTCCAACAGAAGGCATTCCCAATCCCAGCCCTGCTTGTACAGGATATCAGGGATTGGACCTGGGGCCTTGTGCAAGCAAAGTATTATGCCTACTTTTTTAAAAAAAGTTTGATTTTGTTGGTATCTTAATATTGACTATTTTATATAGTTTTATGTAAACCGCTTAGAAGCTGTTGTTGATTAAGCAGCATATAAATCTTGTTAAATTGATAAAAAACAATTAAAATAAAGCATGTGCCACTGCCATAATGCTGTTGCAACCAGATTTGGAATGGCTGTGTGTTTTGGGTCTCCTCATGTCAAAAAGGATGTTGTAGAGCCAGAAAAGGTTCAGAAAAGGGGCAACCCAAGTGATCAGCCTCCAATGAAGGGGCTGTTTAGTTTAGAAACAAAAGAGAGTGAGGGAAAACACAATAGATAGGTTTGAAGGAGGTGGACCAAGAACTTGGGACCACATAATGCATCTGAAGAATGGAAGATGTGGAGATTCAGCACTGACCAAAGGAACTGTGGAGTTTGCGTAGTAATGGACCCCAACCTGGGTGGCTTTAAAAGAGAATTAGACAAATTCCTGGAGGATAAGGCTACCAGCCATGATGGCAATGTTCTACCTCCACTGTTGGAGGCCTCTGGAAGTATTCCCAGTTGCTGGGAATCACAAGTGGGGAGAGTGCGATTATATTTGGGTCTTGTTTGTGGGCTTCCCATAGGCATCTGGTTGGCTACTGTGAGAGAACAGGATGCTGTACTTGATGGTGTGATCCTGCAGGGTTCGTCTTAAATTATTATGTTCTTCCACTGATCAACTAGCTTTATCAGCCAAAGTAAATAGCACCAGGAGGACCATGAGATCAATCCTCTGATACAGGATAGGACACATGTACTGTGGTACCTCGGGTTAAGAACTTAATTCATTCCAGAGGTCTGTTCTTAACCTGAAGCACCACTTTAGCTAATGGGGCCTCTTGCTGCCGCTGCACCGCAAGAGCACGATTTCTGTTCTCATTCTGAAGCAAAGTTCTTAACCCAAGGTACTATTTCTGGGTTAGCAGAGTCTGTAACCTGAAGCGTATGTAACCTGAAGCATATGTAACCCGAGGTACCACTGTACTGGGTTTACTTTATTTAACATCCTCATGTTTTATGTGGCAATTTAACAGGTCTTCAAAGTTCCTTGAGAGCATCAACAGGGCAGTAACTTTTAATTAAGCATTGTTCCTGATGAACAATGAAAACATATCTGTTGGGTTTTGTAGATATGCATCCAATCTAAACACCCAAACCTTTTATAATAATAGTATTTATAGGGTGTCTAACAAAAAGAGCCTTTCATAAATGCTGATTCATTAGAACGCGCACACACGTCCTCCCTCCAGGTATGAATTATCCCCAAATTACAGGTTTAGAAACTGAGGCCGTGAGAGCCTAAAGGGTTTGCCCAAAGCCACAGCCAAGAATAGAAGCCAGGAAGAAGATGCAGCTTTAGTTGAAGTGGGTGGACGTGGCAGTGAGGCACCACTAAGCTTACTGGTGACTTCCAGTTTCCTGGTCTCCCACACTTTCATTATTCCTAGCCACATCTGTAAAAAGGTAAAGGTAAAGGAACCCCTGACCATTAGGTCCAGTCGTGACCGACTCTGGGGCTGCGGCGCTCATCTCGCTTTATTGGCCGAGGGAGCCGGCGTACAGCTTCCGGGTCATGTGGCCAGCATGACTAAGCCGCTTCTGGCGAACCAGAGCAGCGCACGGAAAAGCCGTTTACCTTCCTGCTGGAGCGGTACCTCTTTATCTACTTGCACTTTGCCGTGCTTTCGAACTGCTAGGTTGACAGGAGCAGGGACCGAGCAACGGTAGCTCACCCATCACGGGGATTCGAACCGCCGACCTTCTGATCGGCAAGTCCTAGGCTCTGTGGTTTAACCCACAGCGCCACCCATGTCCCTAGCCACATCTGTACTTGAACATAATTTGGCCGTGTGTGTGTTTGTGTATTCAGAGAAGTAGAATATCAGCCTGAGTCAGGTTTCCCACAATGCATCACCCTCCTCTTGAACAACACTGATTCTCTGGTATATTTAACTGGAATCACTTAGATTGGCTGTCACTTAAGCCCCCCCAAATCCACAAAGTCTTGGCCCTCTAGATGAGTCTTCCCCCACTCTCCAGATGTTATTGGCTACAGCTCCCATCATTCATGCTCCTTAGCTTTTGTAGTTAGTTTTCTTGCTGATTATTATAGCCACCTCAACCCTTTTGAAAAAGACAAGGTCTATTTAAATAAGTAAGTAAGTAAGTAAGTAAGTAAGTAAGTAAGTAAATGGATGAAAACTACCAGGTGAACTACCTTTTGTTCATTGACAGCTGAACAAAATAATGGATGGATGGATTCTCATTTTAAAAGTATGTGTTGCATTCAACTCCAATAGAAACCAATGGACTGAAGCTTGTCCATAGAGTTCAATGGGTCTCTCCTGCGCATGAGCATATTATTGCTGTTTTGTGAGCGACTGTAAACCACCCTGGATATTTCTACAGTAGAAGGGTGATATAGAAAAGTTATAAATGAATGAATGAAGAAATAAATATAGATGGTTCCTCTTGCCTCAGTATCCATGCCCATGTTTAGGAAAGCTTTTGTCCATGTCGGGAATATGCAAAGAAATCAGAACGGAGCTCTTTCGAAACAGATACTGCGGAAGGCATCCAATCAGTTTCTTAAATTTGCTTTTGTTGTAGGATTACCATGAAATGGGTAGCAACCAAAACACAAACACAATGAAAGAATAAACATTGTGTGATACAGAAGCATAACTATTGTGTGCCCCATGTCGCAATGCATTATCCATCTGATATGCGCAGCAAATTTGCTTAGGCTTGTTGAGTCATTTGGCTTGTTTTCCTCTGCATTTTAAGAGAAGAAAGTAGATTCTATTGTATCTGTATTTTTAGCTTTTTATTCTTCTGAGCTACCATGAGAGTCTGCCCCTAGGCCAGCTGGCAGGATATAAAAATGGGTTAGTGAATACACACACACACACACACACTTGCACTCAGTTCTAAACAAACTTCTAAGTGTTTTGAACAACTCCAGTGAATCTGCACAGAAATAACAACAACAACAACAACAACAACAACAACAATAATAATAATGCATTTCTTCATTAGACTGAGGAAATATTTTCAGAACTAGTTTTTGAGTTGCAATAGATCAGTACCTATATCAAAGAAAAATCCAACATAAGCCATTCCCTCCTCAAGGTGCAATTAGCTTCAGGGGGATAAATCCCAGCGGCTGTAGAGGGAAGGGTTAAACCCTTTGGTGCTGTGGAGGGAGAATGCAAGGGAGCACCTTCCAGGACTTTTTCAAAGCATGTGTGACCCGCCATAAGCCAGCGCGTCAGGGAAAGGTGATAGGAAAGGTGTGGCAAGGGAATGAGGTGATCATGAGGATCCCAAGTTTTGTGTGTGTGGCAGATTATCATATGGAAGAAATCGGGAGGAAAATAATCTGGCAGAGGCTGGGTTCTTGCTTTCTTTTCTTTGATGGGGTTCCTACTCCTTGCTAGCAGTTTAAATGCTAACACTTTGCAAACACGGTTGCCATTTCTAATGAAAAGCTTTCAACCTCCTGTGATGAGGCTGCATTTTAATATTTTAATGTTTCAATATTTTAATGTTGTATTTTAATCTTGTTTTTAAGTTGTATTCATTCAGCTAGTTTTTATTATTGCTTGTTAGCTGCCCTGAGCCCGCCCTTGGCTGGGGAGGGTGGGGTATAAATAAAAATTATTATTATTGTTGTTGTTGTTGTTACCAGCATTTTAGCTGACAGAGAATCTTGTGTTGAAGTTCCATGGAGAAGTCTGTTAGGCGGTATAAGCCTTTGGTTTGCCAGGTTTTTATCTGGAGGTTTTGTGCTGCGTGATGCAATAATGGGTGATGTGCCAAGGGAATTAGTGGGGATGGGGTTGGGGACAGTTTACCTATTTCTGCTTTCCTTGCCTTAAGCCTGGTTTATGTGAACCTGTTTAGTGTTGTAGGAATTTTCCTTAGTTTGTTTGGGAGGAAGGGGTATGCTGTGGTGCAGGTATTTTCAATTGTGTCCCTCTCCAGGTGTACCCATTGTTTTGTCTTGTCTTCCAATATATATGGGATTATGTGGCGTACTTGGTTGGCGATGTAATATGTTTCTATGTTGGGGATTGAAGTTCCATGTGTTTAAACCTATGTGCTCAGAATGAAGCCACACAGAATTCAGTGGAGCTTAAGGTTATTCCCAGGACACTGTGCATAGGACTGAAGTCATGTTGATGCTTTTAAATTGTATGTCATGTTATGTACTGCCGCTCTTTGTGTGTGCGTGATTGTAGATGGGCACAGCTGCCTGCATTTTTGAACTTTCCTTGCAGGCATGGTTATGGAGGCTGCCACGAGGAGCTCCCATAATCCAAAATTCACCATTACACCATTGGTATAGTGAAACAAAGACTTTGACCCTTTGAGAAACCTGAATGTTCAGTTCAGAGTCTTAATCTCGGGGAACCTTATCATTGCTCCCTTTAAAATCTTCTGAGAATTTGTTTTCCCTGCAACACAACATACAAAACCAGTGTGATTAAGCCAAGGTAGTTTTTCTGAGATCTTTTTGTTGGAGAGCTAAGTCACATCGGTTGCAGCCAAATAGCAGATTAGAAACGGGATTCTAGCTGTCACCCTGCATCTGAATTTGACAGATATACAGGTCACTAAATATTCTTCCCTATTGTCCTTATAGCAAGAAAGACCACAAGCTGGAAAAATATTTTTTGGATCCACTGCCACCTGAGCTTAGAAGGGATTTTTAAAATTGTGGTGAGATTCTAGACTATAATTATGGAAGAAACTATGAACCAGTATGTGTGAATTGCTGTGGGCTCTGTTAAAAAAGTTACAGTTTGGCCACAGCCAGAGAAAGCAGAGTACCTCATTAACAGAGAAGACGAGTTTGTTATATACACCTTGTAGGTTTTGCACATATAACAATTAATGGTGATGTCACTTTTGTCTGCAGGATGTGATCTTCTAAGATCACCACCACCACCATTATAAAAAATATATGTATGTACAAATATATATAAATATTCTCAGCTGGCATGTGGCAAAAATGATCTCTGGCCCAAGAAAAGTTATATCATAATAAACTACCACCTGCTGATTCGACATTCATTGATATGGCTACACACCACCTCATCTCCATGAGGCGCACATTACCTGGGTCTGTGTTTCCTTTGGAAATAAGGCACAGTGGAGATTGTGGTGTCTTTATGATATGTGGTTTATTTACGCAACCTGTGTCCAGAGGGAGAGAGTTCAGAGCATTCATGTTCCACGAGGGTCTCTTTCTTCTCCCATGGGTGAAGCAGGCTTGGGAACAGAGAAATCGGCCATGCTCTCTGTCTCTTTGCCAACCCACAAGCTGCTCTTCGGCTCCCTCCTTCTTCCTTGTCCGCTAACCCAGTGTAACTTTATCCCTCCAGCCTAACATCATCCAAACTGAAACCCTAAACCCTTTTTGCTTCTGCCTGCTAACACACAGCTGGAAGAAGGGTCTCACACCGTCTTCACCCTCTCGATAGCTTTATTTCACTGGTCTTTGTCCCTCTAATCAACCACACACAGTTAGGTGTCACCAGGCTGGCTTGGCTTGTTAACATAAGCTTAACCGTGCCTGGAATAATTTAACTCCCCAAACCTTGGTTCATTCTAACTTTCATTGGACCCAGGAATTTAGGGGGTCTTGCACCCCACAGACTCACAACAATATCTTTTAGAGGCTAGGCTGAAGAGGACCTGCAAAAGGACCAATGGTTGGACTCAGTATAACACAGCATCCCGTGCCTGTACTTTATTTACCAAAACCTTTTCTGGGTTGTAATTAAGAATAATATTTTTTGACTAGGTCTGGTGTATACAAAGCGACTTTGTATAAATGGTTTTTTGTTATTTTGGGTAAGCCTGTTGGGCATTTATTTAAATAGAAAGGCCATATAGTTTTAATCAATTGATTGCATTTGTTAGGGAACAATCCCTTTCAGGTGTCAAGATCAGGTGTCAAGTTATGCAGCCCTCAGAAGCCCCCAAATTGTGGATTTCCTTCCCCAAAGAGGCGCATCTGGCTTCTTCAATATATAGTTTTCAGCGAATGCTGAAGACACACTTCTTTACCAGGCCTTTGACACCCTGGGAGATGTGTATTTTCAGGGCATGCCCTATTCCTATGGCTGTAATTTGTTTAATCTGTTTTTAATACTGAGTTTTAAATTATTGCAGCCCACCCTGGGACCTGCTGGCGAAGGATGCATTGCCATTATTCTTATTCTTTAGAGAAAGGCTCACAACAAAGGATGTCTGCCACAGAAAATGATTTGAGCTTTCCCGGGAAAAGAGAGGAGGAGAGGATTTTTCACGATCCCGGGCCCTTGCTTCTACCTCCGTTCCATTAAATACTGACAGTCAATGTGCCAGTTGCATTTGCATTTGCGGCAAACGTTTCACCATATGTTTCCCAGCACTCCTGGTTATGCAATTTCACCGTTCAATTTCATTTATTGTAAAGCGGATTAGTCTTTGCAACATAACCCGAGAGACGTAATCGTATAACATGATTAAACGCTACCCCCATCTCTGAGCGGTGTGAGATTCAAGGGAGTTTCAGGCACACTTTGCCCATGGTCGGTGTTTCCTTTTACAAAATGAGACACAACAGAGACTGTGGTGTCTTTATGATGTATGGTTTATTTACACATCTATACAACCTGAACCTATGATGTGGGGTGCACAGCATTCATACCCCAAGTAGCTCTAGCTTCTTCCATAGCCATAGCAGCCTTGAATTTAAGCAAACCCCCACCACTGCTCTCAAACGTTGTTCTCTGATTCACTTTCCAGCCTGTTCCTTTCTAGCTCCGATGCATAACTCCTACTGTTCATGTGGTTTGGATACCTGATTACTGTCTTCCAAAGCAACTGCTCTATTCCCAACTTAAGAATGGAAAGCGAAATACTGGTCAACAATAAAAGAGGTTTAAAGACAAGATGGGGGTGGAGATGCTCCTTCAGGTATACTGGGCCAAGGCCGTTTAGGGCTTTGAAGGTCAGCACCAACACTTTGAATTGTGCTCAGAAACGTACTGGGAGCCAGTGGAGATCCTTTAGGACCAGTGTTATATGGTCCCGGTGGCCACTCCAAGTCACCAGTCTTGCTGCCGCATTCTGGATTAGTTGTAGTTTCTGAATCATGGGATCATGGGAATTGTAGTCCAGAAACATCTGGAAAGGAACATGTTCTCTACTCTCTTCTAAACCAAAACCTTCCCTTGTGTGTACCTGTGATTTATTGTTTAATCGCTTCATTTCACTTACTAACTGACTTTCTATGCAAACTGTCTCAAGGTGACCGATGATGAAAGAAATTGCACAGGTCCAACACGAAGAATGACATACGCAATGTAAAAATAAATAAATCATAATGATCTATTGCAAGTGATCGTACAAATGATTTTCAAGATCTCAAGAGGTCCTGTGCTGTACAGGTTAAAAGCAGCACTTTCGGTTGGACTCAAAGATGTATCGCAGGCCACTGCAGATGGGCCAGAATTAGTGCAATACATCCTGACCATCTGGTACCTATGGTCAGTCTCACCACTGAGTTCTGCACCAGCAGCTGTTTCAAAGGCAGCCTTGTTTCATTCATCTAAAGTTGAGGGTACCCAAAGTGGCTACCCAAGCCACATCAGTATAGGGATTGAGCTGGACCATCAACTGAAGCTGTTAGAAGGCATTCCTCACCATGGAGTCAAAATGCCTCCAGTGACATCAATGGATCTAAGAGCATGAACCTTCAGAAGGAGTGCCATTCCACCCAGAACTGGTTCAGCGCCACTTTACCCAGGCATCCCAGACAAGTGTGTATAGGGTTGTAGCCTAAGTTCCACTAAGTTCAGTGGGATTTACTTCTGAGTGCCCCACGGGTTTGATATACTTGGTATCTCGCAAACACCATACATTATAAATGTGTTGGGCACCCACCGTGGAGTCCCCATTATGTTGTAAGATGCAATTAGGCAGCCCTGTGTGTTGCAACCCCATTGCATTCTGCGGCTAAGCGCTTGTTTCAAAGGCACGAGAGCAAGTGCATCATTACGTCCCTTGCCTCGCTTTGCCTCAGCTGACCTTACATTCATTTCATTCTTTCCTTTCTGGCCACATGGAATCTCAGTAAAGAGTGCAAGTGACTGCTGGCCTATTAACACCAAAAGGTGCAGAGATAGAAAAATACTTGGTAGCATTTCACAAGGGAGAAGTCACTAGGATGAAATATTTCTAGATTCAGAAGTGAGCCAGGCTACTGGAGAAATCGGCCTGGGGATGGGAGGGCATTTGCAGTGGAGAACAGGTGGGCACCAACTATGGCCACCGTGGGGAACTGACCTCCCCCACTGGCCACTCAACAGGCAAACAGGACCATCCACTTGTCAGTCACCTGATATCATTATGACATCAGCTGACAACTTTAAGTTGATCAGTCAATTGCCGCTGACAGCAAGCCTTTCTTTCTCCATTTGCAGGTGTGGTTTGATGAATCCAAACCATGCTTAAAGTGTAAAGGGACCCCTGACTGTTAGGTCCAGTCGTGGATGACTCTAGGGTTGCGGCACTCATCTCGCTTTATTGGCCGAGGGAGCCGGCGTACAGCTTCCGGGTCATGTGGCCAGCATGACTAAGCCGCTTCTGGCAAACCAGAGCAGCACACGGAAATGCCGTTTACCTTCCCGCTGGAGTGGTACCTATTTATCTACTTGCACTTTGACGTGCTTTTGAACTGCTAGGTGGACAGGAGCAGGGACCGAGCAATGGGAGCTCACCCTGTTGCAGGGATTCGAACCTCCGACTTTCTGATCGGCAAGCCCAAGAGGCTCAATGGTTTAGACCACAGAGCCACCCGCATCCTAACCATGCTTACAAAGGGACTACTTTGAAAGGCTGCATTGTTGGTGAGGCTCATTTGCCAAGCAACAATTAGGAGTTCCTTTGTAGCTGCATCTTTACCTTCCTGTGGGGCAGGTGTCCATGTTTGGGGAAAACAGCCTTGTGGGCTCATATTAGGACCGCCATTAGCCTAAGTATTCCAGGCTTTGAGTTTCCACAAGGCTTGTATTTAGGACTTCAGCCTTATTCAATCATAAGTGATAGCCATGTTAAGGTATTTGCATATGAATTAGAAACTTGGTTTTTGGTACATATACAGTGGTACCTCAGGCTACATACGCTTCAGGTTACATACGCTTCAGGTTACAGACTCCGCTAACCCAGAAATAGTGCTTCAGGTTAAGAACTTTGCCTCAGGATGAGAACAGAAATTGTGCTTTGGCGGCACGGCGGCAGCAGGAGGCCCCATTAGCTAAAGTGGTGCTTCAGGTTAAGAACAGTTTCAGGTTAAGTATGGACCTCAGGAACGAATTAAATACTTAACCTGAGGTACCACTGTATAGGCAAAGACATACTTATTGCAAGGAAAACCTGAAAATAGGACTTTTATGTTGATATCCTTCAAAATAAGCATGAGCTGTACCCCAGTAATGGCTAAGGTACTTTCAGGCTACTCAGAAAGTGAGCGTTTGGTGCACGCATAGCTCATACTAGATGTCCGAAAAGGGTTTTTTGTTTACATCTGAAGTTCAAAGCATTGAAGTTTACTTCATAATTGAGGCCAGCATTATAGCACAGAGCAAGCCAAGCTACATATTGGACAGGACATGGGCCTGTGGGAGGTCTGTTGTCTCTTCATACATTTGAGTCGAACTTGGACATGGGGAAGGTGCACTCCCAGAAGCAGCAGTAGGCAAACTGCATGTATTAATAGCATCAAAATGCACCAGCAATTTTCCAATAAAAATAATCCAGAGATTAAAGATTCCACCGTGTCTGCCTTCTGAAAGAGAAAAAGGCCTGTCAGAAGGAGAAAAGCATCCCACAATTGTGGTGCAACATCTAGCAGGAAATAACAACCCTGGTCTGCGTGCTCTAGCTGTGGATCCGATGTCACCCGTCAAGGCAGCCTCCTGCACAGATCTTAAGGGTGTTAGCAAGGTCCCTTAAATAATGCAAATGGAATCCAGAGAGAAAAGTAATTACTTTACTAAGCAAGCTGAACAAAAACATTGGAGGTGGATGGAACAAAGGGGTTTTGTCTTTCTTAGTTCAGGCCTTGTACATAGCAGGGAGACATTCAACCAAACATACCGAGGACAACTGCCTCGGAACTACAAAGCCAATTGAGCTATGTGCTACCTCAGTCAAGATCATGACACTGCTTGGTTGCTAAGCAACCCTCTTGGCTAGTTGACTTTAACACCAGATCCAAATCCCATCCTCTGCCTAAACCTAGCAGAAGTTAAGCAAGCATTAAAATGGTGTTCAACACTGGGTTGCCGGGTCATGTGACCAAGTTGAACTGGCTGAGGATGCAACGTAAGTCTCTCCACTCTGGTCCCACCAAGACCACAACCCTGGAACACCCCTTTTGGGGCAATTACGCTGGCATTAGCTCAGCTGGAATATGCAAGTCACTCTGGTGTATTTTCATCTGAAACAGGACTGGGGACTGATATATCGCTAGCTGAGCCCAGCTGAGCTGGGAATGAGTCACACGAGTCAGAGACCCACTGCATCCTAAACTGCTTGTCGCAGTGGATCTTGCCATAGGATCACCCGCTTACAAAACTGACCCTTAAGTTGCAAATGGAACGATCCCTGCTTCTGCACAGGGCAATGGCGGCAACAGCGGGGAGTTCATAACAGATAAGGTGCTTTCAAAGTATGTTGGACTTTGGCCTTACAGCGCCATAAAACCCTTGAACTGAATTGCTCCCTTCAGTTAAGGAAGCCAGAGTTACCGACAGAAGACAGGCTGTGTGTATATTCAGCAGCTAACCCCCTCAAGCAGTTTTTGTCTTGTTTTGTTTTGGTGCAAAGAAGGTATCTCTCTCCTGAGATTTCCGCCCAGCTTGGGTTGTGAAACGCCACCAGTCTACCTTTCCTAGACACGGCAACATTCCTCCAAAGTCACAAGACTTTGAGGCGATGCGAAAGGTTACTGACCACCTCAAGCGACAAACTCCGATGGGAGAACGGAGGCTGCCCAAGTCAGGTTTGCTTACCTTCCTTGACCTCTGGGCCCTGCCGGCAGCAGCACTCAGCAAGGGATCTGCGTTTGAGAAATGCTCATGGAACATCACCGTGACAAATGTAGTTCTAGTGTACCTCCAAATGTTTTTGTTGTGGTGTATCCCAGGCAAGTACTTTCTGCCCAGGGGGGTGATTTTGAAAGCAGTGACGTTCGACAGTTGGTATTTGGAGCAAATTGTGTAGGCAAAATGGAACCTGTTTGCTGTCCAGCTTTGGATAAAAATAATATAAAGTAATAATAAAGTAGTTTTTTTTAAAAAAAACCAACCCCTGCTTTCCTCCAAAGGTCTCAAAGTGCGTTATAACGATAAGCACAGATAGTATACGAAATTTAAAGCAAAAATTATGTAGCTCAGCATCCCAGTCCCTCAAGGACTGCCTCTTCCCGCATGAACCAATCTGGACTCCTCATTCGTCATCTGAGGTCCTTCTCCATGTACCCTCTCTGACAGAGGCGTAGTGGGTGTTAACAAAAGAAAGGGCCTTTTCAGTGGTGGCCCCCTGCTTATGGAATGTTTTCCCCTGGGTAAAACATTGGCTACTCTTTGGTACCAGGCAGATAGGTTTCCAGCCAGGCTTTTGGCCTTCACCTTGGAGAGTTAGGGATGCGGGTGGCGCTGTGGGTTAAAGCCTCAGCGCCTAGGACTTGCCGATCGAAAGGTCGGCGGTTCGAATCCCCGCGGCGGGGTGCGCTCCTGTCGCTCGGTCCTAGCGTCTGCCAACCTAGCAGTTCGAAAGCACCCTCGGGTGCAAGTAGATAAATAGGGACCGCTTACTAGCGGGAAGGTAAACGGCGTTCCGTGTGCTGCGCTGGCTCGCCAGATGCAGCTTGTCACGCTGGCCACGTGAACCGGAAGTGTCTCCGGACAGCGCTGGCTCCCGGCCTATAGAGTGAGATGAGCGCACAACCCCAGAGTCTGGCAAGACTGGCCCGTACGGGCAGGGGTACCTTTACCTTTATCTTTGGAGAGTTTTCGATATTGTAGCCTCCTTTCGTGGATGGGATATGTTTGACTGTTTTTTTTTATGAATATGAACGTTTTTAGGTTTATGTTGGTTTTACTGTTTGGTTTGTACGTTGTTTTGAGTTTACATTTCATTAAAAAGTGGCTCACAAATGCAGCAGATGCATACATTAAAAAACTAAATCTCAAAGTTTCAAACCTCCGAAATTTAAACGATAACACCAGAAGATCAATAGTAGTGGTATTAGTAGTATGTATAGCATTATACACACAGTAGGGCATTATGAGGTAAATCAGACAATCAGGCAACAAGTTACAAACTAAATTTCTACAGCGGAGGAGACAACAGGGGAAGATTGCTGCTAGAGTTTCATCCAAAATAATTAAAATAAATCCTGTTTCCAACGACAACCAGTTGATAGACCTGTCCCTTTCTAATCCACTTATCCACTTTTAAAGTCATCTGAATAAGAAGCCATCGCAGTATCTTGTGGCAGTGAATTCCACAAGTTAATGATATGCTGATTGCGGAACTACATTCTGTTGTCTGTCCTGACTCTACTGCCAATGAATTTCCTTGCCTGATTTCTTAAGTATTATGACAGAGAAAAATAAACAAATTGCTTCCCCAACATATCTCCCTTAGTTGACGTCCTGATGTTAAAATTAAAGAGTTCCAAATGTTTTAGCATTTCTTCACAGGCGAGGTGCTCCAACCTCTTGATCATTTTGACTGCTACCTGCTGAACCTGTACATTAGCAAACAGAGTGTCTTAAGTCACTACTGTCTCCTTCTCCAAAGGAAACTGACGATGAAGCCGCCCTGGAATTTTCCATTGCACAGAGAAGTGGATAGTTGTGGGCAGCTAACCTGCTCCTTACAAAACATATGAACAGAATATAAAGGCACTTTAGTCAAAGTCCATTATCAGAAGAACAACTAGAAGTTTAGGGACCTTTTCTCATTTTCAGAATTAGTGCAACTTGTCACTTCCAAAGATCTTCCCTCTACTTCCCCCGTAATTTCTCCTAGTGATGCTCAGCTCATATGATTTCTGAGCTGTATCAATTTAGCATCGTGTTCATTCTTAAATTAGTCCTGTTCCATTTCTTCATCAATCTATGGATCATATATCAGTTTTGACAGGTACACATGTCTAAACATACTTTACCCCCAAATACACGATTTTACCCTAATAAGGTTGTTTTTCTACAATTCCTTTCATAATTTGAACTCAGCACTCCATTGCAAAATTCGGAGAAGTACAAAGTCCACATAATACCATATTTTTTTATAAGATATTTATTAGCTTTTTCACACATTATAAGCACACATATCACAACAAAAAACAAAAACATAAACCATAAACACACACAAAACACAAAAAACACCACATGTATAATTTCAATCCCTTATTTTCATAAAACTTATTTTCCCGACCTCCTCGTACCTCCCCTTACTGCATTCCAATCCCTAATTAATTTTGATCAACAAATCCCTCCCTAATTTCTAATAAATAATTTTAACCTTTCTTTTCATATTGCATAATGGTTACAGCATACAACCTCATATTTTCCAAATCCACAACGTCTTAGCATTCAACAATTTTACAATGTTTCTTAAGATAGTCTTTAAATTTCTTCTAATCTTCTTCCGCCGTCTCTTTTCCCTGGTCTCGGATTCTGCCGGTCATCTCTGCCAGTCCCATATAGTCTATAACTTTCATCTGCCATTCTTCCACGGTGGGTAGTTCTTCTGTCTTCCAATACTTTGCGATGAGTGTTCTTGCTGCTGTTGTAGCATACATAAAAAATGTCCTGTCCTTCTTTGACACCAACTGGCCGACCATACCCAGGAGAAAGGCCTCTGGTTTCTTCAGAAAGGTATATTTAAATACCTTTTTTATTTCATTATAAATCTTCTCCCAGAAAGCCTTAATCTTTGGGCACGTCCACCAGAGGTGAAAGAATGTACCTTCATTCTCTTTACATTTCCAACACTTATTGTCAGGCAAGTGGTAAATCTTAGCAAGTTTGACTGGGGTCATGTACCACCTATAAATCATTTTCATAATATTTTCTTTTAAGGCGTTACACGCCGTGAACTTTATACCGGTGGTCCACAACCGTTCCCAGTCTTCAAACATAATGTTATGACCAATGTCTTCACATAATACCATAATTACACTGCAATCCGTGCATTAGTTGCGGAAGCGCAGCTTAGTTCTATTTCCTTAAAGAATTCCCCTCCATCCCTAATTTCTTCTTATTATTTGGTCTTACCATACTAGAGAAGAGGCTCTCTATCTTATTAATTTGCCAACCCTGTGGTTGTGTATGAGTCAACACTCTTACTGGCTGTTCTATCGGGCTGGTGATTTATTAGAACTTCAATGCCTTTCTCAAAGTCATTTAGTTTTTCTCAACCCAACATGCATTTCCTCATGTTTTGCTGTGATTTCTCTCTGTCTCACTCCATGCAATAATATACCAAAGAGGCAGAAAAAGAGAGGCCTCTAGAATATTCTAGGAAAACAGGTTTGTCAAATAGCAAGTGAGGGTTGTCAGAAGAAAGTAACACACAAGAAGGGTTGTTTGAAAGGCATGTTTAAGAACACAGGTTAGTTATGACGATTCAAATTAACCCACCTCAATATTAGCTTGACCTGCGGCTTTATAACAGTTGTCCAAAGTTGTCCGAACATTTCTATCAGCCCACGAGAAAGCTGAACTGATAACAATCTCATTTGTAAAGAAGGTTTGGATGATGACCTTAAACAGAATAGATTGTGGTTGAATTTACATCTGAGAATCCAGCACTAGAGTTTTCTGTGCATTCCTGGATTTAATTTAATCCTCCACAAATGTATAGAAATGTTGCATGGGATAAACACACACTCATATACACAAACCTGTTTTGATAAGCGTAAAATGCAAGACATGCAGATACCAAAGCAGTCGACAGCTGCTCACATCTGCTTCCTCTGAGTAAGCATAAGGTTGGAAGGGCTGACCTGTGTCAAAACACACACACACACACACACACACACACACAGAGTCTTTGGAATGATTCACACAAACACTTGGCACCTGCAACGCTTTCTAGGTGACCTGCATGTGTAAGTGAGCCATGATACATCTCACACACCTCGACCCACAACTTCTCTTTCACTCACTTCAAGCACAGTGTTTTCCAATGAGGTTACGTCAGACAGAGTCGGCCATCATGGGGCGGGCAGATCAGACAATGGGAAATAAAGCAATGTACTTACATGTTTCTGCTGCTGTTCATACAGTAATTGGCACAAGATAATATCACGCGGGTGGCGCTGTGGGTTAAAGAGCCTAGTGCTTGCCGATCAGAAGCTCAGCGGTTCAAATCCCTGCCACGGGGTGAGCTCCCGTTGCTCGGTCCCTGCTCCTGCCAACCCAGCAGTTCGAAAGCACATCAAAGTGCATGTAGATAAATAGGTACCGCTCTGGTGGGAAGGTAAACGGTGTTTTCATGTGCTGCTGTGGTTCGCCAGAAGCGGCTTAGTCATGCTGGACATATGACCCAGAAGCTGTACGCCGGCTCCCCCGGCCAGTAAAGCGAGATGAGCGCCGCAACCCCAGAGTTGTCTGCAACTGGACTTAATGGTCAGGGGTCCCTTTACCTTTAATATCACCAAGGCAACTATCTGTAAACAAACATTAAAAGTCCATAAAAATGGCAAAAGTAGTTTCTTTCCCCAAATAGGTTTTATCTCAAACAATAACAAGCACAGTAAATTAAGGATATATCAGTGGTTCAGTGCTCATTTCTTCTCTTTCCAAAATAGATTTTATCTTGAACAATTGCACACACAAAGTAATAAAGAAGGTTTGAGAACCACTGATTGAAAGCAACACCCTCAAAGAATCATGGGAACTGTAACTGACACACTCTGTCCAGTGCTCCTAGTGATGCTCTGTGGTATCAGAAGAGCAGGCAGAATTTGCACAGAAAAGTGTAACCCAAAGTCTATTTACCTTTTATGCTTGTGAAGAAATATATCTTCACTGCTGCAGAATCTCCACAGGTTTCCTGTACTGCAGGGGGTCCCATCCAGCTCTATAATTCTGCGATTAAGTGGTAATGGGAACAATAGCCTGAAGCCCTCCTCCTGCTTTGTGTCTTTCTAGCCCAAAACTGGAAAGAGCAGGAAAAATGAGCCTCTAGATCAGAAAAAAGTGACAGGAACACAAACTTATGTATGCCTCTCCCTTGTGCATTGTGGATTCTTGAGGAGCTATTTACTGAGACCTTTCATAAGAGGTTCTGATGAGGGCAGCAGCCATGCCAGCTTTGTGCCCGCTGGCATCTAACATTCCCTGAAACATCACGTACTCCAAGCACACTGCTTGTCCAAGCACAATTCCAAGTGTTGGTGCTGATCTTTAAAGCCCTAAACGGTTTTGGCCCTGTATGAAGCATCTCCACCCCCATCATTTAGGCCAAACACAGAGGTCCTCCTCCAAGGGCCTTCTGGTGGTTCCCAGAGGGCCCACCAGAAGGGCCTTCTCAGTAGTGGCGCCCAGCCTGTGGAAGGCCCTCCCATCAGATGTCAAGGAAATAAACAACAATCTGACTTTCAGAAGACATCTGAAGGCAGCCCTGTTTAGGGACGTTTTTACTGTTTGATGTTTTATCGTGTTTTTAATGTTCTGTTGGGAGTTGCCCAGAGTGGCTGGGGAAACCCAGCTGGATGGGTGGGGTATAAATAATAAATTATATTATTATTATTATTATTATTATTATTATTATTATTATGGATTTGTTCTTCCGGAGTTATTCCGATTCTTCACCAGTCTGTTCCTGTTCCAAGATTCTTACTATCACCATTCCCAAATTGTCTGCTATTTCTTACCATTTCGTATATGATCAACAGCTTCAGATTGTATAGATTAAAGGTAAAGGGACCTCTGGCTGAAGGAGCCGGCATACAGCTCATGTGGCCAGCATGACTAAGCCGCTTCTGGAAATGCAGTGCATGGAAATGCCGTTTACCTTCCCGCTGGAGCGGTACCTATTTATCTACTTGCATTTTGACATGCTTTCAAACTGCTAGATTGGCAGGAGCAGGGACCGAGCAACAGGAGCTCACCTTGTTGCAGGGAATCGAACCGCCAACCTTCTGATCGGCAAGCCTAGGCTCTGTGGTTTAGACCACAACACCACCCGTGTCCCTATTGTATAGATTGGTTTATGGCAAAACTCAAGACAAGGCAAATGTGTTGTACTTGGAAGATTCACAAGCCTCTGCAGTCCAAGTTGTGTATTCTCTGTGCTATGAAAACCAATTTCCTCCCCATCAGCCTCAACCAATATGCTTAATGGTCAAATTCCCTTTCATGCAACAGCTTCACTGAGCCTTCTGTAGATGCCACCCCAGGTGTGCTAGATTGTTGGCACAAACCCACTTAGGGATGATAAACTGTGGCATGCCAGTCTCTTGATTCCCAATCCTTCACACACATGCTGGATTAGGGAGCCGTAAAACTGGGTTTAATGGAAGTAAAGAGATGGTTGTGGGTGGAAGACCTTCCGAGTTGTACGTTGCTAAATGTACAGATCAGTTGTACGTTGCTAAATGCAAAAGCACACCATGCCAATTTCCCCTCTGCAATTAAAGTTACTATTCTAAGTTCGAACCTGATACTTATATTTAAAATGCACTGTTATTAGGACGTGGGGGGGGGGGAGAGAACCCACTTCTTATGTTTCAGAGAGACAGTTGTTACCTGAAAAGCGCTTGAGGTCTTATACTCTTGCAGGATATTTGGCACAACCCATTATTGTGCGCAGACAAATTCTTTGGTGAGAATAATACAAGCAACCTTTAATGACACCTTGTGCAATAACAACTTATGATATAGTACTTGGATGGAGCAACAATTGCATTTTAAGCCAAAGGCTGGGGTGGGGGTGGGGTAGGTGTTCTCGTGCGTGAGAAGCTTGTAGATACCCTCAGGTCACTCCATATAACTCTAAGGCAGCAGGTAGATTCTTGCTTAGCTAATCATGGCATCAAGGCCTGCAGCAAGTGGAGCTGGTTGACAATGTACTTGAGTTTCAGATGAACTGCTTTGTGAATGATATCAGTTTAATTCACTCTTCCAGAGTGCATGGCAGACTCCGGTTGTCTTTGTTTTGCTAAGTAGGGAATGCAGCTGGGAAAGGGTGCGAAACACAGCCATTCTTGAGACAAATGCTCACCACCCCACAGTTACTTACTTACTCATTTATTTATAAAAGTGCTTTGTATTGTGCCATCGCACAAAACCGTAGGGAGCTGCATCACAACGTTAATTAAAACTTTTAAAGCACTTGTTGGCATCCGTCTGTCTTGAGAGACAATGGAGTGTGCCTCCGGGGGTGGAATCAAACCGCTGGAGAATCACTGGGCCCGCTGTGGCTGTGGAGACCAGTAACTCGTAACTGCTGCCTCCTGTGTTGTTTTTGTTAAGTTGTGGGTGAACATATCAGACAACACAGCCATTCCTCAAACAGCTCTTGTTTATTCACAGGCCAGAACAGAACTGGGCTGAAGGGTTCAGCCAACCTGCTTATATAGCGTTCAACTACAAAGCAACAGTAACAACTCTCTGTAACTATCCAATCACTGAACGTCACTTTCAATTCCTTATTTGCATATGCGGACCTGAGTGAAAACTATCTACAGTATCCCCCTGCTGGCTCAGGGTGAGAACTTCAGTACATAACAGTTTTTGCTGTTTTAGCAGCACCGAAGTGACCTCCCTGGGGTGCAAGCCTGGGCAGTGCCTATGGAGGTCCGAGGTTGTCCAGACAACATCACCCCCCCCCCAGCCTTGCCGATGTGGTTCCAAGGAAAGCAGAGCAATATGTTGGCACCAGCTTGGCTGTAGGAATTGCGGGAATAAGATATACGGGATGTCATCTGACTGTCTTAGAGACGTCACTCCAGATTTGTGTAGCCTTAGCCCTTTCTTCTCCTGAAGATGTCCCGGAAGGCAGTGGGTACAAAACAAATAATTTAAAAAGCACTACAAAACCATCATTAAAACGATTTGCCGAATTATTGGCTAAATCCATTTTTTTTTCCTGTTCTGATTTTGCATGCATGTTAAAAAATATGCTTGCTTTCTTACTTGGGAAAGGCTGACATTTGAACAGGCTCCGGCAGAAGGGAAGAAAGACAGAAGGGCCACTCCATCAGTTCTGCTGAGAAACCAGCTCCATTTGACTCCCCCTTTTTCTGAACGGTTTTGATCCCTGCTGGTTGTTAGCAGAACTTTGTGGTTGGTGTCTGAGTTAGGTCCCCCCCCCTCCCTGTTCTCTCCTCTTTCCCTTTTGCTCTTGTGTCATATCATGGCATTGATTCATTTACCTTATTAAATTTACAAATCACCTTTCCTCATGAAGGTGCCCAGGACAACAAAATACATCAAATAAATAACAGATGTGCTTTGCCTGCACTAATGTTGGAAGCGCTTATCAGAGTCATGTTTTTCATGTTTCCAACCTGGAATTCAGTTTCCCACATATCTGCAATTTGCAATTTTTAATTTTTTTAAAAATTCCTTGTAATTCTTCAGTGTTTGAGTGTGCATTATTCCCAACAAACCAATTTTTGAAAGTGGATTTGATGAATGCACACATTTTTTTGCAAACCATTTCATCTAATGTATGCCTGCTATTTTGTATTTGTATGCTCTTGTCCCCAGTGCATTCATTTTTATGTGCATATTTTACCTAATGTCTGCATTTTTGTAAACAATGGTTGGTAGGAAAACTGCATGGCAAAATTTGGATACGTGTGGATTTTGAAAGCTGGCTTGGGTTTCAGTTCTCATACTGTTTTGGAAGTGCACATGTCCCTAGTGCAGGATAGTAATAAGAAATTACTCTCTGTAACCAAAACTCCTGGTACGATTTCTTAAAATTTGACGTCAGCTCAGTATCATTTTGTAGTGCAATTAGTTGTTCCTTCACTGCCCAACTTCCTCAGTATCTGAAAATGGATTCTTCACCCACTCTGGAATTAGCATCAAAAGACGACCATCAGCTATATCTTTATGTAGCATATCCAGATGGTTGCAAAAAAACTTGAAGATCATTATCTTGCATCTCACCATTTTCATCTAGCTACGACGGGCTTAGAAACCGGTATAGCTCACAGCAGCTTATATTGCGCTTGAATAGAGTCAACTTTTCAATAAACATAGAGACGACAGATTTGGCCCTAATAAGATTGATCTCATTTCCTTGCAATTGCTAACTGAAGTTTGCAAGTAGTTCTGATAAATAAACAATGGCATGCCTAACCTGTTTGAATTCATCACTGAGCAAAGCATTAATGTCTCTTTAAAAAAATACCCTCCACAACAGTATTAAGAAGGCTGCAAAAGTGTCTCACACAGTTGTCTTTTCGATTGCTGATAAGCTTCAGTGTGAAGCAGCAGTTGTTCACAGTCTTCATCAGTTCCCAGAGTAGTTGATCATTGAGAGCAGGGGCTTTAATTTTATTTACCGCAGTAATGACAATGTGTAATGACTTGTGCAGGCAACCGCCGCCAGATGTTGGCGGTGTATGATACTGCGAAATGGCAAAGACATTTGGCACTGCTTTTTTTCAAGGAAGCAGCACAGCCATGGTAGCGACCAGTCGTTGACAGTGCGCTCTCAGTTGCTCAAGGGAGTTGGTTAGTTTTCAATAAATCAATAAAGGTAAAGGTAAAGGGATCCCTGACCATTAGGCCCAGTCGTGGCCGACTCTGGGGTTGCGGCGCTCATCTCGCTTTATTGGCCGAGGGAGCCGGCGTACAGCTTCCAGGTTATGTGGCCAGCATGACTAAGCCGCTTCCGGCAAACCAGAGCAGCGCATGGAAACGCCATTTACCTTCCCGCCGGAGTGGTACCTATTTATCTACTTGCACTTTGACGTGCTTTCGAACTGCTAGGTTGGCAGGAACTGGGACCGAGCAACAGGAGCTCACCCTGTCGCGGGGATTCGAACCGCCGACCTTCTGATCGGCAAGTCCCTTAAGGGAGTTGGTTAGTTTTCAATAAATCAATAGCTGCTACCAATAACTGGCTATATTATGACAACTCAGAATCATAAATACAAAGAAGTACGACTAAAGGAAATAGCTTTGAAAGAGACAAGAGCAGCACATCTTTAACTATGAAGCAAGGAAGGTTGTTTCGCTCTAGGCTCTCACCTGGTCAATCGTAAATAAGCAAACGATGCGCTCGGAGGGGCCCACATCCAGCCCCCCCTGCCACACCCCCTTGCCTCTTAGTGACCCCCTAGGTAACCCTACGGCCCCCCCAGGGGGCAGTACCACCCACTTTGGTAACCACTGCACTATAGTAACTGCTATGGTGTAGCAAGAGTTCCTTCTTCATCCCCCCCCCAAAAAAAATATAAGGCAGCTTCGTATGTTCAGTGACAATGTGGCTACTGTAGCTTAGGGGAACTATAACCACAAATGGAGCTAGAAATCTTGCCTCTGCCATGAACTCAAAAATATGCCACTGTCTCTCAACTTGCTTACCCACCTGCAAGAATGGGGAATAAAAATACAAGCCTACCTTACAGCACTGTTGTTAAGATTTGCAGCAGCATAGTGTATGTCATGTCCTTGGAGCACATATGGGTGCTGTTGTTAGCTGTTATTGTTCTTGCTATTATTATGATGATTGTTCACTTTAAAATATTTTAATAAAGATTTTCTTTGTTTACAAAAGTATGCCCGTTGTCTCTTTCTTCAAGTTGTGTTTTCTACAGATCAGTTACATTTGTCGTGAGACATTGGTGTTACATGTAGTGTTAGGTTGGGAAGAAAAGGGGGGAGAGGGCAGTAGGGTGGTAAAGCTTATATTCTACTTAGTGTATGTGTGGGGTTTTGTGTCAGCATCACTTGGGTAGGTTCTCTTTCTACAGTCATACCTCGGGTTACAGACGCTTCAGGTTGCGTTTTTTTGGGTTACGGACGCGCCGAAACCTGGAAGTACCAGTTACTTCCGGGTTTCGGTGCATGCACAGAAACACTAAATCATGCTTTGCGCATGCGCAGAAGCGCCAAATCGCAACCCGTGTGTACGCAGATGCGGCGCTGTGGGTTGCATAAGTGCCTCCCGTACGAATCACGTTCGCAACCCGAGCGTCCACTGTATTTGCTTGTTATATTTTCTTGGTAGTGAGAGAGGTTGGGTTGGCCTGAGGGTTGGTTGTCTTTGGTTGGCTGCAGTGAGGTTTGTTTGTGCACATGGGGGGGGGGTGTTGGGTCAAGTTAGCCATATTGAATCGTATGCTGTCGGTGGATTCTTGTTGTTGTCTTGTTGGGCTGTGTATGTGATAAAGGGGAGCAATATCGGGGTGAAGCAATCTTCTTCTATTTGTCCCTGTGTCAGTTTCAGTTTATTGGTTAGTTTTTCTAATACAGTGGTACCTCGGGTTACATACGCTTCAGGTTAAATACACTTCAGGTTACAGACTCCGCTAACCCAGAAATAGTACCTCGGGTTGAGAACTTTGCTTCAGGATGAGAACAGAAATTGTGCTCTGGCAGTGTGGCGGCAGCTAAAGTGGTACTTCAGGTTAAGAACAGTTTCAGGTTAAGAACGGACCTCTGGAATGAATTAAGTACTTAACCCGAGGTACCACTGTAAGGCTGTTTCCCATACTATTTGATACCATTGGTCCATGCTTTTTCCTGACAGGTCTCACCAGTCTCTGGCTATGATGTTTCTGGCCACTGAGAGTAGGTGGGTTATGAGCCCTTTATAGTGTGAGTGGTCATTGTTATCTTGGAAAATGTTCAGTAGGCCCAGTTCTGGGGTGACGTCTAATTATTATGCACTTGGTGACAAGGAAAGTAGCAATGTAGTAAAGTCAATCTGCTGATATAATTACCCACTATCATTTGACCCCAATCTTTGAAGATCTGGCGCAAGCTTTAGAAACCATTGAAACACAGCTTGGAGGCAAAGGAGCATTTTGGCTCAGATCTTAATATATGATGCTGGACCGTGGTACCATTTTACAACATCAGTGTCTTGTGACAATCCTGTGAAAATAGGAATGCTCAGTCTGTTTGGGGGGGGGGACCATACTATGCTTACTTTTTCAATAAGCGAGGCAGTTTTAATTTAAAGTGTCGAGTGCAGGAAACGACTGGAGGCATTTTCACACAGGGCTTTGTGGTAGCGTTACTCTGCTTTCCCAAAACAGGGAAGGCAAATGGTTCACATTTAATTCCTGATCCAACACTTTCTGGTTTTCTGAAGCACATGAGCACAGCCTATTGAAGTTAGCAGCAACTGGACTGACCAGCCTGCTTCTACGGTTAGAATGTCTAGCACAGAGGTGTCCAAACTTTTTTCAAGGAGGGCCAGATTTGATGAAGTGAACATGCATGAGGGCCGACCGAAGTTGTTTGTTGACCTTTTCTAAGGATTGAATTTGGTGACCTTTTTTAAGGATTTCCCCCCAAAGTTGTTGAACCCCAGGAAGGAACTGCCTGTGGGGGGCAGATTAAACCCAACCAGCAAGCTGGATTAGGCCCCCGGGCCTGACTTTGTACACCCCTGGTCTAGCATGTACGTTGATCAGCTTTGCAATTATATCCACAAAATCTGCTAGTCCACAATTTTTAACTAGACCAGCTGTTCATGCATATCATTTGTGGCACACAAACACTCCAGTCTGGGTTTAGAATCAGCCTTAGTCTACCTGTGGGAGAGACAGGATTAGTGCACCCTTGTTGCTCATGCTGAGTCTTTCAGGATCCTGGTATCCTTTGGGATGGTCTCTGTCAGTTAGGGGTTGGAGGCACTGGGCTACGGTGGCATTGCTCCTACCTCTCTGGCAGGACTCAAAGGAACACAGACGATAGGAAGCTGCCATATACCGAGTCAGATGGGTGGTTAATCAAGCTTCATATTGTCTACACTGGCTGGCAGCTGCTGTTCAGGGCTTCAAATCAGGTTCTCTCCCAGGCCTACCTGGAGATGAAGAAGAAGAAGAAGAAGAGTTTGGATTTGATATCCCGCCTTTCACTCCCCTTCAGGAGTCTCAAAGCGGCTAACAATCTCCTTTCCCTTCCTCCCCCACAACAAACACTCTGTGAGGTGAGTGGGGCTGAGAGACTTCAAAGAAGTGTGACTAGCCCAAGGTCACCCAGCAGCTGCATGTGGAGGAGCGGAGACGCGAACCCGGTTACCCAGATTACGTGACTACCGCTCTTAACCACTACACCACACTGGCTCTGGGATTGAGCCAGGGATTGAGTCGAGAAACCTTCTGCATGCCAAGCAGGTGCTCTGCATCTGGGGGATTGTGTCTACATCTTGATAATTTAGCTGTGACATTTATTAAGGACTGGAAATTTGTTATGGTTTTTTTTTTTTGCATGAAAGATCCTATGCCCTTTTAAAATGTGTTTTTTTGTGGGGGGGGGAGGCCTATTGGGTTGTTTTTGTTTTTATTATGTATTTTGTGGTTTTATATCTTGATTTTATTCTGCGAATCGCCCTGAGACCCCTGGGTATAGGGTGGTATTTAAATTCATTCAATCTATCTATCTATCTATCTATCTATCTATCTATCTATCATCTATCTATCTATCTATCTATCTATCTATCTATCATCTATCATCTATCTATCATCTATCTATCATCTATCTATATCATCTATCTATCTATATCGAGAAAATGAACTTGTAATATCTGGGTTTGAAGACTGAAAAAATACCGGTTTATGAAAAATAGAATGTCTGGATCTTAATGAGTGAAGACTATACTGGGCTACAGGACAGAGAGCCGGAAGTCCTTTTTATCTGTCTTTAATCTCTTTTCTCCCTCCTCTTTGGTTTTCTCTCTCCTTTCTGCCCTTGTTCTTTTTCATATTAAGAAGCTGTTTTACTTCAGTATACAGTGGAACCTTGCTTCTCCAACACTTAGTTGACAAACAAATCGGCTCCCGGATGCCAAAAACCCAGAAGTAGGTGTTCTGGTTTTTGAACGTTTTTTGGAAGCCGAACATCTGACATGGCTTCTGCTTGAGTGCAGGAAGCTCCTGCAGCCAATCAGAAGCCGTGCCTTGGTTTTTGAATGTTTCAGGAGTCAAAAGAACTACCAGAATGAATTAATTTCGTGAACCAAAGTACCACAGTAATATAAAAAAAATAAATACATGGCAGTGGGTTTGCATTTCTGTATATCACTGACTAAGTATCAATAATTAGATACATAGAACAATAGATAGATAGATAGATAGATAGATAGATAGATAGATGATAGATACATGTATACATACATAGATGATGGATAGATGATTTAGTTGTGGGCTGCCACAAGGCACTCTTTCGCCCCGCAGTGCTGTTTGACATCTATATTCAGCTGTTGGGAGCAGGAGAGGCTGAGCACAAGGGAAACCAGTGCCTGGGGGCGGGTGGAGGACTGGATGAGGGCCAATAGACTTGAAGCTGGATCCTGCCCAGGCAGAGACATTGTAGGGGAGTGGCTCCAGGTCTGAGAACTGGGGGGGTGCTACCTGTTATCTTGCACTCCCTCTGAAGAGCAGGTATACAAATGCATCATCTTTACCCACTGAGACCCAGATGGCACCCACAGCAAAAAGTGCTGATCGCCAACTTGGGCTGGTCCATCCACAGCACCCTTTGCTAGACAAGGTTAGCTTCTCCTCTGCTGATAGCCTCGTGTTTGGACTACTGCCATGTGCTCTGCATGGGGCTTTCCTTCCAGCTGGTTTGAAGGCCACAGCTCATGTGGAATAGCATCACCCAAGTGGTGAGAAATGACCGTAAGCAGGTACGCATCACTTCAGTATTTACACTGGCTGTCTTTTAGGTACCTAGCCAGTTTTAAGGTTCTTTTACTTGCATGTAAAACCCTAAGCAACTCTGGACCAAGTTAACGGACAAGCAGACTTCTCCATTGCCCAGTAAAGGCATTAAGACAAACAAAGAGTTAACCTTACTGCGGCCTGATGATTATCAGCTTGTGGTGAGACGGAGGTGGGCTTTTTCGCTGGAGGTGCCAGTGTTCAGCATTCGCTGCTAAAATATGAGAGGCCCTCATCTGTATTGGCATTCCGCCAGCTTTTGAAGACAAACCTGTTTGCCCAGGCATTCCTTTGATCTTCTGACCCGAGTCTCCCATTTTAATTTCTGTGTTCTTTTTAATGAGATTGTTTTATTGTGTCTTTTAATGATAGTGTACGTTGAATTAGTCTCTTATCTTCACCTGGTTGTGCAGCAGGTTTCTGCTTTTGTAAACCACTTAGGAGCCATGTAGGCATTAAGCGGTATAAAAATTAATTACTAAAGGCCAAGAGCCTTCTCCATACAAACTTCACAAACCATTGTGTGCTTAGAGTCCTCTAGGCAACACTATTTGCCAGTCGAGTGACTATGTAAAAGACTCTCCCAGTTGAGAAAAGAGATAGTCATGAACACTAACACCCAGAGCCCATGTCGTTCCTGGATCTGTTGGTGTTACTTTTGATACATTATCATCACCCCCTCTCTTCATTCAAATGGAGGCACGTGGCAATGGAAATCTATAGGTCTGTATACCATACCCTCCAACATTTATCTGATGTAAATAGGGACATCCTATTCCATACCCTCCAACATTTCTCCGATGAAAATAGGGACATCCTATTCCATACCCTCCAACATTTCTCCAATGAAAATAGGTAAAGGTAAAGAGACCCCTGACCATTAGGTCCAGTCGTAGCCGACTCTGGGGTTGCAGCGCTCATCTCGCTTTATTGGCCGAGGGAGCCGGTGTACAGCTTCCGGGTCATGTGGCCGGCATGACTAAGCCGCTTCTGGCAAACCAGAGCAGCACATGGAAACGCCGTTTACCTTCCCACTGGAGTGGTATGTATTTATCTACTTGCAGTTTGATGTGCTTTCGAACTGCTAGGTTGGCAGAAGCAAGGGCCGAGCAATGGGAGCTCACCCCGTCGCGAGGATTCGAACCGCCAACCTTCTGATTGGCAAGTCCTAGGCTCTCTGGTTTAGCCCACAGCGTCACCAATGTAAATAGAGACATCCTAAAGAAAGGCACTATGTTCTGGGATCAAAATCAGAAATCAGGACAGCTTCTGTAAATCTGGGACTGTCCTTGGAAAACAGGGGCACTTGGAGGGTCTGGTATACCCAAATTGATTAACTGGATAGGTAATACAGGCTGGGGCTGCCTGGCGTGGCAGAATTTCAGCAGCTCACAGGGAACACAATGCCCACTCCAGCCCCTTGGGACAGCCCTGGTTTAGGGCAGTCTGCTTTCTTACTTGCTTACATCCAGGGAAAAAGAGGGAGACCCTGGTGTCTCACTTATTCCTCCTTTGCCTCCCTGTGGCTTTTACAGAACTCAGTAGGGGGCAGTGGCGTAGCGTGGGGGGTGCCAGGGGTGCCGGCCGCACCGGGCGCAACATCTGGGGGGGGGGGGCGCAAGTCCAGAGGGCCCAGCCGCGTCGTGCCCTCGGCCCGCCCCTATTGTCAGAGCGGCCGGCCAGCCTCCGCCTGCTCCTACCTTGCCCACCCGAGGGCTGCGGCAGTGCCCGCCCCCGTGGCCACCTACCCTCGCCTCGCCCATTGGCTTGCCTCCCTCGGCCCCGCCTCTCTCCGATGGCCGCGGGGGTGTCCTGCTCGGCGCCGGTGCCTTTTTTCAGGAAGTAGGGAGGCTGGACGGGGAGGTGGGGTCGGAAGCGGGCAGAGAAGGAGGGGAGCTCGTAGCCAAAAGGGCTGCGTCGGCCGGCAAAGGGCCGGGGAAAGTTTGGAGAGGAGAAACGCACCGTCATGATTTCCTGGTGGAAGCGGCAGGATTAGGGATGGCGAAGCGTAATTACGCACGAATTTCGCTGGGTGAGAGCTTCGGGGATTGATCGGCGGAAATGGGAATCAATTGGAATATGAGAAAGAGAGAGAGAGAGGGGCCATCATTCATAGGCATAGATTTGTAGGGTTAGGGGGCGCAAATCCACGGGTTAGGGGGCGCAAATTACTTGCCTTGCCCCGGGTGCTGACAACCCACGCTACGCCGCTGGTAGGGGGGGACAACGTAGGGCAAAACTAGACTGAGTTGGTTCTGGCTGTCACTGACAACTGTCGATGGCCTCTCTGCCTTCCACCCTGCCAGTCTCAATGGATACCAGCCACCGCTGTGTTTGTGGGATCACTTACCCCTCTTGCATTTCCCTGCTTGCAACTCCTTTGCCTTCGCCCCACCCAACTAGAGGAAAATTCTTTTTCCTACTCTCCATTGACTTGCACAGAAAGGAGGGGGGAAGTTGTGTGTTATGTACTGAGTTGAATAGGATCCAAAATGCAGCAGTCTGATTGGTCCTAGAACTATAGGATCCAAAATGCTGCAGTCTGATTGGTCCTAGAACAATAGGATTCAGAATGCGGCAGTCTGATTGGTCCTAGAACAATGCAGCAGTATGATTGGTCTGCAGGAGCCACCCAATCCAGCTCCAGATGGAAGTGAATCCACAACCTGATTGGCCTACAGGAGAATTCTGGAATTAGCCAATCATGTGCAGCCCATTGTGTAAATAATGTATATAAAGCAGATACTTTGGGGGAACTTTCATTCCTCCTCACCACTATGAGCTGAATAAAGAGCATGAAATCCACTCTCGACTCTGAGTATATCATTGTGGAAACTGGGGGAAGAAGCAGAAAACTGCCACCACAGATGCCTGCTTATTTGCAATGGTGCTGGTGTTGGTGATTTGACTGGGCCATTGAAATGGCTTGAGTGTAAACAGTCATCTGAAGCCGCAAAGGTCAAAGGTGCTTTGGGGGTGACTCAAATGGCAGGCAGGTAAAAGGTGAAGTGTATCATCCCCGTTGCTCCTCTCTTTTCAGTTGCACCCGATCCCAAAAGCGTCGTTCAGGATCAAGAGGACCCACGGGGCGACAGTTACAAGCATTTGCACGTAACGTGTAGCTAAGCTCTGTGAGAATTTGCCTTTTGCTTGGGCGGCTGTCCAAATTACAGGTTTCGGTGCAGAATTTAATTGAGCACTTAAGAGGCGAAGGTGACACTTCTGGAAATAGCTTCAAATCCTCAGTCATGAGCAGAAAAGCAATAATGAGGCAAAAGTGTGGACTTCTCCCCCTCCTCACCATAAGTGGCCAGAGGCAAATATGGGCGTTCACTTTCTTGTTTGATGGTGGAAGGCAGGGTGTGGCTCCGTCACAGGTACATTAGCCCTGCGCTTGTCTCTTTATGGTGCTTCGGTCACAGAGAGACGAATGTGTCATCGTGACAGCACTTCCTGCGAATGTGTGACTGAGGCAAATCCTACGTATATTTATTCTTTCCAGATTTATTAATGAAAATGTTTCCATCCCACCTTGCATCAATTAACCTGAGGGCGAGGTACGTATTTCACAAAGCGGCCCTTAACGCGATGAAACAGAGCTGCATAAAATCACAACTGTCAAGAATAAAACCAACAGCTAGGCAGATGCCACACCGGGGTATAATTAGCATGGTCCAAATGCCAGCATAAGCAGCCTGCTTTAAATTTGGCACCCCCAAAAAATCCACCATTGTGGAAAACAGACCTCTCCCACATCCACATGAAATATATAGCTCCCCAAGGAGAGCTGTTGAGGAGAACCCCCATCCCTCCCTGGCAGATCTTAATGGGCAGGACATTAAGGTTTTGGGTCCCGGGCCATTTAATCCAGCATTAACTTGCATTTTCTGACTCTGGCTTCCTCCCTCCCCTCTGTTGCCTGCCCTCCCAATGTGGTATCAGGGGTTCAGGGCTCCCTGGCAGTCTCTTGCTCAAGTTAGGCTAAGTAAAACCTGCTTACCCTTAACTCATACTGCAACAAAATGTTACAGTATGGAGTTCAGGATTCCAGCTATCCCCTTCCATTCTTGCCTACTCTTGGTTTTACACAACCCCCCGAATTAGTTAGTATTCTGATTAACCAGCTTTCCCCCCTTAAGATTTTTGTTCTCCAAACCATGTACTTTCAGACCATCCTCTAGAGAATAAGGTACATGTCTCTTATATATATATATATATATATATATATATATATATATATATATATATATATAAATAAAAGCAACCTCAGAAACTGTAGATGGGTTGTTTCAGAATGGCTGCTCTTCTGAGAAGCACCTAAGTCTCCATGAACACATCCTTCACATTTGGTTGGGGGGGGGCGGGCAGGGGAGTGCATTATTTATATTTGGCTGTGTGTACCTGGAGATAAAAACGAGAATCCGCCTGATAGATGTTTTTTTCTCGTGGCGCAAGATAAGAGGCAATGGGAAGAAGTGAAAGAGCAAGTACAGGCTAGATGTACATGTTCATTCTGTACAGGTTATTCAAGACCGTAGAGAAATGATTAATTGTCTTGGTGAGAAAGGAATTATATTTTTCTTCCTGGATCTTACAGCCTCCTCAGGTATCTGCCCTTCTCATCTCAGCCATCACTTAGCTCTGCTATGCATTCTGGAAGATTCTTCCTCCCACAGAATATTTTAATGTTTGTGGAGTGTTTATTCTCTCTTCTCTCTCTCCTCTCCCTCCCTGAGACAATTAATGTACTTTTACGTGCCAGGATCGCACTCCTCGCTCGTGAGATCTGACTGGCGAGGCCATGTGATCACTCTTGACAAAGGGAGGATCTCCGAAAAGCAGGCCGCCTCCCTCCCCTAGAGTAAATTCCTGTCTAAATAATCTTGTCTATACAGGTGTTGAGACGAGATGTTCTCAGATGAGAAAGGGGGAAATGACACACCGGCTCACGTGGGAGCTGTTGAGACATACCGCAAGTTCGCTCTATAAAGGTTAGCGAGAGGAACAGATCCGCTGCGTTTGGCTCCACGGCCACTGGTGCTTATTAAATCAGCACACAACAGCAAGCGCACTTACTTAGGCTGTGAACACATGGCCTGCTTAAAATGCAGTTCGGTTGTTCTTTTTCTCAATTCGGATCAAAGCCGGTTTGGAGGAAAATGCATCGCATTTCACAACAAACGATGGGATAGATATGGGCTGCGGTTACACACACCACTTCCCAAACTACACCAGATGTAGGGTAAATGTGTGTGTGTGTGTGTGTGTGTGTGTGTGTGTGTGTGTACACAGCTTTATTCCACTGTTGTGATTTGCAATGTTTTGCCTTGCTATAGAAATCTCAAACGTTTGCTTAGGAAAGTGCCAAATTCTTTCCTTTGGTATTCATGAACACAGCATGCCAAATCCCTTCTCTTTGACACAGCTAGCCTTGCCCGTTGGCATGTTGAATGTACACAGCGTCTTTAGATATGGCATAGTAGTTCTATGGCAGGTGCTCAAACACGGTGGCAATGGGCCTCCGATAAGTGCCTGGACTAGGAGGGAAGGTGAACTTTGTTCCCCTCCTCAACACACACAAACACACACCAGCTACGCTGAGTTGGCAGCATGGTGATCCAGCCAGCTGAACTCGATTTTCCAGCATATTTCGACAAGAAGGCTTTGAATATATTGGTTGCACCAGGCCTGGACGGAGATCAAGCACCCCCTTGGAGCTCCACCCCATTTCCCTGCTAAATGGAAGGCAAATACCCAAACTTTCCTCATTGAAATAAGTAACATCTGATCAAACTCCCATCTTGAAGTGGCTGGGGAATCCAAACAAGAGCCGAAGGAGCAGGGCTTGGGGGGGGGGAGGAGCCAAGCCAAATCATGACACCCAAAAGCAAAAACACGCTCAGCTGAAACTGAAATCTCAATTCAGTCTGGAGAGAGAGAGAGAGACAAAGGATTTTTTGTGATCCCCAAAAGTGAATATGAAGTACTTTATTTGGGAAGCTATTTATATGTTTTTGAATGGTTTGATTATGTATGAATCCCAATTTAAAAGGGCTTTCAACACACTAATCCTATAGGGTTTAAAAGTATTTCAGCTGGAGGATATTTTAAAAAAAGCTTTTTCATACCCTGGCTACTCTTTTCTTCAACCTGATCTCCTAGACCAGAAGCAGAGGACTTTTTGTTCTTCTGAGGGCCACATTCCTCTGGGGGTTAATTTGTCAAGGGCCTCATGGCACTTGTGGGTGGGGTTGCAGTCAGTAGTGGATGTGGTCAGAGCCCAAAACTGACCCCTTTTCTTTCTCTTCCCCACTTTCCCTTCCTTATCACCTACATGAAAGTAGTGCCACACACAGTTCTTGAGCCACAGATTGCCCACCTGTTCTGTAGAAGGATGCTCTATGGCAGGAAGTTGCCGAATTTCTGCTGCGATAAGCTCCCCTCAGCCCTCCCCCAGAACCAGGAGAGGCATGAAAAGGGTGGAGGCGAGGTTGACTGCAGGGTGGCACAGTCTCTGATTTCTTGGAAAAAATCCTGGAGAGGAGGAGACATAGATAGCTCTGGGGAGACGGAGATTTGCCAAATCTGTACAGATTGCGTTCTTGCTATGAAGAGTTAGCTTCAACTTGAACGGTGTGATTTACTGCCAGCTTGTTCCTGGCAAGATATTTGTGTGGCTTGCAGTAAATTTGAAACAGAGCCACTAGCCCCTGTTCCTGTATGAAGAACCACTAAGGGCCTTATCACATATATTTACACTGATAGGTATCCATAAAATGTGGGACAAGCAGGTGTTTGAAACCCCATATGGATACTTCAGGTACATCTGCCAGAGGGTTTGGCTGTGGCCCCAAGGAGATTTAACTTTTTGGTGTGATCCAGGGTTGGCATTGTGGATCAACCGGAGAAGGCAGAAGTCGCTTGTCTTGTCTGGTGAAGTAGCAATGCTAGCTTTCCAGTTACGGTTGCTTTGCAGGCGGGAAGGCAGCGGGGAGATGGGCACAGTTCTGGCACAACCTCTCCACCACTTTGTCCTTCCTCTATCTCCTTCCAGTAAGCAGCAGTGATCCTGCTGCCAGGAAGCTAGTGTTTAATCTCCGCTGCAGCAGGGAAACCACTACATTCTCCTGCTTGTTTCTTGAAACTGGAGATTGCCAAGGCCTGAACCTGAAATTTGCATGGAGAGCACATGCTCTCCCACCAAACGACAATGCCTCCCCAGGAACTGTGGTTCTGGTCTTCTTCTCTCAAGGAGCTGTGTTGAGCTTGGTATGGCACAAATTGTGCTGGCCTGATAGACAGCACGTCAGCATTGATCATCTGAGATGCCATACGAGAGACTTGAAGACCGAAGCACTTCCTTGTATCGCTCCTCCAGTGACCCTGAGGGCAAAACATCCGCGTTGAACTAATTCATAGAAGTACTCAATTTTTGGTCGCAGAGACTTGGACAAAGTCATGTTGGCCTCATTTCACCCAGCCTCAGGCAGATCCTTAGATCAAGAATGTGCCAGAAGATTCTATCAGGAGAGCAGCTTTCTGCTCCAAGCAAGAGTCACTGCTGAAATCCTGATAACCTTCTTCTGAGGCTACAGAAACCCAGGTGGTTGAAAAAGCAAATTCTCAGAATTGATAGTTCAGGAAGTTTTCTGATGGTGTCAGCTTTCTGTTCCAAGTGCCCACTGAATCACACCGTTCACAGGTGCAGGGGGGAAACCAAGTTCATTATGGTACTGAAAAGTTACAATACCAGGATTTGGTATTGTAATTTAGTCCAAACACTGCTTCAGACTCCTGGTGTGAGTGCTAATAAAGAAACTGTTATTGAACCAATTCAGAACATTGGCCCATCTAGTTCACTGCACTAACTGGCAGAGGGTCCCCAGGGTTTTTCAGACAAGTGTCTTCTCTAGCCCTACTCTTGAGACTCCAGAGATTTAACCTAAGGACCTTTTTCATCCAAAGCATGTGCTCTCAGTCCTGGCTATTCCTGAAGTTCAATTCCAGTGGATTGATCAGCTTAACTGGTTTGTGGACTGAGCAGAAAACCCTCGATATTGGAGGATCAAATGGATGTGTGAGAATTCACACTAGAAACTGCCCTTTTTATCTAGCGGTTGAGCACAACAATTCACAAACACTGGGCATCCTGTTTATTTTAGGCAGAATCACACAGGATTTTCATGATGACCCTCCTCATCCTGCATGCATCCATAGTATCTAATGTCAGAACATCTGCAAAGGGGTCAGGCTGTGAGTAGCCAAAGAGAAAAGAAATCAAGGGTTCTACCTGTGAACCAGCTCCTGATTTTCCTGCCTTTTGCAGACTCTCCAGGTGTCTCAATTTTCTAGGGACATCCCTGATTTAGAGAGGCTGTCCCTGTTTCTGATTTGATCCCGGAATGTCCCGCTTTTCCTTTGGTTGTCTCTATTTTCATTGCAGAAATGTTGGAGGGTATGGAGGTATCCAACCCCTGAGCCGCCTGAAGGCAATCTTGCATAGGGAAGTTTTTTTAAATAAAAAAGTTCAATGTTTTATTATGTTTTCATATGTGTTGGAAGTTGCCCAGAGTGGCTGGGGCAACCCAGTAAGATGTGTGGGGTATAACTAGTAAAATTATCATTATGAAATGGGACGTCCCTTTATCATCAGAGAAATGTTGGAGGGTATGCTTTTGTAGCTGGGCATAACTCAAATAATGATATATGAAGTTGGTCCAAAGCTAACCAGGAGTTAGCTTTTTAAAGAGCCGGTCGTGACGACCCTCCTCATAATGTATCTAATGTCAGAACATCTGACATTAGCATTTATAAAACACCAATAAGGCCCAAAATTGAATCAGAACACACTGTGGGGAAGAAGGGAGAAGCGGGCTGGATTTAGTCTTCTTGAGATGCAAAAGATGGTTTGTCTCGGGTTTGATTTTGCTAGGAAGGACTGGATTTTTGTTCGTCGCCAGGCTCACGTTTCTGTGAGAAGGAATTCCCCTGGCCTACAGCTATTCTCTCTCCACTCCACTCTCAGGAGATAAAGAAATTCCATTCCTTCTGGCTCTCCTTATGTTTACAGGCACGTTCTCTACGGAGTAGGAAACACCAGCATTCCTCCTCTCCCCCCATCGGCATAGCTCAGGACGGGTGACGCAACCTCCGAAGCAGAGTTTCGCAGCCACAGCAGGTTCAAAAAAGTCAAGGGGGGTGAGATCCCCTTCTAGACTGTCACACACACACTCACTACAGAAGACAAAGAATAGGTGTGTGTGTGTGTGTGTGTGTGTTGGTGCCAACAGGCTTCAGAGAACCTCAAGGTTTGCAGAAGTCCTTTAAAAAAAAGGAGAATCCCCCAAACCATTCAGTGGGGACTGAGCATGCCCAGTATGACACAGGGTTGATGGCTGATGGGGTGGAGCAATGAGGTGGAATGGGAAGGAGTATCATGGCTCAGTTGGTTAGAGCACAGTGCTGATAATGCCAAGGTTGCAGGTTCAGTCCCCATATGGGACAGTTGCATATTCCTGCCTTGCAAGGGGTTGGGCTAGATGATCCTCAGCGTCCCTTCCAACCCCAAAATTCTATGCTTCTATTTGGGACCAAGGCACAGCATGCTGCAACATTTTGTCGCAGGCTCCACTAGTAGAAGCTAATGGCTATATAGACCACGTGTCACGGCAGGGAATGCCACAAGTCGGCCTTGGTGCCTTCCAGATGTTTTTGCCTTTGGCTTTCATCAGCCCAGATCAGTGGCTGGGCTGGCTAGAGAGCTCATAGTCCAGAACATGACCTGTGTTTGTGTGACCAGATTGTGAAAACTACCGTTAGTTAAGTGGTGTAATAGAAGTATGCTATTTCTGACCCAAATGCCCATCAATCTTACGAGGTGGTCCTTCAGGAATCTTTTCTGAGTAAGAAGTTGAGGCCTTAATCTCCGTGTTCTTTGTTCGATGTCACTGACCTGAGTGACTTGAGGTTTCGGACAATAAATGAATGTTTCCCCCCGGATTGTGTTGCTGGGGAAAGCCTTTATTTCCAGTTTATTAAATACTGTTACATAAGCCTAGTCCTTATATATTTGGAAATAACAAGTTGCCCCACCAGAAAAGATGTTCAGTCCTGTGCTTTCAGGCACTCCACACAGTAAACTTCGCTTTGGAACAGGCCTGTCTAGTTTTTGCGTCATTTTTATATGATGCAAGAGGGTACCTAATAAATTCCAATTCCTTATTAGGGCCTTGTGAATGAAGCCTTTGGACCATCCGGGCAGGATTCCATTTGTCAAGACTCGATACTTAAGTTTTTAATGGCTGTTTTAAATACCATTTGTGCCTCCTTGAATGCAGCATATGACTGAACCTTTTGATATGTTCACTTTAGGATCATGGGTTTACCCAGTCTTGTATGTTGTTGCAAAGTATTAAAGTGTCTAACCAGCATCCCTCAAAGATGGGGCCTTATTTGCCACCCTTTGTGAGTCACTTTGATGGGCGGGATTGCATAGGAGGGGAAGAGCTAGACCGTCACTCTGATGACAGGTATGACAAGAAATAAATATGGGAAATGGCATGTTGCTTCACCTGATAAAATGGGTTAGAAGAAGAGTTTGGATTTGATATTCCGCTTTATCACTACCCTAAGGAGTCTCAAAGCGGCTCACAATCTCCTTCCCCTTCCTCCCCCACAACAAACACTCTGTGAGGTGAGTGGGGCTGAGAGACTTCAGAGAAGTGTGACTAGCCCAATGTCACCCAGCAGCTGCATGTGGAGGAGCGGAGACGCGAACCTGGTTCACCAGATTACGAGTCTACTGCTCTTAACCACTACACCACACTGGTTAGGGATATTAGCATGCTTGGACTATTGCCAACGTCTTTGTAAACCTAACACTATTAATCAGGATCATAGCAGGGGCCAGGGGGACTGCAGCCCTGGGTGCACAATGAGGGGGTGCAAATGAGGTGCCCCCGTGCAGGTGCTGGTTCCGTGGGGTTCCCCGTCCCACCCAGGTGTCTCCTGACAGTCCTGGTCCCTGACTCTCCTTGCTCCCTGCCTGCTGCCGGGGGTCTCTGGGTCCCGGAGTCCGGCCTGGCCTTGTTGCCGCATCCCTGACCCTAGTACCACTTCCCCATCACCAGCACTTGCTCGCTATTTGCTTAACACGCTCCCTGGACAGTGAGTGGGCAGGGACGGAAGAAGACAGGCAAGGGGTGACTCCAGCACAGCCTGGCCTGGCACTCCTCTCCGTGGGCCTCGGGGGGGGGATTCACCCACCAAGGGTCACGTCCATCCGCTGAGCTCCCCCCTGCATGGACAGTCACGTGGCACAGCATGGTCTCACTTGCCTCTGGTGGTGCTAGGTCGCTCCAGCAGCGTCAGTGACTGGGTTGGTGCCACAGGCTCTGTTCACCCTCCGCATTCTGCCCCCTGTGCCTTAGTGGGTTTTTGTTGTTGTTTGGATTTGATATCCGGCTTTATCACTACCCGAAGGAGTCTCAAAGCGGCTCACAGTCTCCTTCCCCTTCCTCCCCCACAACAAACACTCTGTGGGGTGAGTGGGGCTGAGAGACTTCAGAGAAGTGTGACTAGCCTAAGGTCACCCAGCAGCTGCATGTGGAGGAGCGGGAACACGAACCCGGTTCACCAGATTACGAGTCTACCGCTGAATTGGAGCAAATGTCAGTTCAGATTGGCGTTTGCTCCGACAGACTTGAAAGAAAGCTGTGGAGCAGAGGAGGGAAAGCTCTGGAGCAATAATAATAATAATAAAAGTGCTCAGACAGGGAGCTGAAAATTGCTGGCTGTGTCTGGAAAGATTGGAGGAAAGGTAGGTGTGGATAAGTGCTGAGAGTCAGGAAGGAAGTTGCTTCATAGGTCACCTGTTTGTCCATATAGCTTGCCATTGTCTCTTCTAACTGCAGCTCAGAGTTCTTTCCCTTTAACTGCTGCCACCTCATTCTTTTAAGTGGGGATTCCGGAGAATGAACCTGGTCTTTCCACATGGAAGCCTGCACTCTGCTACTGCTCTGGCTTCCTGTCCCTGAGCTCAGAGTCCTGTTTTAAACTCTCTCCACCTGCTCAACACCTCCCCACCCCACAGCGCATGCTGTATGTCTCACTACAGGATATAGATTCAGGTAGGTAGCCGTGTTGGTCTGAAGCAGTAGAAATATATATAAAAATAAAAAAATTGTCCAGTAGCACCTTAGAGACCAACTAAGTTTGTTCTTGGTATGAGCTTTCGTGTGACAATTTAATTATATATATATATATTTCTACTACAGGATAAAAGGGACACGGGTGGCGCTGTGGATTAAACCACAGAGCCTAGGACTTGCTGATCAGAAGGTTGGCGGTTCGAATCCCCGTGACGGGGTGAGCTCCCATTGCTCAGTCCCTGCTTCTGCCAACCTAGCAGTTCAAAAGCATGACGTGCAAGTAGATAAATAGGTACCACTCCGGCGGGAAGGTAAACGGCGTTTCCGTGCGCTGCTCTGGTTCGCCAGAAACGGCTTAATCATGCTGGCCACATGACCCGGAAGCTGTATGCCGGCTTCCTCGGCCAATAAAGCGAGATGAGCACCGCAACCCCAGAGTCGGCCACGGCTGGACTTAATGGTCAGGGGTCCCTTTACCTTTACTACAGGATATGTGCAGCTCCTTGCACATGCCATACATTTAAAGCACATTCAAAGCACACACCTTGCCACAAAGACTCACGGGAGCTGTAGTTTACTCTGTTTCCAAGTACTCTTAACAAACTACAGATCCCAGGATTCTTTGGGGTGCATGTGTGTGTGCTTTTAATGTGTTTTAAAGAGGTATTGTGTGTTGGAGTTAGCCATGCTTCAAGCAGACGCACTGAAATAAATGGGACTGATGTGAAGCATCACTGTGCCTGGATCCAACCCTTTAGAAAAAGCATCTTCACTAAGGGCAAAATAAGGACAGTGATTTATTAGTGATCGGTTTCCGAAAGCAGGGGATGTCCTGTCAATGCTTCTCTGAGGACATTTCCAATGCCCTTGTTGGTGTGAGTGATGCAGGTAAAGATACGGTGTGTGCTTCAATCAGTTACTGGACGGCACATTTTTAACAACTATTTGGCCTCAGGGATGTCTTTGGATGGAATGTCCCCATAGATCGAGCCTTCCATGAGCAATGGAAAGCTATAAAGAGGATTTGTCCGTCCATAAATATATTGTCTACCTTCAGGGCTATTGCATCAGTAACTGGAGAAGCAACTGTGTAAATTAGAAGAATGTTAAAAATGTGGTGCATTTCTGTGTAATCATGGAAAGAACACTTTATCGGAGAGCTGGTGACCTTTATCTCCTCACATTCCTGGCTCACACATATTTTCTCTCTCTCCAGCTTTTAAAGTCATTTTTTGGAAAGGAAGTCACCCCAAGTGCCTGGTTGGTTTGCCACTTCATTCAAGGTTCCTGGGACTCATAAATGCATTCTGTTCCATTTTACAGTAATCTGGAATTTAACTGAGAAATCAATTATACCTGCTCACGTTTCAGCAGTGACTTCATCCTGAAGTTGATGAGGGACAAGAGAGAGACTTTCATACCTTTATGGTGGGAGTGTGGCAAGCTCACCAGGTTATTTTTATATGTTCTTTCAACCGTTGAACCCAAACCCTGCTCTTGTTCTGCTGTCACTAAACACTTATCTAGACCCTCTTCCTAGACATAAGGACCCAACTGCCATGCTGTTTACAGCTGCTTGTTTAGAGATCGCCTCCCATTGGAAAGACTCCAAAGGCCCATCTTTGATGGGATGGCAAGGGAAAGTTTCAGATCTGGCTGTTTCCAAGGATCTGATACAGCGCAGAAGGGCTGCTAGAGGCCAAACTAAATGCAATCATTTTGACAGGGCATGGTCCCTGTATGCCAGCTATGTAAATAGAACTATCATTAACATTAGGCCCCTGGCCACTCATGCTTAATAATAATAATAATAATAATAATAATAATAATATTTATACCCCGCCCATCTGGCTGGGTTTCCCCAGCGGCTCTGGGCGGCTCCCAACAGAATATTAAAAGCACAATAAAACATCAAACATTAGAAGCTTCCCTAAACAAGGCTGTCTTCAGAAGTCTTCTAAAAGTCAGATAGTTGTTTATTTCCTTGACATCTGATGGGAGGGCGTTCCACAGGGCGGGCGCCACTACCGAGAAGGCCCTCTGCCTGGTTCCCTGTAACTTAGCTTCTTGCAGTGAGGGAATCACCAGAAGGCCCTCGGAGCTGGACCTCAGTGTCTGGGCAGAACAATGGGGGTGGAGACTCTCCTTCAGGTATACTGGGCCAAGGCATTTTATGCTTTAAAGGTCAGTACCAACACTTTGAATTGTGCTCGGAAACGTACTGGAAGCCAATGTAGGTCTTTCAGGACTGGTGTTATGTGGTCTTGGTGGCCGCTCCCAGTCACCAGTCTAGCTGACGCATTCTGGATTAGTTGTAGTTTCCGGGTCACCTTCAAAGGTAGCCCCTTGCAGTAGTCCAAGCGGCTGTGTCATGGATGGTTGAAGCCCTGGTGATGCTTTCAGTGATTCAGTTATTGAACAATTCCTTTGCTCAATTTTTCTCCACAGGCTTTGTTGGCCATTGATTTTCCTATCAAAAATTAACAAAATATTATAAAAAAATTCTTCCTGTTGCAGGAAGGACTTTGTTCTCAGGGTGGGGTGGGGGCTGAAAGTGTGACTGCTCTCTGCCATCAACATGCAACATGGGAAGAGGGTTTTGTGCAATTCCTTTCTGATACAGCAGGCTTAAGGACTAGATTGTAATTATTGCTGTCTTGCCTAATGAAGGGTTAACCCTGTTGATAGCAACTTTGGAGACACCCAGACACCCAGCAGTGGAAAATGTGAACTTCATGGTGGCTGGGAACACTTAGCAGGTCTCAACAGATTCACGCAGCAGACATGGTTATTCTGAATCAGAAACCTCCGTTTATTTATTTAAATCTTAATAAATATCTTTTTTGTGAACTATGTCAAAACAAACTACCAGATATCTTTAGCGGGTTCTTTAAACAAATAACATTCAACTCACTTAAGGAACCCCCTCCAGGTATTACACTAAGACATCTGTTTTCTTCAGCAACGTCACCTCCCATGGGAAATAAGTTCAAAGCAAGTAAAGGAACGGACAAGAAAAGGGGTTCTTCTGCCAAGAAATGAACTGCAGCCAAATCCTACATACAGAGGTGAAAGTGGCCAGGACGGGGGTGTGGGGTGGAAAGAATACATTGATGTAGATATATTTTTTATTTATTTAACAAAACGTATATGCCGCTTGACTTTGACAAAAAAAGACACTTCCAAGCGCTTTACAACAAATGTTAAAATTACCAATCGCACAGTTAAAAAACAAGTACCGTATTGGCCCGAATATAAGCCGCACTTTCCTCCCAAATTCTGACCGTGGAAAGTTAAAGTGGAGCTCATATTCGCGACCTTACGGTATGCAGCCAGGAGCAGCGAGGAAGGAAGCGTCTTATATTCAGGTATTTCCCCCCTCCCCTTTTTCCCCACCTCCAATTTTAAAGGTGTGGCTTATATTCGGGTGCGGCTTATATTCAGGCCAATACGGTAAATAAAATATTTCAAAGATACTTAAAATCCACAGATACATATACAGTGGTATCTTGGTTGACAACCACAATCCGTCCCAGGGGTCCGTTTGTAAACCAAAACAGGCTGTAATCCAAGGTGCGTTTTTGCCAATGGGGCCTCCCAAAATTTTTTTGTCTGTAATCCAAAAAAATGGGTTGTAATCCAAAAAAAGGTTGCAAACCGGGACACACACTTCCAGGTTTGACGTGTTTGTAATCCAAGACGTATGCAAACCAAGACGTATGCAAACCAAGGCACAACTGTATGTATATCCTCTCTTTGATACACACATGTTACCTGCATCAAAAGCTGCCTCCAGCCAATTCCATGGAGCCAGGAGGAGTGCAGGGAGTTCATAATTCAAATACATGCATAACTTCTGGTCCCCATTGGCCACCTTGGCTGCGGCTGAAAACATGCAAGGAAGACAAAGAACATATGAAACTGCCACTTACGGAGAGACACACCACAGACGTGCTTATTTATTGGTTACATTCAGGGCTTTTCTTCACAAGAACTCAGTTCTGGCACCTCTCAGTTGGGCTCCGTTGCCATTCTGAGAGAACGAGGGAGATGTTCCTGGTGAGATCTGGCACCTCTTTTTCCTGGAAAAATAGCACTGGTTATATTTTTATCCCATCTCTTCACCAAGGTGCTCTGGGTGACTTTGAAGAGGGCTTCTGAACTTGCCTAAAGCAGCCCTTTGGATCCCATCTACAGTGCTCAAGAGTTCCTAATAATCACATGCGGAGGCTGTGAACTTTTGAACAGTGGCAAATTTGGGAATGTCAGCTGCAGATTCAATACCTGGCATTTTCAGCTTAAAACACCAGGAAGCAGTTGACGGGAAAGAGCTCTTCTGCCTGAGATCCTGGGGTGCTGCCACCACTGGGCTGAATGGGCACATAGACTTGGTACAAGGTGGCATTGGTCATGTGGGCATCAGGAAGTTTTCTGCAGACGGGATCCATCGTACTTCTGTCTTTCAGGGGCTTCTCACTCCATGTCAGCATTCAAATATATCAACACAGAAACCTTCTCGTATAACCTGCTGATGGAAACTTGCCCTGGAATGACCGTTTAACCCCTCGGCCACCACTAGGACCAGGCGAAGTGAAGGAACATCATTTAGACACAAACAAAACGTGATGGAAAATGTTTTATGAACAGTAGAGAGGTGGCTTGGCCAGCCCTACAGCAGCTTGACCCCCAAATACCCCCAGAAGCAGCTCCAAAGCCAGCAGTGCAGCTGTCAGAGGAGCCATCAATAGCCAGATGTAGCTGGGGGGGGGGACGCTCCACAGTTCAGTTGTGTAACTTCTAGTTCTGACCTTGGCTGGCTTTGTTTCTGTGAGATGTACAGGGGAAATAAGGCAGGGGGCCAAAATGTGGAATAACATCTTGCTACCCAAGATGTCTGTCTACTTTGGGGGTGGGCTCTCATCTCAAAGGACTCATCCTGTGTCACAGAGCCAGCCATTTGTCTGCCTTGAAGATGCCCTTGAGAGTTGGTTCTCTCGCCTATAATTTCGGCATAAGTACCTAAAAGTGATGGGTAAGGTAAAGGTAAAGGGACCCCTGACCATTAGGTCCAGTCGTGGCCAACTCTGGGGTTGCGGTGCTCATCTCGCTTTATTGGCCGAGGGAGCCGGCGTACAGCTTCCGGGTCATGTGGCCAGCATGACTAAGCCGCTTCTGGTGAACCAGAGCAGCGCATGGAAACGCCATTTACCTTCCCGCCGGAGCGGTACCTATTTATCTACTTGCACTTTGACGTGCTTTCAAACTGCTAGGTTGGCAGGAGCAGGGACTGAGCAACGGGAGCTCACTCCATTGTGGGGATTCGAACCGCCAACCTTCTGATCGGCAAGCCCTAGGCTCAGTGGTTTAACCTACAGCGCCACCCGCATCCCAAGTGATGGGTACACATGTACAAAAATATCAAGTGAGTGATACACAGGGAACTGGGGGACTTCGGGTTGTTGTTCCATTTTGGACCTGCGCAACTGCGACCCATCAAACCAAATGCAGCTAACCAGCCATGTATGGTGGCCTTTCAGCCTCATGACAAACTTCCTGGTTTTTTCTTTCTTTCTTTGTTTCCTTCCCGCTTCTACTATATTCCTACCTGTCAGTCCTCGGACATTCCTTTGTTTAGCAGAGTCAGCATGTAAAAAGGCGTGCCAACTGGATCGTGAATCCCCAATGGGATTTTGCTTTCGCTGATTCAGTTTGAATGATGATTTGATTTAGAAATTCTTATCAGTTTCAAAACTGTGGTGTAGGCATAGCAAGGGGTGGGGTGCTTAAGAAACACAATCCAAGATGTTCTTTGGATACTTTTTAGTAGTTGTTGTTTTTCTGGAGGTGTTTTTGATATCTGATACAGACAAGCAGATTCCTGCATCTCTTACTTCCGCAAACAATGAAGCGTGTGCATATGTGCTAAGGAGTGCTCCTAAACCTCTGGCACAACTCATCTTGCACCCATTGTCAATCCTGGCTCTTCCTTATCAGCTTTGCATGTCATGAAGCAATATCTGACAAAAAATGACTCCACGGGTTTGGGATAATCAAAAGTCCCACTGATTTCATTAGAAGAGTTAAACACAATGAATTCAATGCGGTCTACATGTGCTTAATTTTTTTAGTTGAATACTTTTGTAATGCATGAAACAAGGATGTGTAGAACCCCCTCCCTCCATTATTACATTTCTTGTTGTTTTTAGTTTTCATCAAAATTCCTTTGAAATTTTGCCCTAGCAGGCAACTCCAAATTTTGCACTTTTAAAATTATTATTACTTTAGAGTGATATTCTTAATCCTTAGGCTAGCACTGGATTTCCCTTTCTGAATTATTTTGTCCTAATTTGGCTCAATTTTTAATGAAATTTGGCAAATTAGGCATGTTGCCATCATAATCCTAAATGTATTCCGGATTTTGTGCAATTTAAACTGCAATCCTATAAGTAAAGAGCTGGGAATAAGCACCAATGAAATACTGTGTCCAGTTGTGGAAGCAATGATTTAAGAAGATATTGACAAGCTGGAATGTGTTCAGAGGAGGGCAACCAAGATGATCAAGGGACTGGAAACCAAACCTTATGAGGAATGGTTGAGGAAGTTGGGTATGGTTATCCCGGAAAAGAGGAGAACACTTAGAAGAGATATAATAGCCATCTTCAAATATCTCAAGGGCTGTTACATGGAAGAGAAAATAAGGTTGTTTTCTCCTGCTCTGGAGGATAGGATTTGAACCAATGGCTTCAAATTACAGAAAGGAAATTCCGATTAATCATCAGGAAGAACTTTCTGATGGTAAGAGCTGTTCGATATTGGAACAGACTCCCCTGGAAGGTGATGAACTCTTCTTCATTGGAGGTTTTGAAGCATCTGTCATGGATATTTTAGTTGAGATTCCTGCATTGGAATGGACTGGACAAGATTGACACTTTGAGTCACGTCAACTCTACAATTCTACGATTCTTTGAGCACAATAAGACTTACTTCTGCGAAGAGGTGTGTACAATTGCACTCTTAGCACTGTGTAACTTTTTAAAAGTTCTTCCATCTTTCCCTCTTTCTCTACTAATATTTGAAAACAGAGTGGATTATACAGGTTAAATGCTGAAGGAGAGTAAGATCTGTCCCCAAATCAAATGAGTGTATAGGTACATTGTTTATCACAAACAGTAGAGAAATTAGCAAATCTGTGCAAGTCAATGCACTTGACTGGAAATTAGGACCTCCAGGAAGAATGACTCTAGTTATTTTCCTTCTTGACATGATAGTTTTCTATGTGAAGGGGTTGCTCAAAAGATTTATTTTTTTTAATGGCAGTGCCTACTTACAGTTTTAAGTGATAGAATCCAGGCAAGTGATGCTGATAAGAACTGAACGTAAGCCAGTGGCTGAATACACGCCATGCATTTTAAGCACATAACTTTCTCGAGAACTGTAGTTTACCCCTAACAAACTACAGTTCCCAGAATTCTTGGGGAGAACTCATGTGCTTTCGCTGTATGGTGTCAAAATATTTCCCCCTCCAATGAATCCCTTACTAAACCACCATAAATTAGCTCCTATGGATTTGTTTTCTTATGGCAAACTCTGCTTTCTTCATGGAACGTCACATGAAAATTAGAAACTAGGACCCTGAAATTACCTGCCTTTCTCGTGTCAGATCTTCATTTCATGTTTGAAAAGCAGAGGAAGGGGCACACCAGCCTCTATGGAAAACAACTTAATTACATGGATCTGGGCAGTTCCTCCTTCCCCGGCTCTAAAACTTTCTGCACAAAACTGCTGATGGTGGCACTGCCTTTGAATTGTAGGACAGAACAAAGCTTGAGCTGAGAAAGGGCCTCATTAAGTTCACACTGAAAAAAAATGTGGGAGTGATCTAGAAATTGGGGTGGAGGATGATTTTCGTGGACTTATTTGCCTCATGAGAAAAAAACAATTTATTGGAGAGGGGGAGCTGCAAAAAGTACCCAAGGTGCAGAAGCCACTCTTGACAACCATTCCAGATGAAGACAGCTCTAACTAACTATGTGGCATAATGGAGACCGCCCAGAGCGAGGTCAGGAAGGTTTAGCCTCACTCTGAATTAGCTATGTGGCATCGTCACCTGCAAATTTGGATGGGCTACGTTGGATTGTAAGGGACGAGGGTGGCGCTGCGGTCTAAACCACAGAGCCTAGGGCTTGCTGATCGGAAGGTTGGCAGTTCGAATCCCCGTGACGAGGTGAGCTCCCGTTGCTCGGTCCCAGCTCCTGCCAACCTAGCAGTTCGAAGGCACTGCAAATTGCAAGTAGATAAATAGGTACCGCACTGGCGGGAAGGTAAACACCGTTTCCGTGTGCTGCTCTGGTTTTGCCAGAAGCGGCTTAGTCATGCTGGCCACATGTCCCAGAAAAACTGTCTGCCGACAAACATTGGCTCCCTCGGCCAGTAAGGTGAGATGAGCACTGCAATCCCAGAGTCGTTTGCGACTGGACTTAACTGTCAGGGGTCCTTTACCTTTTTACATTGGATTGTGCTGGCCTCGCGTTGGCACTAGGACACCTGATTCGCTGGCATCATGCTGAAGAGGATATATACATATATAGAGGTTATATAGGTGACATTTAGATCCATTGCTCCGCCCATATTTGTTTCTGGCCCCACCCACTGATGCCACGTGGGCCCTGGAAGGATTGCCCAGATGGGAACGTGGCTTTGGGGGCTGAAAGAAGGTTCCTCACAGCTGTCATACAGTACCCAAAGGCAGACTTTTAGATATTTGATAGGGAACATTTGGGTGGACAAGCAGGTGGTTGGAAAACATCATGCAGGAAAATTTAACAGAAGCAGAGATTAAGGATTGGCTGGGTGGCCGACTCAGGGTTGTTGCTGTCTATTATGTGAAAAGTCCCAAAGTGCAGCGATTTATAAGCATTTTCTCTTCTGAGTAATTCAACCGGAGGTTTTAAATGGAAAACCAATTTGTCACTTTAGCTCAGCGTTTCTCCAAATTGGTTCCCTGGCTGTTGTTGGACTACAACTTCCATCATCTCTGACCACTGGTCCTAGCTGGGGATGATGGGAGTTGTATCCAACAACAACCGGAGACCCAAGTTTAGCTAATGATCAGCTGCAGTAAAAGCGTCTGAAAGACTTGCCTGTCCGTTTTCTTTTGGCGCCTCCCACCATGTTATGGTTCTCTAGAGTTGTAGCTCTACTATCTCTATGCCACTCAGATCACATGTGGCCTTAGCGGTCAACATGGCCCAGTTTCATGCAGCCCTTAAGTCTAATTTTATGTGGATACTGTTAAGGGAAAAGAATTAGCAAGGACTGACAGAAAGAGAAAGAAAAGAGGCTCCAAAGTTTTAGCTCCAAAACTTGCCCGGTTTTGACTCTGGTCTTATCCTGTATGTGGATCCCAACAGATTACCCCTGAAGGAATGCTGCCTTCGACAGAAGAAAAACCAACCTGTTGTCCATCTTGGCTTAAATAATCAAAACAAAAAAATACAAAAAAATAATAGATGGATCTTCTAGTCTACTTTATATTGCAACCCAACCAAACTTATGGCATTAAACACAGACAGAATCCAGAGCAAAAGATCCTGACAACAATTTCCTGGGTCAGCTGAATGAAAATGGTGTAAAACTTGAGGGGAATAAAACAATGAGTTCTTTTTTTTATTAGATCAGGCCTTGTCCATAACAGAGAGTCATACAACTAACATCTACATAGGAAAAACTCCCTTAGAACTACATGACCAATCCGAGGACATCCCACTTTGGTGAAGTTCACACCACTCTACCTGGAGCAACACCTCTGGCTGTCCCCATTTTGGCTAGTTGACTTTAACTATAAGATTAACCCTTAAACTACAAACTTAATGATCCATGCTGTTGCCCTTCCAACAACCTGAACATTTATAGTTGCTTAATCCTCTACTGTGGAGCTTAGCCCTGGCTGGACAGTTCCCAGAATCCACCACATCTTCAGGGGTTTAATTTTCGGAGCAACCCGAGACAAGATGTCTTTGTCTTCTACTTTGTATTTCTGATTTTTCAATTTGTTTCCTATCGTTGTCCTTTGCCCTTAGAACTGTTTGTGTACTCCTGGGAGTGAAAAACTCCACGTGCTATTGTAATGCAAAACATGAAAGCTTTTCTGTAAACAAATGAAAAAAGCAAGAACGTTCCACTTTGAAAGTACAACTACAAGACAGCAAAGTTATGATTAAACCATTCTACAGGGGATTCATTACAAAATCTCATTTCTGGTAAATTTGACAATATTTCCAGAAGATTTTAGAGAGGAAAAACAAACAAACAAAGATCTCTGAACATTACACAGGAAGAAAAGCTATATTACCCTTTAAGCCATTGCAGGGATATTAGCTGGGAGGCAGAGTACAGTCTGTGTGAGACGTGCAACAAGCCCATCTAACAGCAAGAAACCCATAAAGTCGATCAAGTCTGGGGGAAATGCACCGCGAGAAAGGAGGGTAGAAACCACACTGGAATCAGCCTCCGATATGCAACGGTGGCAGCGCAGGCCAAGTCAGAAACCTCAGAACACACATTTTCAAAGATGCACAATTAATCCTGGAAACTAAAAGAGGCAATATGCTAAAAGGCTTTTTACACAGTCCCAGCAAGGAGAAGAAAGAACCAAAGGGCAGGAGGAGGGAGTCAGATGAGGTCATACTAGAAGTTCTCTCCTGTTCCTCAAACAAACAGGAGACTCTTGCTGCAGGCAGGGGCACTTGAATGGCAGATGAGCCGGCTGGATCAGGCCCATGGCCCGTCTCATCCTGCATCCTCACAGCGGCCAAGCAGATGCTCTTGGGAAGCCTGCAGGCTGGACCTCTGCTGAAGGTTTCCTTGTCATGGTGATCTGCCTTACCCTGAGTGAGAGCTAGCTCAGTGTTGTCTTTTTTTAATAATATTTTTTTATTAGTTTTACATAAAGATTATACATACATAAAAGAAACAGAAAAAAAGGTTCTCTCAGACCTTCAGCTCTCCTTCCATGGATTCCATTTCTAAATTTTATCCCTGCATCTTTTACTGTAATCTATTATATAATCATACTATCCCAATACTTTGGCCACCTCATGAGAAGAGAAGACTCCCTGGAAAAGACCCTGATGTTGGGAAAGATGGAGGGCACAAGGAGAAGGGGACAACAGAGGACAAGATGGTGGGACAGTGTTCTCGAAGCTACCAGCATGAGTTTGACCAAACCGCGGGAGGCAGTGGACGACAGGAGTGCCTGGCGTGCTCTGGTCCAGGGGGTCACGAAGAGTCGGACATGACTCAACGACTAAACAACAACAACTATCCCAAATTCATGTTGCTTTACAAGTGTCATTGTATTCCTGCCAACGATTTCAGCTGTTTTCAGTTGTCTCTCAAATATATTAAAGTGTTTTTCCAGTCTTTCACAAATCCTTGGTCTTCCTGGTTTCCAATATTTCCCCATCAGCCTCGCCATTTCTGCATATTCCATCAGCTTCTCTTCTCTGGTCGGTACTTTTCCTTATTTCCATCTCTGGCCTAAGAGCATCCTTGCTGCTGTTGTTGCATAGATAAACAGTCTTTCCTTTTGGTAGTTCCGCACCTATAATTCCTAACAAAAAAGCCTCTGGTTTTTTGACAAAAGTTATCTTGAACATTTTTTTCAGTTCATTGTATATCATTTCCCAGAATGCTTTTACCACCCCACATGACCACCACATATGGTAAACAGTACCTTGTTTCTTTTTCTCTGTATTGTCTACCAGCGGTTCTCAACCTGTGGGTCCCCAGATGTTGTTGGACTACAACTCCCATCATCCCTGAGCTCTGGCCTTGCTAGCTAGGGGTGATGGGAGTTGTAGTTCAACAACATCTGGGGACCCACAGGTTGAGAAAGGTTGAGGGACTGGCAGTGGGGTTTTAGGCAAGGTATCTCTCCCAACCCTGCCTGGCGATGAGAACATGCTGGAGATGCTCTGCCCCTGAGGGATCATCTTTTTAGGCTGAGACTGTCACTCTAAAGCTGCTTACTAGAGAGTAAGCTAGTGTGGTCACTTAGGAACGGCCAGAAAAAGAGGCCACAGAATTGCATAAACTTATTTGCAATATACAGGCAACCCCGTTTTGCCCGGAGGTTGTGTTCCAGGTCATCGTGTGTGACAACGGAGCGCCACACATTTCTGGGTTGGCTACATTCATCAACTGGACAGACATAAATTGGTCATTGCCTATACGAATCGATGTTTAGAAACCATATCCTACAACTTAAAGAGAAATACAGTGCAGCTCATTGCATTTGTCTGCCATGCAGGTGCTACAAACTGTTGTTGAGCAGCCGGCCCCAGACCAGAAAGCCCTTTGAAGAGATGACACAGTTAAACAGAGGATTGGCCTCACTAAAGTGTGACACTCGGCCATCCGTAGGAAAGCCCACCGAACACAGCTGGGACTCAACTAAACAGCTGCAAATAAAACATTTTAAGCGTGTTTTAAGTGCAATATACAACGTGACACTAGTTGGCAATGGTGAGCCTTATGGAAAATTAAATGTGCTTGTGCCCTTGGCAAGAAGTTGTATCAGTGCCTCCTTTGGGGGGGGGAACCCTTTTCTGCATATAAGAAATTACTCCATTTTACAGGACCCAAGTTCTCAAAGCACCCAGGGTGAGGGTGAGCTGAGGAAGAAGGGTGGAAAAAATTGCATGCTGCAGTTTGAGCAGGACAGAAAGCTTATCCCACATTTGATTGTGCTGCAACATACGTGCCAGAGTCTGATAGGTGTTTTTTGCACTCCCCCCTGGGCCTGGTGGGGCTGGTTTTCCCAAACCCTAAGGAGTGTGCTGCTATATTGAGGGGCTTCCGATTTCTGGAACATTCTTCCAGCCTTGCCTCCAGGTGGCTTCATACATTACCAGGAAGAGGCAACAGAAGAACTGCAAGGAATGAGACGCTCACATCATTTCCGTTGCAGAAACACAGGTGACCTTTCTTCGTCTCCCAGTGTGCTGCGTGCTGAAACACAGGTGTAACCCGAAGACAGAGCGTTTTGTTTTATCTTTTATTTTAGGAACATAGGAAGCTCCTTGACATCACAACACACTGAGGGATCTAAGCTTCCGATAGGCTTTTCCCAAGTTGATGTCACAACAGGGTGCTCATTCCATAGGATTCTGCCTTCTTTTCAGCGACGAGAAACTCTTCAGTGTCCCCCCCCCTTTTGAAAAATGCTTTTAATGGTTATAAATACAACAAGGTAAGATTTAGGAAAGCAAACAAACATTTTGAACTCTTTTAACCTAGTAACAAAACACAAACGCAAGTGCACTTCACAACAGCCTTTCATCCCCAGCACTTCAAAGGAGGCTACACAAAACGGGAAAATTACCCTGAAGAAACTGGCTGCAGGCTGAGAGACGCAGCATATTAAAATGTTCCGAGAGTGCTTTAAAGTAGCAGCGAGCGAGTGCTCATTCACACAAAGCGCCAGGCGTTTGCTAACATATTCATGAAGGCGCAGTAAAAATAACTCAAGGCTCAAGAATACTTAACATGAGGGCTGAGAGCAGCGAGGTTGTAAGGAGGTGGAGGAACATTCCTTACTTGTACTCACAGGACATAGTTCTTTTTCCTTCGTGTGCTGATGACTTGTCTTTCTGATGTTAAAGAGCAAATCTCATAATGGTTTGGAGCCCAAGTACTTACAGGAGAGCCTCCCCAGCACCACCAACCCGTACCTTGAGATCTGAGGCCACCAATAAGTCCAGCTTGTGGGCTGGCAACTCATGAAAGGGGAAAAGCAGTTCACACCATGGGATGGACTGGCTATGCTAGCTTCCTGCCAGAGGGGGCGCTGTTGCTTACCAGGAAGGAGAGGGTTGAGGTGGCAGAGAGGCTGGCGTAGTGCAAATAGTCATATCCTTGCTGCCTTACCTGACTCCCTCCTTGGTGGGGATGGGGTAAATCTGTCAATTTTGATTTCTCTCAGTCTCTCATTTCCCCTCTCTTCAGTTACCCACATTTCTACATCAGTCGTGAATTTGGGTTTTTTTTAAAGACCTCATAAAAATCCAGCAGCGTTTTAATGCGAATTTCTTCAAATAGACTCAGTCTTGCATGCAATTTGGCACATTTTTGCAAAGCAATTTCCCCTTACGTGCAAGCAAAATATATGCAGTTTTCACTGTGAATTTTTTGACGCACACTTTAGCACTGTGAATGCATTTTTGTGCATATCACCTGGCTGGAAAACGTCATTTCGAAATTTGCAGAAGTGAGGATTTCGAAGGATAGCTGCGTTTCCGATCTCGCATTGTTTCAGAAAGTGCAGATTCCGGAGGTGCATCTAGAAATGCAAACTGAGTCCCTGTGGTGCCCTTGCAGAACTCAGCAGGAAGATGGGGTCAAAACTAGAATTGCTTGGCTCCACCTTCCATTGGCTCTGGCTCTGCCCACGCTTGACCTCCCTGACCTCCCATCTACCAGCTCCAATGACCACCAGCCACTACTGCCCAGGACTGCACCAACTGGGACAATCTCTTCCCCTGCCTTACCTCATTTCATTCCCTGCCCCCAATATGACATCATGCATGGAGAAGCAACTGGCTCACCTGTGCTATTACATGCTGTGTGTGTGTGTGCATTTCTCCTGCACAATGTGAATGGTAGCATGGCCCAATGGAGCTATGAAATATGAACCAGATGATACGGGTGTATGTGGAAACTTTAGTGGAGTGGCAGTTTAGCCCTTCTGTAAAGTTTTTTTTTAATTCCAGAGGGGCAGTGGGGTTTGTAAGCAGCAGTGCCCAGTGCCTGGCAAAGCAAATACCTGTACGGCAAGCATATGTCTGTTTTATAAGAGTTTAATTGTCGTCGTTATTTACCTTCCTACCATGTTCTCTGTCGTCAGTGCCATGCCTGAAGCAGTGTCGGACATACTGAAATACCAATAAAACCCACAACAATAAACCGTTTTCAAATTCTAACAACAGCAATTAAAACCGCAGCCATAAAAGTAGCCGTAAAAGCCATCCAGAAGTTGGAACATGAAACCAGATCAAATCACCTTGAGCCAGCACTGAACCTGTTTCCCAAAGAACCGAGTTTTAACCAGCAGCGCTGGAACTTAACTCACGTGCAAAAGCAGCCGCACATTTTGCACCGAGGGCAGCATCCCAGTGTCCTTCCTTTTGTGGAATCTGGGACTTGGGCAGTGGAATCAGGGCTCCAGCTCCAGATCTGTGCAGGTCCTGTGTGGGACCTGACAGTTTTAGCTGGCTATGGCGGTGGCACGGTAAGTAGCAATGGGTGGCTGGGTTTAGCCACCCATTTAATTTCCCATCATGCCTCAGAATGGTGCCACATCAGGGACAGTACAGGAAATTAAGAGAGTGCCTAAATGTAACTCCACAATTCTATCATTCTGTTAAGCCACAACGCTTCTCTACAGGGACGCCATCTAGGGGTCCCTGGGAGGCCAAGCCCCTCAATTTCCTTTTTAAAAATAATTTTTAAAATTGGTTTTACATAATTTTACACAATTTAACGTTAACCATTTCAAACATTAAAAGAAAAGGTTCCTTCAAACCTTCGGACCTCCTTCCCTCCCTCTGTGAGTTCCATATTTAAAATAAAGCATTCTGCATCTTTTACCCTTATCCATCTATTATATATCCATAGTTACCATAGTTGATTCCACATTACAAGTGTCATTATATCCCTGCCAAAGGTTTAAACTGTTTACAGTGGTCTTTGGAAAATTTACTCCAGTCTTTTAGGAATACTTGATCTTCCTGGTTTCTGATCTTCCCCGTCAGTTTCGCCACCTCTGCGTACTCCATCAGTTTAGTCTGTCATTCTTCTCTGATCAGAACTTCTCCATCCTTCCATCTCTGGGCTAGCAGCATTCTCACTGCCGTCGTTGTGTACATAAAAAGTATTTTGTTTTCTTTTGGTAACTCCTCACCTATTATACAAGCCCACAATTTTCAAGGAGGGGGCTGGGTCCCCTCAATATTCTGTGGCCTGTGGCGGGCCCCTCTGTGGCTTCCCACAGCTATGACGGGCCCCACAGGGGCTACCTGCAACCATGACAGGCCCCATTGGGCCTCCCCATGGCTGTAGTGGGCGTTGTCGGGCCTCTTCACATGTGGACATCGCCCCACCCCAGTTGGACGGAACCCAGTGCATATACTCCCCTGTCAAGGTTTCCATGGAACCACATGGAAACTGAGTTTCAGAGATAGTGAAAGTGAACATCGCCAAAGCCCTACTCCTGGCCATGGGGGAGAGGAGGGGAGGGCTCAGCACACTGGTGCCCCCCCATTCCTCTGTGTCCAACCAGTCCCTGACATCAGGGCGGCACTAACAGGGAAGGCCATCAGTTCAAAGTATTGCAGAGTCTCAGATGTTCAGGCATTTGGATAACTTCGCAGCCGTGAGTGGGGACTTTCTTCTACCACTTATCTGGTAGTGATCCTAGCAGAAAATAACAAAATAATAATAATAATGGATAATTTCATGGAATGTATGCCTGACTAAAACAAATAAATGCCAGCCATGCTGTGAAAAGCAATTCGGTGTACTGTAGTGATTAAATCTGTAATTATAGTAATCATTCAGAACGGCAATGTTTTCAGAAGGGGATTTTCCCCCTGCCAATGTGCTTCAGGCATTAAAGCAAAAAATCATTATAAAGAGCATAGCAATAAAAAAGAAAAGAAAGATTTTACCTGGCAGCCTCCTGAAGTGGAAAATACTGTAAACAGCCCTTAGTTTCATGAGTGTGAATTTTGAGGTACAAGGATTCCACTGTGATGCTCGCATGAGGTGAGAAGGCAGAACATACCTGAGCATTAAGCATGAATGTTGTTTAGAACAAATCAGTGCATTTGAAAATAAGCTGGCTATAGGTGAAGCCACGGTTTTATTTGTGCTTTATGTTATGAAATGCCCTGCTGTCCAGCCAATCATATAGACGAGAAACTAATCTCCAGAGAGAGACAGAGGCAGAAAGATAGAGAGAGAGAGAGAGAGAGAGAGAGAGAAAGAAAGAAAGAAAGAAAGAAAGAAAGAAAGAAAGAAAGAAAGAGAACACCTATAGCTTCCAAAATGCCCTCTCGAGGGCCATAGAATTGTGGCCTATTTTAATTTTGTTTAGAGCTTCTGAGTAAATGCAGAATGAACTTTTCTTAAAATCACCCATGGGCTGGTATAACTATCTTTAATACGTCCGGTTATGGTCCACCCCTCTTGACTTGCAGAACCAAGCTAGCTTTGACATTCATTGTGTGTGATGTTTACATAGCCAGAGTGTAGTGGGGGTGAGGAGATGAAATGGATCATGGCCATGGTGTGCAAGGGAGGGGATGAACACCACCCCACTCCCCCCCCGAACATCAGCCGCCTCCTCCAAAGCTTCTGTTAGCCCTTCCTCCAGGGTCTACTGGCAGATTTATGCTACTTGCGTCAGAGGAAAGATTAACTCTGATCTTCTCATGGGCGGCCATCTCAATTCTGTTTCCACATCTCCTGTGGCTACTTACTTACACAAAATGGCAAATCCTCTTGATCCTGGTCCCTGACCCTGGAGACCTTGAGGAGGCTTAAACCCTGAAACTTCAGGTCAACTCCCAGACCTGGTAGTCATAATCATGACCCGTTGAACTGGCTTGATGTATCTATTTTGTTGCAGGTGGGCATTCATAGTCCCACCTGGGATATGGGGACAAGCACTTGATTAGGGTCTACTTTATTAAACGTGGAAATGCCTGGAGCTATTGGGTTTGCAAAAACCCAACCTGCAAAAGCCTAATGCCTCAAGTTGAAAGCTCTATGATTTGCACAGAGTAAGAGCCACCAGCAGCCTTAAGGCCAGATCAAGCCCCCAACGTTTTTCTGTCGGTGGTCCTGCCAAATTTGCATCACATTCACTCAGATTAAGAATGTAAGAATAGCCTGTGGCCCGTCTAGTCCAAGCAGGACTAGAGCACAGCAGTGCTTTCTCCACCTGTGAATCCAGCCACAATAGAAAGCTCATCTTAAATTGCTTATCTTTGGCTGGAACATCGTCCTACTCCTGGCATGTATGCAGTTCCCAGCTATCCGACTGTATGTGTTAGCACTGTTGATTCAAGTGGAAAAATGTGCTTGAGGTTTTGAAGCTAGATTGGTAGACAACAAAAGAGGACTTCACAAGTAGAGGTCAAGATGACTCAAATTCAGACCAGCGAAGATGAGCTGAGGAGTTAGTGATTTAAGTGGGCTCTCTTGGATGCAGCCATCCGAGATCAGGATAAACAAACTCTTCCAGAATCCCCAGAAGACCTTTGAAATGTTTTCAACCAGTTTAGATGCTAAGCCTCCCAAGTTCAGAAATTAAGACTTTACATTGCTACTCGGGAGGTCTGTCAGCAGAGCACATGAGGAGAGCCCAGTAGCGCAGGTGGAGGAATGTAAGCAATTTCTCCACCAAAACAGTTAATGGACCCCCCGGGTACAAACATTTCTAAACTTTCCCTTTCCCACATTTTTCCCCCCTAAAAAAACCTGAAAGCGATATAATGCTGAAAATGTTTGAATGCTTGATCTTTCAGTTTACAAATTGCTGGCTCAAATTTTAAACGGACTGATACTTTGATTAACTTGGTGCTTTCAGACTTGTAGGTACATACGGACTGGTCATACACACTAGAGCATTAAGAACCACTTTTGCATGCGTTCAGGAGGCATCCATTCCTGTGGATGGGCTTTCATCCCAATCAGAAATCTGATAGGCACACACTCATAGAAGACTTTACCACAGGACCACCTATGACAGGGGTGAGAAGCATGTCACCATCCAGATATTCTGAGACCTAAACTTTTATCAGCTGCAACCGGCCTGGGCAATGGTCAGAGCTGAAGGGAGCCCAACGGCATCCAGAAGTCATGGTCTGTTGTGATGCCTATCACTGAAGAGTATTGATGTCCCAAGCAAGGGAGGTCAGTTAGTTCCCAGTACCCCAAGAAACAGGTAGGCAGGACAGTGGGGTGAGGCAAGGGTCAGCACCTTGGAGTGAGATCAGGTTGTGGGTTCAGAACCATGGATAGTGCTCCTACAGCTGCGGCCAAGTTATCTCAGTGAGGTCCTGGAGCAACTGGCTGAATTGAAAAGTCTGAGACATCCTTTGGTGATGCCTCTTGGCAAGCTAAAACAGGTTGATGCCTTCTTCTGCAGCTATTTCCTCCTTTGAGCTCGGGGAATCTCTTCTCAGGGCTCTCTCTTTAGTTTTCATGTGCCATGAAAGCATACATCATTATTATACACACCTAAAGGTTTATAATCAATTATGTCATGCTTAAAAAGGTAAAAGGACCCCTGACCATTAGGTCGCGGATGACTCTGGGGTTGCAGGTCTCATCTCGCTTTACTGGCCAAGGGAGCCAGCGTACAGCTTCCGGGTCATGTGGCCAGCATGACTAAGCCGCTTCTGGCGAAGCAGAGTAACACATGGAAACACCATTTACCTTCCCGCTGGAGTGGTACTTATTTATCTACTTGCACTTCATGCCTTTGAACTGCTAGGTTGGCAGGAGCAGGGACCGAGCAACGGGAGCTCACCCCATCGTGGGGATTCGAACCACCTACCTTCTGATCGGCAAGCCCTATTCTCTGTGGTTTAACCCACAGTGCCACCCGCGTCCCTATGTCATGCTTAATAGATGCTTAATATTTGCATTAGATTAGTCCCAATGCCAAAGAAATCACTGTTCTTCTTTAAAAATTCTGTCAATTGTTAGGAGCATGGTATGCTGCCTTAGACCAGTGGTCTATCTACCTCACTATTATCTACATTTTCTAGCAGTGACTCCCCATGGTTTCATACAAGGAGTCTCTCTAAGCTCTACCTGAATATAAAACAAGTGCTGTACCACTGAGCTACAGCTTGTTTCCTTCCTCCTGTGATGTTTGAATCTTGTGATTTTATTCTTCATCATTATGCCCTAGATCTTCATCTTTGAAACATTTCTTTTTTTCAAATGTTTTTAGATGATCTACATTTTTTCAGATGACTAATGTTTTTAAACGACTAATGTTTGCACGTACTTTTGGAAAGTGTGAAGGTCTCTTACCCAATTTAATCCTGAAACCATCTGGCACATGAAAACGTACAGATCCACACATTCTCGTTTTCGAGAGCAATTGTATGCGTTGAAAAAATGGTCACAGGTCAATGTCTACACTGGCGCAGCAAACGGATTAGGGCAGCTGCATCAAATCTGGCAAACTCCCTGCTTTATGATGTTGACTTTTGCAGGGCTCACTGTGAAGCTCATGATGTGTAATCATACAAAGCTCAATTGATTTGCATTCAAAGAGAACACACTGTATGTGGTGGGTGCTGTAAAAAACAACAACCAACAACTCATGAAAGCGTCAAGGGCAAGGGCAAAAGCAGCAGAAACAGCTCTGGATGCAAATCACAGGGTTTTATGAAACCAGCGTAGAGGTAAGGGATATGATCAACTGATGCTTTCTTCCCATCCTTTTCAATAGGGGTTAATGGGAAGAAGGCTTTTTCAGTGGTGGCCCCACACTTAAGGAATGTCCTCTCCAGATAACCTGGAACCTAAGCTGTGGTCTTTTAGGCATCAGTTGAAGACCTCCATGTTCTCCCATGCCTTTTAACTACAATCTGTTCAGCAGGTCAGTTTTCGCACCACGTTTTGTGCTGACCTTCTGCTGGATTTAGTTCTAGCTGTTTTTTTAAATGCTGATTTTAGTGATGGGCAGGGTTTCTGCCAGGCTTTTTGCTTTGCGACCCATGCTTTGGCCTTAAGGATATTTTTCAACATGTATTTTGCAATTTATTGCCTGCATCAACCACCCAGAGAACTTAGTTGGGTGGACAGCAAATGGATGCCATAATTAAACGTGTGTCAAAAAGTAAACACGGCCCACCCCTAATTCTCCACTGCAAATGCCCCTCCCCTCCCTCCACTGGCCTTGGTTTGGCAAACTGCCAATGAAATGGCAACTTAATGAGCAGACAAATGGGTAGCAAAAAAGGAGGTGCCCTGCTTCAGGAAGAACCATGAATGGGAGGAGGAGGCTGGATGAAGTTTGGAATCAAGGAAGGTCAGGAGGCTGTGGCTCAGAGGCAGAACACTTGCTCTGCATGCCAAAAGGTCCCAGGATCAGTCCCCAGCATCTCCAGGTACCTGGATCCTGCCCTAAACCCTGGAGAGCCTCTGCCAGTCCATGCCACCAGTCTTGAACTAGATGGACCAATGTCCCGACTCAGTCGAAAAGGCAGCTTCCGGTGTTTCTTTTTCTCTGGAGAGAGAGTGTCATTTGGGCTCCACTTCAGGCGGCAAAATGTCTGAGGTCAGCAGTTGGGTAATGTGCAGCTCTGCCCTGATAAGAGGATAGGTGGAGATACGGGAGGCTTATTATATTTGTGCCAATGCATGCTCTTGGGGCAACAACTAAGCTTTCACTGGCAAAAGCAATAAACGTTACAAGGGGAAATGCTTTATGCTGATAAAAGACCAAGCAGATGACAAGTTACAAAAGCCCCCTCTTGAGATAACCTTGAGACGCACCTGTACATAAAGATTAAACAGCAACCTGTGTGTGGAGATTTATAGCGCTTATCGAGGGCCCTGGTTTCACTATTTACATTTGCAAAACTCAACTTTATTATTGGTTTCTCTCTGTTAATATTTTGTATGGAAACCAGCGTGTGCAATAAAAAAAAAAGAGTCATCTCAGAAACGGAGTTTTATTTATTCAAGTTTTACAAAGGCATTTTATGGAATGGTGAATTCTCTCTCTCTCTCTCTCTCTCTCTCTCTCTCTCTCTCTCTCTCTCTGTGTGTGTGTGTGTGTGTGTGTGTGTTTGTGTATCCACACATGCACACAAATATACACTAGGCCAGCTTGTGGTTCATCAGAAGCAGAGTACATCGGCCTCGTTTGGTGCCTGCCTGAGACTGTAGTGAAGTATTCATGCGCTGGGCAGGCCAGAGGAAGTGGCTGGAAGGATGCGTTCAGCATGTCAGGTTCTCTCTCTCGCTTTTATTATTATTATTGTTAATATAAAACCCAAAATACAGACAAACATACAAGAAAGCATAATCAAAACAACAAAACATAGGTTCAGCACGGAGGTAATATTTCCCAAATAAATAAAGAGCAGTTAATGAGGAAAAATAAAAGCAGCAAAACATATAATGAAAGCTAAATTTCACAATTTGGTGGGGAAAGAGTTTGGCAATATCTGAATTTGACATGTAAAAACAAACAGCATAGATCTTCTGGGACTTCCTTACACTTACAGACATGCAATCCGTGCGTTATTTTTTCTGCAATAGCCAGAGTCCACATATTCTTATAGCACAATGGGAGGGTTAAGACCTCTATTATTTTCCATTTTGGGGCCGAAAAAGGTCTTGCTGCAGCATCCACATTGGAAGTTCTTTAGGCTGGAAAAATGCTGTTTGGTTATCCCACAAGTTCAAAAGAGCACGTTGTGGGGAGGCTTGAATGGGGGTGTTTAAATTCTTAAAATGTTTATTCAAAAACATCAGTTCAAAATTTGGATGCCAGAGGGCATTCCCACTGTAAGTGGGAAAATGTTCCCCTGCTCCCACAAACATGCCAATAACCCTGTGGGTATTTGATGGCATGAGAGAAAACTGCACACTAGTGTGGCGTCACCTATGCAGAACTTCCCTGAGCTGAGATTAATTTATAGAGCTCAGATGCCCATCTTGCATTTCACATGGAATCATCTAGTTCCAACTGTAGTTTCTTCTCCCAGGTAAGTTCAAGCCCTTCTAATGGGCCCACAGAAATATCAAGAAGTTCCCTATAAAGAAAAGATACCACTCCTCTGCCTGGGTGACCCAGATTTAATCAAATTCCTTCAAATTTAGTAAGGGGTCCAGTAGCTTGTGCCTTAAGGATCGGCCAATAAATGTTGGAACTGACAGATATGCAACCAATTAAGCCCTGGATCTCCTATAGCTAACCTGATTTGTTGAACAGAAAAAGGAAGGAAGGAAGGAAGGAAGGAAGGAAGGAAGGAAGGAAGGAAGGAAGGAAGGAAGGAGAGAGAGCATGCAAGATGTATTTAAGTGCTCCTGCTAAGGGTGTGAGCCCATCCTCTGCTAAGGAATGAAATAAATGACTCAAATTGTGCACCTTTGCCAATACGCAATGCCAGTCTCAATGTTGCACCAGATCAGGTTTGGTGTTCCTACAGACAGTGTGCATGGAAGGCATTTGAGCCACATACGGTGGTACATCTGAGCTGAAAGACTCACATACAGAGCCTGTGGCAGCATCCACAATAGTAGAATACTGGACTGTGCAGTCTGGTAAAGAAGGGCCTGCAGTCCACAGCGAGGGATTCAGCTACACAGAAAATAGGAATTAGGAGACAGAGCCAAGAAGGTGCGAAAGGTGCCACTGAGCCAAGATGTGACTCCAGGATTTAACTCGGAGGCTGATGGAGCAGATAAAGTTCTGGGGCAGGGTTAGGGTTTTCCAAACTTTCTGGGTGAGCTTACAGCTTTTTTGGGTGGGCTAAATTCAGCCACAGGCTCCCAGTTGCTACTCCAGGGATAGTTGAGCTCTGTTCCTGCTCCATTTAACTTAAAAACAAAACAAAAAGCAGCACAACTCTGGCATGCTCCTTGTCCTGGACTCTTCACGTTGGATATGAAATCAGAACAGCACGAAGGAGAAGACAATTTCGCCATTGTTTAATCAAATGGAAGACGTAACTTTCCAGACACAAGCAACATGTCAAGTGGGTGTCTCGTGTGGGTGTTCATTGGAGAGCTCAGACTTAGTGGGAGGAGATGCCGTTTGGACTTACAGTACTGTTGGGAAAACAGAAATATTAACTCCAGACAACAGCCTGAAATGGAACAATTAACGTATTGTCAAGAAGGCAATAAAGCATCCTCAATATAAGGGAGCTGTGGGACCGTATCACTTTCGAATATATTAGCAATCTAGCCAGGAAGAATCCCATTACAATCTGCATATGGCTTAGCTTGACGGATGCTTTTGATAAACCCCAAAAGCTTTGCAGCTCAAAAGCTCTGGTTTTTGTTAGAGAAATAATTATCCCAATTAAAAGTAACAGATGGCGAGGGAAGAGGGGAAGGAAACCACACGGACAAATGGAGTTTGCCTGTGACAACGCAACACTGGGCAATGCTCAATGTTTTGGCTTCCTTGACAAAGTCACCCTTAAGAGTAGCGTTAGCTTTTTCACACACATGCTGCTGCCTGGGTGGTATTTTCTTGGACTGGCCTTAATACACTGCAAAAGGCAACTTAAACCATGCATATATTTATATGCACATATATACGAGCAAATACTCGTTTTCCTCACTAAGAGAGAGGTTGGGCATAGGAAGGGCTCGTTCAGACATGTAGATGCATCACTGCATTTGTCATCACATCAGTGTTTGATGACTAGCAGTTGAGTAGCTGAACTTGCTCCTTTGATGGCAACACCAGGGATGAAAGTTGACATCAGGCATACAGTGGTACCTCTGGTTACGAACTTAATTCGTTCTGGAGGTCCATTCTTGACCTGAAACTGTTCTTAACCTGAGGTACCACTTTAGCTAATGGGGTCTCCCGCTGGTGCGCGATTTCTGTTCTCATTCTGAGGTAAAATTCTTGACCCAAGGTACTACTTCTGGGTTAGCGGAATCTGTAACCCGAGGTGTTTGTAACCCGAGGTGTTTGTAACCCGAGGTGTTTGTAACCCGTGGTACCACTGTACATGGGAGATAATGTTTGGTGCTTCACACATTAGAACAGAAGAGCTCTGCTGGATCAGACAAAAGACTTACCAGCATCCTGTAAACCCACAGTGGACAAGCAGATTCCTATGGCAATGTGCATGAAATACCTCTCCTATTGCCTTTGCCAAGACATTGCTCCATGAACTACATCCCTTGTATACTGCTGCTTTAAAAAAACACCACACTCCTGGTTGATAAAGCTCTGGTTTCGAATCACACTCACCTACACAAATCAAAGCTCTCCTACGCATCTGTTAAATGGCACAGAGAATGGCTTGAGGGCACATGACACAGTTCTATTGCTGTCGTGAAGCCGTCTTCAGACTGGTCCTGTAGTCTATCTGGATAGGAGACGCCTGGGGCCATATATAAGATGTTCTGAATTCCTTGGAAGAAATGTGGAAAGGAAGGACTGCCTCATCCATTGAGAGCCATCGCATGATCAAGTGATGATTTGACTTCTGTGAAGCAGGCATAATAGATTAAACCCACAGAGAGCCCATTCTGACGGCATGGCATTTTTATTCTGCCCTTCAGGTATTTGCCACCCAAGGTGGTTTGCAGGATGCAGCTTACACACTGGGCTGCAAATTATCAGCAATAAGCCACTGAGTTAGGCACATGCATTAAAACTGCTTTTATAATCACTCTGATAGTGACGACAACAGGGAGATTAAACAGGATCACGGGCTTGCCAATCTTGGGCATACAGCCATGTATGCAGGCAGATTTGAAAAATCTGGTTGGCATTCACATCTCATACCTTTCAAGAAGAAATTTGCTTTGCTACACACATAATTTGTATACATTTTGTTGAACGGGATTTATGTACCACGTAATCATCAGAACCTCTAAGTGCTTCCATAAAACAACACAAAACATTCACTTAAAAATACCAATAAAATCAAACTTTAAAAACCAGTTGATCTAAGGTTTCTCAAAATATAAGTAAAATCAGCAGGGCTTCTTTAAAAACAAATAAAAGAAAAGTGCATGTTAAAATTAAATGTCTAGGCTTGCCTAAACAAAAATGTTTTTAACCAGGTACCAAAAGGAATACAGTAAAGGCACCTGCTTAAAGTTTTTATTTTGTTTGAAATATTTACCTCTGATCCTTGCAGAAGGAATTCTTGGAACAGTGGATGTGCTACCATCATTTCTGTATATACCCCAGCACACCTCAGGGTATTTCCAGCTTCCTGTGCAGATTCAGGGACACAGAGTCAGACCATCGGCCCATCTAGCTCAACCACCACTCCCAGGGACTTAGGCAGGATTCCCTCCCAGCCCTCCCTAGAGATACCAGGGGTTGAACATGGAGCCTTCTGCATTCAAACCAGATGCTGTACCAGAGCTGGGCCGTCCCTAAGCTAGGTTAAGAGTGTGCCTCTTTCATAAGGTGAAAGTGCAACGCAGTGGATGAAGACTCCTTGACCCTGTGCTTTTTCTTCCCATCCCATTGCTGTTCCTTCTTCTCAGATATTAGATCGTCAACTCTACTTATCGTGCAGAGTTGCACCATGTGCAGTGCACCATGTGCACTGATGATGTTATAAGGCAGGGGTCAGCAAACTTACTGCGCCTCGGGCCAGTGTCTCCAGTGCCGATTGCGCGGAGGGCTGGAGGGCGCATGCCCATACACGTGCGCACACGCTATTTCTAGTGCACTTCCGGGTCGGAGGAGCACCGGAAATAGCTTGTGCGCATGTGCACGGGCCTTCTCCGCCCCGGAAATAACACTTGAGCATGTGCACAAGCGATTTCCGGTGTTCCTCTGACCTGGTAGTGTGGGTGGCGGCAGAGGGTGGCAGGGGTCACCGTGGGCTGGATAAACGAGTCCCTTGGGCCTTATCTGGCCTTTGGGCCTTAGTTTGGGGACCCCTGCTATAAGGTATAAACCTGGAATAGCAAAATTCATTATAGGTGGACAATAGCTGGGTATATTCACTGAAGGGAGAGAATGAAGAGCGTGGAAACCACCACTGTCCCCCTAAAGTGTGGAGTTTTTCTACTGCTAGGTGGCTCATTCAGATCTTGTGTAGTTTACCTGCAAACAGTAATGCCAGTGGAATTTATCAGAATTCGGGGAAATAAGCAAGGCATTGAGGAATGCCCCTGCACTTACATGACTCCTTACCTAAACAGTCGAAAGTTGCCGGAGGCTCTATAAGGGTCTAGCGGTCAGTGATGAGACAGGCGCCAGGCTGAGCGGCCGAGTGTCAGCTAGGAAGCGTCAGATCAGATAAGTGTGATCCATCTTCTGAACAGTGTGGAGACATTTTCCAGAAAGAAGGCACCACCAAGACTGCAGTTGCAGAAGAGGAAGCTGTTGTTTCATGCAGGGCTTTCCCATTCTCCCCTTGTATATCTGATGAAGAGAGCTGCGTAGAATATCCTTGAAAATGGTCTCCCTCAGCAACCTCCCCCTCCCCCACTATCTTCTCCATCCTTCAGTCTCCAGTGCGCTTCTTGGGGTGGAAGGTATTCACCAACATCCATTCTGGAAGACGCAAAGAGCGAGTCCACACATAAACTATGGCTTGGCATTAAGAAGCTTCAGCTGGTGGTCCTGCTAAACCTCTATCTGGACACGCTGAGCTGTCTTCTGTTGTCTATGTAACCCCGAGGTTACATTACTGCAATGTATTATATGTGGGGCTACCTTTGGAGATGGTTTGGAAACTGTAGCTAGCACAGAATTTGGTGGTCAGGTTGCTCACTGGGGCAAGACGGTTTGAGTACGTAACACCAATTCTGGCCCAACTGTAAAAAGGAAAAGGTAAAGGTACCCCTGACCATCAGGTCCAGTCGTAGCCGACTCGGGTTGTGGCGCTCATCTTGCTTTATTAGCTGAGGGAGCTGGCGTACAGCTTCCGGGTCATGTGGCCAGCATGACTAAGCCGCTTCTGGCGAACCAGAGCAGCACACAGAAACGCCATTTACCTTCCTGCCGGAGCGGTACCTATCTATCTACTTGCACTGGCATGCTTTTTAACTGCTAGGTTGGCAGGAGCAGGGACCGAGCAACGGGAGCTCACCCCATCGCGGGGATTCGAACCGCCGACCTTCTGATCGGCAAGTCCTAGGCTCTGTGGTTTAACCCACAGCGCCACTGATTAGTTTCCAGACCCACTTCAAAGTGCTGGTTTTGATCTATGAAGCCTTATGTGGCTTAGGAAACAAATACAGTGGTACCTCAGGTTACAAACACTTCGGGTTACAAATGCTTCATGTTATAAACTCCACTAACCCGGAAGTAGTTGGTCCGGGTTGCAAACTTTGCCCCAGGATGAGAATGGAAATTGCACGCTGGTGGCGCGGCGGCAGTGGGAGGCCCCATTAGTGAAAGCGTGCCTCAGGTTAAGAACAGTTTTGGGTTAAGAATGGAGCTCCAGAATGAATTAAGTTTGTAACCCGAAGTACCACTGTACCTCAAGAACTGCCTCTCCCCAACCCGAACCCTGAGATCATCCTCTGAGGCCCTTCTTTGTGTGCCTCCTCCATGAGAGGTCCAGAGGGCAGCAACATGAGAATGGGCCTTTTCAGTGGTGGGTCCTTACTTGCAGAACACTCTCCCCAGGAAGGCTCACTTGGCACCATTATTACATATATTTAGGTGCCAGGCGAAAACATTCCTCTTCTGGCACGTTTTTGGTTTTTAATTATCTGTAGCCGTTTTTGGTGGGTGGGTTGTTTTAACTCTGCCTTTTAAAAATATGAATGTGTTTTAGATGTTTTCTATGTTCTGTTTTATGCTGGCTTTAATGTAAATGTTGTTGCGGCTATTGCTGGTTTGTGTCTGTGGAATCTTTTCATGCGCAACTTTGGAAGCAGGTCCGTCTATATGTTTGAGATGCCCATCAGCAGATTGCTCTCTGTGGGGCTGCTTCTTGCACTTGTGGGTCTCACATTACAGACATGGCTGTTGGGCAGCTATGAGCCAGTGTTTATATTTCCCACAATGCCCCTGATGTAACGTTGCTCTGTGTCACTGTGCCAGGCCTAAATGGCTGTCCGCAGTGGAGGTTTCCAGATAACTTTTCCACAGCGTTTCGGAGCATTGTCACATCAGGGGGATTGCAAAAATTTAAATGGTAGTTGAAAGACTGGGTCCCTTGGAGCAGTGGGGTCAGGACACCAGGGAGCCAAGAGTCACAGCAGTAGATTTTTGGCCTAATGGAAACTTTCTCCCTTTTATATCTCAGTGCGTAACAATGATGTACAATCTCCACAACCACCAAGATCCAAAACCACACACACTTGTTTCTTCAAAGAAGAAAATCTATTTAAAAAAACAAAAGAACTCCACCCTATTTGTGGTAAAGGTTTTGTGACAAAAACTTCCATATCGAGTAAGTCCAGAGTACTCCAGAGTAATAATAAGGGGTTGGGGTGGGGGTTGTTCCATACAAAATGCTTTATTTATCCTTCATGCCTCCACTCAGATATTTATACCAATGCATACATTTAAAGGTTTAAACTCTATTTCAATTCACAGCTCAATTCATAGGAAAGTTGAATACATAAAAGCAATGCACCAACAGAAATATGTCTGAGACAACATTAAAAACGTTAACACTTGTTCATGAAGTAATTGTCCTCTGATGGGGTTTCTTTAGGGGGAACTCCCTTCACAATGATCATCGGGCGAATGGAACAAGAAAAAGAAACCACCCTTTTACAGTAAAGAAGAGGAAAAGCTCTGAGTATATTTACAATACATACACTATACATAAATACAAGAACAACACATACATAATCATTAACCAACTGATAACATAGGCGTTGCTTAACCGCTATGTAGCATATTAAACGCACAGGAAGAAAACTACTGGGAAAGTAAATGCCTTTAAATAAAAAGAAAGAGAAAAAAACATGTTTGCACTTAAAACCATTTGAAACGTAATGAAGAAAAAATTAAGGAACTAGCACTGGTGTACTTAATACTTTGGGGTGTATGGATACTCGGCTCACTGGCTAATGGCTGCCGTATTCGATCAGGAAAGAGAACTGAATACTGCTCTACTGCTACACCCTGGGATGAAGCTACCCTTCTAGTTTGCAGGGGGCATGAACGCTAGGATATTGCTTCACGAGGATCCGCCATTCGTTAACAACCTGTCCTCTTCCCCTCATCCTCAAAGCTCCAGTTGACCTCCCCTTTCAACAGGAACCAGCAAACACAAATTGACCAGCATCTGAACGATTCTTTAGACCTGATAATACATCTAAAGCATATGTGGGGAAACAATGAATGGCGAATCCCCTCGTCCC